>NC_092141.1:10210670-10579311 GCF_043159975.1 Macaca nemestrina | reverse complement strand
AAATCTCTACTTGAAAACTGGCAGTGAGGCCCAGATGGAAAAACCTTGTTTTTCTAGGAGGACTAAAAATATGGCTCAATTATCAGTTATGGCAGCCTTTCCCTGACTTCAGACTTTATTCTTCTATTGCCATCGCAAGTTTTGCAATAGCCATGTTAACACCAATACTGTCAATTTGCTTAATATTTTTATTTACATTGATTCGTTTTTTCTTATTTGTTTTTAAAGTTACCTATGTTCTTGCTATATCAGCATTAGCTGAGAAATTTGTAAGATATTTATTTAAAAGCTCAAACCCAACCCCAGACCTAGTGAATATTCACAGCAGGATTCATATGCCCATTTATGTTTGAGAAACACTGATTTATATCATAGAATACGTGGATGTAGCACACTTCCTAAACGTTAAGCAAATATTACCCTATTTCTATCAATTCTGATTTTTGTACATTTTTTACAAGTTTCTCTCTGAAATGAGGATGCATATCACAATCTACAGAAAGGAGCACTGCAGTTTAAATTAGCTGCATTTTTTTCTTTATTTGTGGAACTTATCATGTTTTGATAAAATAAGGTAATAGGCTTTAAAATAAGCATACAAATATTAAATTAAGAAATATTTGCCTAAAATTATTTTGTGTACAAGCAATGAGACTGTGCCGTGGTTTTGGCTTTGGAAAAGCAGAGTAGTTTCATAAAAGTAATGCTTTAAACCAGTGGTTCCCAAACATCTCTCTGAGGCCCTTATCAAAAAATTAGTTTCCCTGGTCCCAGTCACAGAGAGTATGTTACAGACAGTTTTGATGTAAATCATCTTCCAACACTTTTGGGTATCATGCTTAACGCTAAGTCAAGCTACATATTATAAGGTTGTAAACCTGTAACCAGTCAGGATTCCCTTATGCAATAGGGCAGCCATTCTCAAAGTGTGGTCTGTGGGTCCTTGTAGAATCCCAAGAACTTTTTAGGAGGTATGTGAGGCTAAAACAATTTCACAATCATACCCAGCTGTTATTTGCCATTTTCACTGCATGAGTGATGCAAAAGCAAGGATGAATAAATGGCTAGTACCTTATTACAAATCAAGGCACGACACCAAACTGCATTAGTAATTACTGTATTCTTCACTACCATACACTTGCACTAAAAAGGTTCATTAATAATTTTATGTGATGAAATGGGAAGTCCACCAAAGTTTGATGGTTGTCTCCTGGAAAAGCACACGTGCATTTGTGTGAGTTGCAAGCTGAACTAGCCACTTCATTCACAAAGCACCATTTTTATTTAAAAGACCAACTAGCAGACAAGCTGTGGTTATTCAGACTTGGGTATTTGGCAAACATGTTCTCCAAAAGGAACAATGTGGTTGTCATCTTGAAAAACTGACAGCATTTATTATAAATCACAATGTTGTTGGCCGCGCGCGGTGGCTCAAGCCTGTAATCCCAGCACTTTGGGAGGCCGAGACGGGCGGATCACGAGGTCAGGAGATCGAGACCATCCTGGCTAACACGGTGAAACCCCGTCTCTACTAAAAATACAAAAAACTAGCCGGGCGAGGTAGCAGGTGCCTGTAGTCCCAGCTACTCGGGAGGCTGAGGCAGGAGAATGGCGTGAACCCGGGAGGCGGAGCTTGCAGTGAGCTGAGATCCGGCCACTGTATTCCAGCCTGGGCGGCAGAGTGAGACTCCGTCTCAAAAAAATAAATAAATAAAATAAAATAAATAAATCACAATGTTGAGCCTTCAAATATAAACGAGAATGTGTACAGGAAAACATGTATTTGCCACCATTAGCTTGACAGCTTCCTAGTACTGAAAGAATTTTCAAATGATATCATGGTGGTGATATTAATGATTGTAATTTTTTTATATTGCATAAGAAAATGTGTCCACATTTGGAAATACTATATAATTCAGTGAACCAGTATTTTCCAAACAACCACATATGGGAAGTCCACATATGGGAAAAGAAGCCCACATATGGGAAAAGAAGATCCACTCAAAATGCAAGACAGACTAGTGGATTATAATGTAATGGAGTATGAAATGTTTATTGATATGGCTTCAGATTCCACATTGCAACTAGCCTTTAAGAAACTACCACTTGTCAAGCTTTGGTAGAGTAAGAAGAAAATTCACAATTATGTGAAAAGGTGACTAAAATACTCTTGCCTTTTCTGAATTACATAGCTAAATATTTTACATTTACTCTCACCAAATATATAGCAATGGCATGAATACAGAAGCAGATATGAGAATCCAACAGTCTTTCATTAAGGAGACAGTAAAGAGATTCTCAAAAAAAATGAAAAACAACATTATCCTTCTCACTAATTTTTTATTTTGTTTTGGAAAATATGGTAATTTTTATTAAAATATTTATGTTGGCCAGGCACAGTGGCTCACGCTTGTAATCCCAGCACTTTGGGAGGCCGAGGTGGGCAGATCACCTGAGGTCAGGTGTGTGGGTCTTGGGTAGGTCTGAGATTCTGAATTTCTTAATGAAGTCCTGCCTGAAGCTGCTACATTTCAAGCACCACTCTGAGAACAGGAAGGCACTATGCCAGCCACCCTCAGTGTGGTCCCTGGATCAGCAGTATCTGCATCACCTGGGAACTTGCTAGAAATGCCCATTTTTAGGCTTCACTTCAGACTTGCTGAATCAGAAACTATTGGGATGGGGCCCGTAATCTGTGCTTTAACAACCCCTCGAGGGGATTCTGGCATATTAAAGTTTAGGATCATCGCCCTGGGCCATTTTGCCTCCCATCATCTTGTTATTTAAATAAATGTGACAAATCTTCACGTTCAAGTCATTCACTTTTCACGGGGCTAACCGAAAAGTCTAATAAGAATTATCTGGCCGGGCGCGGTGGCTCAAGCCTGTAATCCCAGCACTTTGGGAGGCCGAGACGGGCGGATCATGAGGTCAGGAGATCAAGACCATCCTGGCTAACCCGGTGAAACCCCGTCTCTACTAAAAAAAATACAAAAAACTAGCCGGGCGAGGTGGTGGGCGCCTGTAGTCCCAGCTACTCGGGAGGCTGAGGCAGGAGAATGGTGTAAACCAGGGAGGCGGAGCTTGCAGTGAGCTGAGATCCGGCCACTGCACTCCAGGCTGGGTGACAGAGCAAGACTCCGCCTCAGAAAAAAAAAAAAAAAGAATTATCAGCATTCCAATGACGATTTTCAAATATTCTTAAGATTTTAGAACGACACAGAGATCACAGGCTCAAACATGATGAGCGATTTAGAAAGTGCTTCCTAGGCCGGACGCAGTGGCTCATGCCTTTAATCCCAGCACTTTGGGCGGTCGAGGCGGGCAGATCGCCTGAGGTCAGGAGTTCAAGACCAGCCTGGCCAACATGGTGAAATCCCCTCTCTACTAAAAATATAAAAAAATTAGCTGGGTGTGGTGGCAGGCACCTGTATTCGCAGCTACTCGGGAGGCTGAGGCAGGAGAATCACCTGAACCTGGGAGGCGGAGATGGCAGAGCCAAGATTGCAACCTGGAGCCATTGTACTCCAGCCCGGGCAACAAGAGCAAAACTCTGTCTCAAAAAAAAAAAAAAAAAAAAAAAAAGGAAAGAAAGTACTTCCTGAAGCCTCTTTTATTGGGTTCACCTTGGCTCTAATTGATTCAGACATGCACACATGGGACTGAACTAAAATACTCCCAAAATCAACACTCAGAGGATAAAAAAACAACCTTCATACTTTTTTGTTAGAATAAAATATCCCCTTTAGCTTATTCCCGCTTGCACACTTGAAGCTCCTAGACCTGGCCATAGATCCCTCAGGACCTATGTTCAATCTAGGAGCCTTTGAATCTGGCCACCTGTTTGAATGGAATAAGGGTTGGGGCCCTGCAGCTTCAGTAGTCACCCAAGCACAAGACTCAGCAGTCCCTCTGGTCTTCCCAGCCCTCTGCAGCCATGAGCTCTGATGCAGAAATGGCCATTTTTGGAGAAGCAGCTCCCTACCTCCGGAAACCAGAGAAGGAGAGAATCGAGGCTCAGAATCGTCCATTCGATTCCAAGAAAGCCTGCTTTGTAGCAGATGATAAGGAAATGTATGTGAAAGGCATGATCCAGAGTAGGGAAAATGACAAAGTCATAGTCAAGACCCTCGATGACCGGGTGAGTGTTGATGGCAGATGTCTTCGATAATACGGACATGCTCGTTTTTCTTTGGAGTAGAATATTAGAAATTGCATGCTGGTCCTTTGGAATCTGAAGATAGAACAAAACTTAGTTTATCTGCTCTGCGGTGAACTAGCAGGTGAAAGCTGCTATTGCATGCATCTTCCCTCTTGCCTTTTTCCTTCTCCAAGGACTTGGGCTTTGAGGGGTTTCGTTGTGTTTGCTTTAGAGGAAGACAGCAGGTGAGGGCAGAAAAGGTTGGGCTATGTAAGGAAGAGGCTGATACTGGATGGGCCGACCAATTACACCTCTCTGGGCTGTAGAGTGGCTCCTACAGAGGAAGCTCTGGAGCTATTGATGCGTTCAATGTGGAGAATTATCATGTACCATTCAGTACTTACTGGGCATCCACCAGGTCTAGGTCCTAGCATTGATTGCTTTGCAGATATAAGCATACCTCTGCACCTGCTTTCCCAGAGTTTCCCAAAGATGTATATGGCAGGTATGAATCTCATTTCACAAACTCAGGCATATGAGACAGACCTTGCTTTTATTTTTATTAAACTTAGCCTCTGATTCCGGCCACTTTTCAGTGGGCTGGGACAAATTTTTTTCAGTCACTCTTGGGGTCACTCCACCACCAACCACCTCAGGGATGTGTCACGTTTTCAGAACCTTACACAGCACCACAATGGGGATTCACAGCCTCCCTGGAGGATCTATTAAGAAATAAGCCCCAATCTGGCCAGGCGCGGTGGCTCACGCCTGTAATCCCCACACTTTGGGAGACTGAGGCGGGCAGATCACAAGGTCAGGAGATTGAGACCATCCTGGCTAACACGGTGAAACCCCATCTCTACTAAAAATACAAAAAATTAGCCAGGCGTGGTGGTGGGCACCTGTAGTCCCAGCTACTCAGGAGGCTGAGGCAGGAGAATGGCATGAACCCGGGAGGCAGAGCTTGCAGTGAGCCAAGATCATGCCACTGCACTCCAGCCTGGACAACAGTGCGAGACTCCTTCTCAAAAAGAAAAGAAAAGAAAAGAAATGAACCCCAGTTCTTAGAGGTTCAGGATGCATAGACTTTTCTGCCTCCCCTTTGGCTACCTGGGGTGTCTGTCTTTCTTTTTCTAGTCTGGGGTGGTGGAGTGGAAATGCCTCCCTTCCTCAAAAAATTTGGTCTATACCAGCGAAACTCCTCCTTTTTACCTTTTCTGTGAAACTTTCAAAGTTTTCCTAAGGACTTAGGCTTTTGGAAATCAAAATCCAGGAAGTATTAAAGCTCTTTTCCTTTTCTTGACCTATTTTCTATCTTTCCTGAGCCATGGAGTACAGAGCCAGCTTGAATGGGGGAGAAAGTTGGGGAAAAACACACAGAAGGGAAAAATAAATAAATAATTTTCTGAAAATATTCAGCAAAGAACCATGATGCACCCCCAAATGTTTGAACTATTAGAGCAGAGGTACAAATAATTATGGGAGCCTTGAAGCAATAGGGGAGAGAGGAGATGGGTCATGGAAGCGGTGATGCTAGAGATGAGCTTTGAAAGTTTCTAAACTAAATTTTCATGAAGACATTCGAGCTGAAGGAACCCTCATGAGCAGAGATATTGAGGTGGAAAAGCACAGAACACTTGGGAGCAGTTCTTTGTAACCTTCCAACCTTTGTTGTGCTCATCACAGCACTCACAATAAATAAGGTAAACAGAGGCAACCTGGCCTTGGGGCCCAAGGGCTCCAAAGCTCTGCACACCTGTAACCCACTCCTGGTACACATGATAACAGGAAGACGGGGGGCATCAGACCAGAATTGGTCACATAGTTTGACCAGAAACAGATTCTTCAAGAACTGTTATTTATGGATCATGTCTGGTCATGGAAAGGATCCACAAAATTATCCATCACAATGGGGTAATTGCTCCACGATATCTCACCACTTCCACCACACCAGTAAAGTGCAATGCAGGTACTTGGCTCACCCATTTATTACCTGCTTTTCCTCTCAATACCCAGACGCTCACTCTGAACAATGACCAGGTCTTCCCCATGAACCCTCCCAAATTTGACAAGATCGAGGATATGGCCATGATGACTCACCTGCATGAACCTGCCGTGCTGTACAACCTCAAAGAGCGCTACGCAGCCTGGATGATCTACGTGAGTGTCTGTAAACACCTTTTTATTTCATGTCTCTCTCTGAGTAAAAACGAGATCCAAATGATAAATGTTCTCATTTTCCCAGACCTACTCAGGCCTCTTCTGTGTCACCGTCAACCCCTACAAGTGGCTGCCGGTGTACAACCCCGAGGTGGTGGCTGCCTACAGAGGCAAAAAGCGCCAGGAGGCTCCACCCCACATCTTCTCCATCTCTGACAATGCCTATCAGTTTATGCTGACTGGTGAGTAATTTCTTTGATTCACATTTTTTGAAGCCATCCTTAGTTAATTTTTCAAGCTTTTGGGGGGGCATTGGTCATCTGAATGGTGCAATAATCAAAGTGATCTTCAGAGAGTCCAATGATTTGGGGATGAAAAGCAAGGGGTACATCTTCCATTGCCAGTCACAGTGCATGACAAGGCCTGTGGTTATGGCTGAAGCTACACTGAGCTCATGCTTATTTGGGAGAAGGTGGAACGCAACGAGATGCCCTACCTTTGTCCCCAGGGAACTCTCAATCCAGGTGTACTTTGAAGAGAAACTATATCGGTAACCACTCAGAGAAATGGGTAAAGCAGTTTTCCTGCCTTCTTCCCCAAACTCGGTCTCCCTATCAACTCCTTAAATTTCCAGAACGACCTGGGGAGTAGAGACATGGTAACACCGTCATGCCATGATGCCTAATATCAAGTCTGTCTGTTCAGCCTTCACCTGACTTGACTTGGAACAGATACTAGAAGTAGAAGCAAGGCCGGGCGCAGTGGCTCACACCTGTAATCCTAGCACTTTGGGAGGCCGAGGCAGCTGGATCACCTGAGGTCAGGAGTTCGGGGCCAGCCTGGCCAACATGATGAAACCCTGTCTCTAGTAAAAATATAAAAAATGAGCCAGGCGTGGTAGTGGGTACCTGTAATCCCAGCTACTCAGGAGGCTGAGGCAGGAGAATTGCTTGCACCTGGGAAGAGGAGGTTGTGGTGAACTGAGATCTCGCCACTGCACTTCAGCCTGGGCAACAAGAGTGAAACTCCATCTCAAAAAAAAAAAAAAAAAGAAGCACACATCTGAGACCTATAGATGCTTAAAAATCATCTAATGCAATGGTGCCCAAACTTCTGTCATTTCTTTCTCACAATCACATTCCTTGCCATGTCTGCAAACTTAATATTTTTCTTGAAATCAATTAATGTTACATTAATTTTAAAGGGAAGATTAATGCCATAATTCTATTAGTTTGCTACAGCTGCTGTAACTGAGTGTCACAGACTGGGGGGCTTACACAATAGAAATGTACTGTCTCACAGTTCTAGACGATAGAAGTCTGAGGTCAAGGTGTCAGCAGGATTGGTTCGTGTGAGGACGCTGAGAGAGAATCTGGCCCATGCCTCTCTCCTAGCTTCTATGGTTTGCTAGCAGAAATCTTTGTTGTTTTTGATTTATAGAAACATCACCCTGATTCCTGCCTTAATCTTCGTATGACATTCTCCCTGTGTGCTTGTGTGTCTCCAAATTTCTTCTGTTTATAAGGATACCAGTCACATTAGATCAGGGGCTTGCCCTACTCCAGCATGACCTCATCTTGACTAAATACCTTACGTCTTATGTCCAAATAAGGTCACATTCTGAGGTACTAGGGGTTAGAAATTCAATATATGAATTTTAGGGGGACACAGTTCAAACCACGCTCTATTGTAAGTGAAAAACCAGTATCACTTTTCACAAGTAGAAGGTAAAGGTAAAAGAAAAATGCAATAAAACCAATCAGCATCTATAAATGTTAATGAAAAGCTGAGGCCCCACAAGCTCTGAACCTGACACTTGCTTTCTTTATGGAAAAGGATGATGGAAAAGTGCTAGCAGGGAGTCAAAGATCTACGAACATGAGTAACTTCTACACTGTGGGATTCACCACAGTGAGTGGAGAATCACTCACCTCCCAGGCTGGTCATGTTGCACATTCCACATTTGAGAAATCTGCCTAAATTGTCCCAAAGAAGATTAGACATGCCCAAATCACACCACTGGTTAATGGCAAAGACATTAACTAGAGCCCATGTTCTCCAGCCTCCCCCAGTGTTACTTTATTTTAATGTTCTGTTTGTTGTTTATTTGTTTTGTTTTGCTTCCCTCTGCATTTCTAGATCGAGACAACCAGTCTATCCTCATCACGTGAGTAACCCCTGTTTGCACCATCATGTCTTGGAAACCAGTGCCCTCCATGCCACTCTCCTTTATCCCATTTACTTTTAAATTGGCAGCGGAGAATCCGGGGCTGGGAAGACTGTGAACACCAAGCGTGTCATCCAGTATTTTGCAACAATTGCAGTTACTGGGGACAAGAAGAAGGAGACACAGCCAGGCAAAATGCAGGTGAGCAGTCACCTGCATCTGGAGGCTTATTGGAATCAGTGTCATTTAAAGCCTGGATGAGCACCAAGTGTATGCAGGGTATGTGCTCAGCAGAGATGGCAAATGGGAAAAACTCTTTCTTTCCTCTCTGTATCCTCACACAGAACACATCTGACATCAAATGTATGAGGTTTTCCTATGTCGAACAATTCTCCAATTCTCTGCAGACACCAACTGGGTGTCCTACAATTCAATTCAATTCTGATACTCACTACCTAGAGAAAGCATCAAATCCCACAAGTTAAGGACTCTGTCCTGCAAAACTGCCCCCACTTTAGATACCAGGGACTAGTCCGGGCCTCCTGAACTTCTAACCAAGCAGCTATTCATCAGGGGAATCTCACAACCCCCTTCTCAGGTTTGCTAATTACCTAGAACGGTTCACAGAACTAGGAGAAACACTGCTTACATTTGCCAGTTTGTTATAAAGGATGTTACAAAGGATGCAGTTGAAAAGCCAAGTGGAAAAGATGTCTAGGGCAAGGTATGGGGGAGGGGCATAGTCTCTGCAGGTGACATCCTCCCAGCACCCGCAGGTGTTCATCAACCTGGAACCTCTCTGAAGCCTTCTGTGTAGGGTTTTTACAGAGGCTCCATTACACGAGCATGATTCATTAAATCACTGGCCATAGATGACTGACTCAACCTCCAGCCCTTTTTTCCTTCCCAGGGGTCAGGGATAGGACTGAAAGTTCCAACCCTCTAATCACGTGGTTGGTTCCCTGGCAACCAGTCCCCATCCTAAGCTTTCCAGGACTCCAAAGCCACCAATCATCTCATTAGCTCACAAAAAGACATTTATCCCTTCAGATATTCCAAGGGTTTTAGGAGCTTTGTACCAGGAAACTAGAAAAAGACCAAAATATACCATTCCTATTATATCACAGTATCACATGGAGCAAAGCAGGAAGTGGTTCCACCAGAATGGACTTGAGTTCTGGCACCAGCTCCATCAGCTACAGCTGAGGGACTTTGACCAACTCCACATCCTCCTCTGGAGAAAGAATGTTTACACCAGTGGTTTTCAAATTGGAGTACACATCAGAATCAACAGGAGGGATTCTTAACAAAGGGCGGCAGAGCCCAGGCCCAGAATTCCTGATTGTGTAGATCTAGGGTGGGACCTCATAGTTTGCATTTTTCTTCCTTTTTATTTTGTACAGACAGGGTCTCACTCTGTCACCCAAGCTGGAGTACAATGGCACACCATCATAGCTCACTGTAACCTCAAACTCCTGGGCTCAAGTGATCGTCCTGCTTCAGCCTCCTGTGTAGTTAGTACTACAGGAACCACCATGCTTGGCTCATTTTTTAATTTTTTGTAGAGATGGAATCTCACTATGTTGCCCAGGCTGGTATCAGACCGTTGGCCTCAAGTAATCCTCCTGCCTCAGCCTCCCAAAGTGCTAATTACAAGCGTGAGCTACCATACCTGGCATTTCTCCCATATTCCCAGGTAGTGTTCATGCTGCTGGTCCAGGGACCACACTTTGAGAACCGTTAGGTTTGACAGTATTTTTTAAGTTGCTCCGGGCCCAGAAGGGTGAAGGTGAAAACTCTGCTTTCTAGAGTGGATTTCTGAATAATCATTCTCATATTTTTTGGTACATAAAAAACCTTTTTGAGAACCACTGTTTTTATTGTATTATCTCTTGGATCACTTGCTTTACTCACATTCTATATCTCCTTTTGAACACAAATATCTGTGATCCTAGGTGGGTCATATTACATGCAATAACAGAGGTACGTGTTATTAAAATCTATGATTTATAATGAAATGTTATCAGAAAGACAGTCTGGATGTTCTGATGGAGGGAGTAATATTCCTGCCTAGAACCTGGCATGACCGGAAGTCACTTCGATGCTATGCTAATAAAAGCCTGTCTAGGATGGCACCTTGAAGACGCCTTAGGTCTGGTGGGGGTGGGGGGTGTAGGTACTGCACTGACCACCAGGTGGAGCTGGTCGACACCTCTCCCTGAACCTGCCCAGAGCACCCATAATTGTATTCACCAAGGAGCTGCTTTAGAAAACCATCCAAAATCCTCTTTTTCCTCTTCTTGTTCATGATTAGGGAACCCTGGAGGATCAGATCATCCAAGCCAACCCGCTGCTAGAGGCCTTTGGAAATGCCAAGACTGTGAGGAATGACAACTCCTCAAGATTTGTAAGACCCAGCCCAATTTTCAAGTATCTTCCCAAAACCATACCATCTCCTGAAATGCTGAATATGAAAAACTGCCCCATAAACTAGAATATACGGGGGACTTTTTCTACCGCCAAGTGATTGAGATCCGTCTACCCACCGGGAATATTTTGATACACTTTGAGGAAGGTGTTGGTTTGGCTCCGGCAGAGGGAGGATTTGCCATCCTACCCTAACTAGGCAATGTCACCTCACAGCATCCTGAAGTCACTCACATGATTCATATCCCACAATTAGAGATCAACTTTATGCTAAAATGGGTCTGTGTGGAAACATTTTAAAATGTAAACATCCATTAAGCTATATCTATTGACCTAGCCACGGAAACCTTAGTGTGAATTAAGTTAGCAGATTTGACCTCTTCCAACTCAGCAGGGATTGGGAGCATGGAAAACCTAGTGAAGGCAAAAGAGCTCAAAAATTTTAAATAGGCTGGACACGGTGACTCACGCTTGTAATCCCAGCACTTTAGGAGGCTGAGGTGGGTGGATCACTTGAGGCCAGGAGTTCGAGACCAGCCTGGCCAACATGGCGAAACCCCATCTCTACTAAAAATACAAAAAATTAGCTGGGCATGGTGGTGCCTGCCTGTAATCCCAGCTACTTGGGAGGCTGAGGCAGGAGAATTGCTTGAACCCAGGAGGCGGAGGTTGCAGTGAGCTGAGATTGCAACACTGCACTCCAGCCCGGGCAACAGAAGGCAACTCTGTCTCAAAAAAAAAAAAAAAAGAGATGGAATAGATTCATACTGAAGACATTGAAGGATGTGTGCCATCCTTCAACTTTTTACTTAGGATTGGCTTAATCAAAAAGACATTTACTTCCCATTGGAAATAAACACACATCCAACCCTCTATTTCATTTCACTGGCCAGTGGAGCAAGTACTCAGAGGCGAAGCCATCATTTGTGCCTATGGTTGCAAAAGTACATTAAAACTTCACACATCTTAGTAGTTGGATAGTCTCAAACTTGTATTTTGTCCCCCCTCAAAGATAAAATGGTTATCGATGAGGAAGTAGATACATTTATCAAGTACCATGGCTCTGAGCCTTGACTTTTGTTTCCTTGGATATGTGCTTTGCTCTGCCAATCTGCATGTGTATCCTCCCCGGTGCCCAAATAAACTCCTCTTCCTTGTGGAAGGTCTGGGCACATGTTACATGGCAGAGGTATGTTACCCATGCCTGGACCAAGTTAGTTATTGCACTGGCCTGATACCAGCTTAACGTGAAAGCCGATACCTTCAGGCACTCCCTGTTCTCATTCCCATTTACTGAGTTCATGGGCCTCTACTCTTAGCCCTGACCCAGAAGTCACAATCATTCTAATTATTTTGTCCTCTTTCCACCCTCCAAATATTTGCAGGCTAGGGATGACTTCCATTGTCTTCCATTAAGCAGCTAAAAATACTTAACACCCAGCACTTACAATGCACGCATGCCTTTACTGATCCTTCACTAACTTTTCCTAGGGTTCATTCAGAAAATATTGAGGCATTACTAAGTATCATCCACATTTCAGTTCACCCATTGCTGTAGGGGAACAAGCAAGAAAACATATTTTTGTCCTCAAATTTGCTCGCAGTGTCGCTGAGGACCAATTAAGCAGATAATGTATGAAGCAGGTGCATACACACAAACACGCATATGAAATTTTACCTCCCACTCCCCAGAAAGTGGGCCATCTAGACCCTGAGTTGTTCTTTTGGCAGCCAGAGAGCCAGGCCTGAGCCTGAGCCTGGGCCTGTGAGCTAGATTTGTCTGTAGTCAGCCATACGTGAAACTTAGGTAAGAAATCTCAGAAGTAGCATCTACTAAAATACAAGCAAAAAAAAAAAGTCAGACAGAACAATCCGACCAGTTAGAATTCAAAGGCGTTATGAAGATTCAAGAATCCAGGTATAAGAGAACAGGATAAAAACCAGGCAGGTAGTCAAGAATGGAGTAGTCCCAAGAAGAGAGCTGAAGAAGGAGCCTATGGGCATCCCCTGAGTTGTAGGAACAGGACCAGGTGCTTGGGTAGAACTACCTGAGTCCTGGCTGACCCAGCTTGGGAGCTCTGGGCACCAGGTGGAGAGGTGCCCATGTTCTGGCATCCCTTCCTCCCGAGCCAAAGAGAGGTCACGGTGGCCAGTATCAATGACAGTGAAGGACTGTTGGCGACAGATGTAAGCATGCCATTTATTTGTTTGTTTGTGGACAGAATTATTGAGTTTATGAACTGAGAGACACGTTAGTGAGCTAATGGGAAAACTGAAATCCAGGGATACTAAGTGATTAGACTCAAGATCTCAGAGATCAAGGGCTCAGAGAATTAGTACAGACTGGGCCCTCCCTACTCAGCTCCTCCTCACAGCATTCCAAAATGGGAATCCAGAAGGTTCACCGAAGCAGGCCTTCAGTTCTGTTCTCTAGCATTTTTGCATTTATAATTTATCTGTGGCAGCACCTATCCAAGGCCAGCCACAAAAACCGTATAAATCAAATAACTGTAACGTTTGTCCACCTGTTATTGGACAGGGGAAGTTCTTCGGATTCATTTTGGAGCCACAGGAAAGCTGGCATCGGCAGACATCGAAACCTGTGAGTCCAGACACTGTAAAACCGTTGGTGTTTTGGCCACAAAAGCACCACTTGAGACCTGAAATCACGTTATTTTTATTACCTTAGATCTGTTAGAAAAATCCAGAGTGACATTTCAATTATCCAGTGAGAGAAGCTATCATATTTTCTACCAAATTTTGTCAAACAAGAAGCCAGAACTAATTGGTAAGCTCTTGGAATACTTTTCTTATCTTCCAAATCAGTGACATTGGAGGAAAAAAAAAACCCAGAGTAAGTTATGCACAAGCCATTAAAGGCATCTCTGTGTTCCACAGACTTGCTTCTGATCTCCACCAACCCCTTCGACTTCCCCTTCGTGAGCCAAGGAGAAGTCACAGTGGCCAGTATCGATGACAGTGAAGAACTGCTGGCGACCGATGTAAGCATGCCATTTATTTGTCTGTTTATGCACAGAATTATTGAGTTTATGAACTGAGAGACACGTTAGTGAGCTAATGGGAAAGCTGAAATCCAGGGATACTAAGTGATTAGACTCAAGATCTCAGAGATCAAGAGCTCAGAGAATTAGCACAGATTGGCCCCTCCCTACTCAGCTCCACCTCACAGCATTCCAAAATGGGAATCCAGAAGGTTCACCAAAGCAGGCCTTCAGTTCTGTTCTCTAACATTTTAACTAGAATGCATTTTTGCGTTTATAAGATCTTCAACATAACATTTGTTGAAAGTTTTCATGTTGCAAAACCGTCTACATGGTTCTTCAAGAAAATTAGAAAATATAAAAAAGTATAAAGCAGAAACCAACCCCACTCTGTAACAGCCTCTCCATTTTTACTTTCTGCCTTTCACTTTAGGCTCACCTTAGACACCCAGCTCCTCAATACACCTGTCTGGCCTGTGGTGTTTATTTGGGGGAAGTACCTGCAGGATCAATAATCATAATAACAGTAATAACTAAATATATTGAGCACTTACATGTGCCAGACACTGAGCTAAGTGGCTTTACCTGCATTATCTCATTATAGTCTCAAAAGCAACTCTGGCATAGGTGTCATTATTGTCTCCATTTATAAATGTGGAAGCTGACTCTTAAAATATATATAATTTTCTGGAAGACACAGTTCGTCAGTGACAGAGTCTTTCCCTCCCTCCCTCCTCCTTTCCTTTCCTTTCCTTTCCTTTCCTTTCCTTTCCTTTCCTTTCCTTTCCTTTCCTTTCCTTTCCTTTCCTTTCCTTTCCTTTCCTTTCCTTTCCTTTCCTTTCCTTTCCTTTCCTTTTCCTTTCCTTTTCCTTTCCTTTCCTTTCCTTTCCTTTCCTTTCCTTTCCTTTCCTTCCTTTCCTTTTCCTTTCCTTTCCTTTCCTTTCCTTTCTTTCCTTTCTTTCTTTCTTTCTTCTTTCTTTCTCTCTTTCCTTCTTTCCTTCTTTCTTCTCTTCTTTCTTTTTTCAGACAGAGTCTCACTCTGTCGCCCAGGCTGGAGTGCCATGGCGTGATCTCAGCTCACTGCAACCTCCGCCTCCTGGGTTCAAGCGATTCTCTTGCCTCAGCCTCCCAAGTAGCTGGAACTGCAGGCATGCAACAACATGCCTGGCTAATTTTTGTGTGTGTGTATTTTTAGTAGAATTGGAGTTTCACCATGTTGGCCAGGCTGGTCTCAAACTCCTGACCTCTGGTGCTCCACCCAGCTTGGCCTCCCAAAGTGCTGGGCTTACAAGCATGAGCCACTGCACCAGGCCCAATGACAGAGTATTTAAACACAGGTCTGCCTAACTACAGAACTTACATTTTTAATTAAAGTATACTATCTGTGAGCAATTCATCTCCACCCTTGTTGGCTCCACCCATACAAAAGCTGCAAGAGCTTGTGAAAAGGGGTCTTGCCCATCTTCCTAGAGATGCTGCCCCATGACCAGCTTCTTAGCCTTCATTTGGTGACATTTCCAGCTGATACTAATTGTTCTAAGACAAATAGAAAAACTTTCATGATAAAATAAACTTGTTATCTTAGGTCTAATAGTATTAAAAGAAAAATTTTAGACAAATTAAATTTAGCAGAGTTTACTTGAGCAAAGAACGATTCATGAGTTGGACTGCACTCAGCACCAGGAGAGGCTCAGAGAGCTCCACCTAGCAACATAGCAGTCAGTATTTATAGACAGAAAAAAGGAAGTGACATACAGAAACAGCTTGACTGGTTATAGGCCAGCCTTTGCCTTATCTGGAGGTGGTGTGAGGAAGCATTTGTGTTATATGGACAATGTCTCATCAGTTTGGCAGCCTGTGATTGGCTGAAGCTCAGCTACTGTGATTGGCTGAGACTCAGCTATTTGTCACAAGAATATACTCTTAGGTTGCAGTTTGTTTACGTACTAATTTAGGTTATAGTTTGCTATGTATGGAGGCAGTTTTAGACCAAATTTAATTGAATTTAAGTTGTTACATATTTTTAGTGAGGTTTCCCCAGTCTTCACTAACTTGTAAGCACAGAAAGGGCTAGGCTAATGACTGCAAGGCCCCCATCCCCTGAGAAAGGCCCACCTAAGGAATTCTAAAAGTCACCATGCCTAAGTCATGTCCTCACCTAGATACCTGTGACCAGATGTGGCTGTTGCTCCTTCCTCTCACAGAGCTTTTTTTGCTTTCTTTTTTTTTTTTTTTTTTTGAGATGGAGCCTCACTCTGTCCCCAGGATGGAGTGCAGTGGCGCGATCTTGGCTCACTGCAACTTCTGCCTCCCAGGTTCAAGCAATTCTCTGCCTCAGCCTCCCAAGTAGCTGGGATTACAGGCTTTTGCCACCACCCTCGGCTAATTTTTGTATTTTTAGTAGAGATGGGGTTTCACCATGTTGGCCAGGCTGATCTTGAACTCCTGACCTTGTGATCCACCCACCTTGGCCTCCCAAAGTGCTGGGATTACAGATGTGAGCTACTGCGCCTGGCCTCACAGAGCTTTTCTAGCCTGCCTGGTAGAGTCTCCCTTTTTATGAACTCAAAGTCAACTGATTGGTAACCTCATAATGGGAGTGACAGCCCATCATATACCCAGGTTCCACCTGCACCCCTTTGGAGATGACATTCTCCAAAAGGGTCCCCAGGCAGTAACGCTTTCACCCTCTCCTTTCAGTGTTTTGAAAGAGTTCTTTCTCTTTTAACCTACAATGATCCCTCCCTAGGACAGAGATATGCATCCCTGAAATGGGATATGGATTCAAGGGATGGCCATCATGGCCTCGGAATCTCTCCTCCCCATATATCCCAGCTCCTGGCATAGGCTCATTCTCCACTAAAAGTGGGTGCCACTCCAAGAATGCCTGACTCTTCAATACCATCCTGCTGGTGTTGGCCTACTGGGTCTATCCTACCTGCTCACCAAACATGTCCAGACATGTTTCAGTCCTACCAACGGACACTCTACAGGCTCAGACTGCAAACCCTACTGCATAATCAATATGTGAACCCCAGAGAAAGATTTCTTTTAGTTGAAACCTTTGTGGTGGAAGACAGGCAACGTGGTTATAAAACCAAACCAGCAATGACCATAGGTTTTGAAGGGACCAAGACCTAACTCCAGTCCCAGTCTTATCACACCCTCCCTGTATGACTTTTGACAGGCTGCTTACCAACTAGACCCTCAATTCTTCATCCAGAAATTTGGAAAAACCTGCACAGCTAAAGGGGCTTCATGGGGATTTAATAAGATAACATAGAGATGATGCCTACCCAATGTCTAGCACACAGAAAGGGCTCTGCAAAAGCTTGCCCCTTTCTCATTTGGGAAATGATGATACCATCTTGGATGATCTTCCCTTCCAGATCTAATATTCTATAATGCATATTGATTGTCTTGAGTCTGAACAATGCTGGGATTTCTGGATTACAATGCCGAACTCTTAAGCCATTGAACATTATTTCCCAGTCATTCTCCATGACATTCCCAGCTCTCAGTATAATTCAATGGTTCCCAGTAGCCTCATCCAGAAAACTGCCCCCTAAATCTATGTACAGTGTGAAAAGATCATAATCAGTTCTCTTCCTTTTCTTGTTTTTTCTTTTCTTTTTTTTTTTTTTGAGACGGAGTCTTGCTCTATCACCCAGGCTGGAGTGCAGTGGCGCAATCTCGGCTCACTGCAACCTCAGCCTCCCGGGTTGACCCCATTCTCCTGCCTCAGCCTCCCAAGTAGCTGGGACTACAAGCGCCCGCCACCACGCCTGGCTATTTTTTTGTATTTTTAGTAGAGACGGGGTTTCACTGTGTTAGCCAGGATGGTCTCCATCTCCTCGGCCTCCCAAAGTGCTAGGATTACAGGCTTGAGCCACCACGCCCTGCCTTTTTGTTTTGTTTTGTTTTTGTTTTTTGTTTTTTTTGAGATGGGGTCTCACTCTGTCTCCCAGGCTGGAGTGCAATGGTGCAATCTTGGCTCACTCCAACCTTTGCCTCTCGGGTTCAAGTGATTCTCCTGCCTCAGCCTCCTGAGTAGCTGGGACTACAGGCACCGGCCACCATGCCCAGCTAGTTTTAGTAAAGATGGGTGTTTCACCACGTTGGCCAGGATGGTCTCGATCTCCTGACCTCGTGATCTGCCTGCCTCGGCCTCCCAAAGTGCTGGGATTACAGGCGTGAGCCACCACACCCGGCCGTAATCGGTTCTTACTTGATGGAAGGAAACAGACAATTCACACCTTTTTCCCATAGTCTCCATCCACCCACACAAACATGTGAAACAAATGGTTTCTACTTTACCTCACCCCACCTGTCATCCACTTATTTGGGCAAATACTGTCTCACATGCTATACAAAAAAGAGGTAAGGTCTTTGCCAAGAAGAGGCTGCATATGGATCCCTGAGTCCTACTATGACAGTTGTCCTTTTTTTCTTTCCAGAATGCCATTGACATCCTGGGCTTCAGCTCAGAGGAGAAAGTTGGGATCTACAAACTGACGGGAGCCGTGATGCATTATGGGAACATGAAGTTCAAGCAGAAGCAGCGTGAGGAGCAGGCGGAGCCGGACGGCACCGAAGGTAACCGCATCCGGGAAAAGGGATGCGATTGGGTCCCAGTGTGTTCGCGTGTGGGCGAGGCCACGTGAGATAAACTGCATTCATTTCAAGAGCTGTTCTTCCAAAACGGCATAAATCAAATCTAGGTTTCCTGAAGCTCATTGTAGCATGCACTAGGAGTCTGCTCACTCAGTCAAGGACTCTTAGAGTGGTGAATCCTTGAAAAACAAGGAATTTTTTTTTTTTTTTTTTTTTTTTTGAGACGGAGTCTCGCTCTGTCGCCCAGGCTGGAGTGCAGTGGCGCGATCTCGGCTCACTGCAAGCTCCACCTCTCAGGTTCACGCCATTCTCCTGCCTCAGCCTCCCGAGTAGCTGGGACTACAGGCGCCCGCCGCCATGCCTGGCTAATTTTTTTGTATTTTTTAGTAGAGACAGGGTTTCACCGTGTTAGTCAGGATGGTCTCGATCTCCTGACCTCGTGATCTGCCTGCCTCGGCCTCCCAAAGTGCTGGGATTACAGGCGTGATGTGGTTGTGTTTTTTTTTTTTTTTTTTTTTTTTTTTTTTTTTTTTTTTGAGAGGGAGCCTCGCTCTGTCGCCCAGGCTGGGATGCAGTGGCCGGATCTCAGCTCACTGCAAGCTCCGCCTCCCGGGTTTACGCCATTCTCCTGCCTCAGCCTCCCGAGTAGCTGGGACTACAGGCGCCCGCCACCTCGCCCGGCTAGTTATTTTTTGTATTTTTTAGTTGAGATGGGGTTTCACCTTGTTAGCCAGGATGGTCTCGATCTCCTGACCTCGTGATCCGCCCGTCTCGGCCTCCCAAAGTGCTGGGATTACAGGCTTGAGCCACCGCGCCCGGCCGTGGTTGTGTTTTTTTAAGGTGGACTCTCCTGAGACAATATTGTTAGGTGAACTTCTCTTTCTCTCCACCAGAATGCAGTCTTCATCACTCAGGCCTAAAATGATATGGTAAAGTGGAAGCCAAGTTTTCTTCCTCCCATCACCTGCACCCCAGCATCTGTTGAAATTGGCCCTGAACCAAGAATGGTGAACAGTTCTTCCTCCCCATAACTCTCACCTGGCTGATCCTTCCGCCACCCTCTGCCTCATCCCTAAGAGGCCTGGAACTAGAGCAGAGGGCAGCAGGAAGGGCTGAGCGGTGACTGACTACCCCCCGATGTATCCTGCTCATTAGACTTCTTAGCGCTCATGATGCATCTTACAAATTCCTTGAATTAAAGCCTGGCAACATGGATGGTTCCTGAGAATTCTGCCTTTTGATCACAGCCCCACGGTGTGTGAAGCAGTACGCTTTAAACTCTCAAGTAATAAAAAGGAAGTGCAGCCATAAATTAAAGGGTGGAAAAATCTACAAAACCTTATCAGTGTCCCATAAAGGCTCAGCAGCCTCCTATCCTAGGCCTGCCTGGGATGATTCTCCCTTTGCATTAACTCAGAGTCACCTGATTGGTCACCTCATCATGGGAGTTGTACAGGTTCCACTGCACTCAAGTAAAGGAGATTATACAAGGCATGTACACCAGGGGGCACACCTTGGGTGCCATCCTAGAATCCTGCCCATCACAGTGGAGGGGGCTCCAAGTCTTCACACAGGAAACACTTCTGACTGGGGCAATCAGGGAAGGCTTCCTGATAGAAGGGGCACTGACTTGGACTTTGAGGGATGAGTAGGATTCTGAAAAATTGGAGGAGAGATCAGTTCAAGCAGAAGAAATGTCATGAGCAGGCCGGGCACGGCAGCTCATGCCTGTAATCCCAGCACTTTGGGAGGCCAAGGTGGGTGGGTCATCTGAGGTCAGAGGTCGAGACTATCCTGGCTAA
Source organism: Macaca nemestrina (assembly GCF_043159975.1). Classification (NCBI taxonomy): domain Eukaryota; kingdom Metazoa; phylum Chordata; class Mammalia; order Primates; family Cercopithecidae; genus Macaca; species Macaca nemestrina. The sequence goes on along the minus strand of NC_092141.1, from coordinate 10,558,998 downwards.
CACGGTGAAACCCCCTCTCTACTAAAATACAAAAAATTAGCCGGGGTGGTGGCGGGCACCTGTAATCCCAGCTACTTGGGAGACCAAGGCAGGAGAATGGCGTGAACCCGGGAGGCAGAACTCGCAGTGAGCTGAGATCATACCACTGCACTCCATCCTGGGCAACACTGCAAAACTCCAAAAAAAAAAAAAAGAAATAGTCCCTGGGGAGCAGCATTTCTCTGCCTTTTTGATGAGCTCAATACAGGCCACCAGGTCCTTCTCAAAGTCAATGAACATCTGCTGAAATATATGCAGACATGTAACCCATGATCTGTAGGAAACAGCCAAAAGTCAACTGCTTTTGACCATCTCCAAACATTTGAAGGCAGGGTCAGGTTTCGTACTTCTCTTTCAACTATGAGCGTGGTACTTTGCTTAAATTAGGAAGGTGCCTCATGTCTATTGTCAACTGTCCAAGTGGTGGCTCCTTTACTCATATAACATTTTAATGCATTGTCAGACTCCAACATAACTATGTAACTAATTTTTACTTTTTTGAGTCAGAGTCTTGCTCTTGTCACCCAGGCTGGAGTGCAATGGCGTGATCTCGGTTCACTGCAACCTCTACCTCCCGGGTTCAAGCGGTTCTTCTTCCTCAGCCTCCTGAGCAGCTGGGATTACAGGCGCTCGCCACCATGCCAGGCTAATTTTTGTATTTTTAGTACAGACAGGACCATGTTGGCCAGGCTGGTCTCGAACTCCTGACCTCAGGTGATCCACCTGCCTCAGCCTCCCAAAGTGCTGGGATTATAGGCATGAACCACCGTGCCCGGCCTGTAATTAACATTTTTTTAATGAAATCAAAATATCAGTAGGTCAGGATTGGCCAAGAAGCTTCTTATTGTTAAAAGTTGCATCTAGGGCTGGGCGCGGTGGCTCAAGCCTGTAATCCCAGCACTTTGGGAGGCCGAGATGGGCGGATCACGAGGTCAGGAGATCGAGACCATCCTGGCCAAGACAGTGAAACCCTGTCTCTACTAAAAAATACAAAAAACTAGCCGGGCGAGGTGGCGGGCACCTGCAGTCCCAGCTACTCGGGAGGCTGAGGCAGGAGAATGGCGTAAACCCGGGAGGCGGAGCTTGCAGTGAGCTGAGATCCAGCCACTGCACTCCAGCCTGGTCGACAGAGCGAGACTCCGTCTCAAAAAAAAAAAAAAAAAAAAAAAAAAAGTTGCATCTAGGAGGCAAATTGGAAGTTCTTGAGAACCTGGGGCCCTGGACTATGGGACCGAAGTTTCAGTGAACAAGTTCAGACCTGGTACAGATACGACAACATGAAAACATCTAAGAGAATGACAGAAAACACTTTTCTTCCAGAAAACACTTCTTTCTCCCCAGAAGCCAGGGGCTGACTGGACACTTTAGCAGCTACTGTTTTTGCATGATGCCATTTTTCTCTCTTCCTTCAGTGGCTGACAAAGCCGGATACCTGATGGGACTGAATTCTGCAGAAATGCTGAAGGGCCTGTGCTGTCCAAGGGTGAAGGTTGGGAATGAATATGTCACTAAAGGGCAAAATGTCCAGCAGGTAATGGAGATGCTCTGATCCGGTTGATTGAGATCTTTTGTTATTTGAGCCATTGTTTTAAAGTTCTTTCAGTTGCAGGTGTCAGAAAATGCACATGAAACCAGCTTTCACATTAAGAGAAAAATCATTTTTAGGCTTCAGAGGCAACCGAAGGAATGCAAATCATTGAGTGCCCATTGGATGCCATGAGGACCTGGAATTAGAAAGTGAAGAGCCCTCTGGAGCCAGGCAGCCTCCCTCCAGCTCCTCTGGGGTTCATGGGCTGTTGACTGTCTCCTCTGTTGTGTCCTTGCTAAGCAGATAAGTTTCCTGGACCTCTCTTGCCTGTGGCCACCCCATAGCTCCCAAGTTTATATCTCTGTGTTTCCAGCCTCACCCTGAGACTGAAACCAGTGTCTTTTGATCCCAATTCCAAATTCTTAGGAGAGATACTCAATTAATCCAACCTGGATCAAGTGTTCACCTCTGGTCTAATTAAGTGTGGCCAGGGGCTGGAGTCATGTGCTATAACCACGTTGTTGGAAAAATATCTTTGTAAATAGGATAGTTCTCAAAGAAAGGGGAACAGCGTGGGCTGGGCAAACACCTCACAAAATATTTAATATTATGTTGAATGATCTGAAATTGCCAATATTCAATTGCTTTTGATTTTCTTTTTTTCTTTTCTCTCTCTTATTTTTTTTTTTTTTTTTTTTGAGACAGAGTCTCGCTATGTTGCAGGCTGGAGTGCAGTGGTACAATCTTGGCTCACTGCAACCTCCGCCTCCCAAGTTCAAGTGATTCTCCTGCCTCAGCCTCCTGAATAGCTGGAACTACAGGCACATGCCACCACACCTGGTTAATTTTTGTATTTTTAGTAAAGACGGGGTTTCACCATGTTGGCCAGGATGGTCTCGATCTCCTGACCTCGTGATCCGCCCGCCTCGGCCTCCCAGAGGGTTGGGATTACAGGCATGAGCCACCACGTCCAGTCAACAGTTTTTGATTTTCAAGTCAATTTCATATGTTTCAACTTAATGCAGCCATAGAAACACTAACTCAAGGGTTGAGTGGGTGATCCTTTTTCAAGGTGACCAACTCAGTGGGTGCTCTGGCCAAAGCCGTCTACGAGAAGATGTTCCTATGGATGGTCACCCGCATCAACCAGCAGCTGGACACCAAGCAGCCCAGGCAGTACTTCATCGGGGTCTTGGACATTGCTGGCTTCGAGATCTTTGATGTGAGCTGTGGCCTTCTACTCTCTTGTCTGCTTTGCTGAATCTCCAATGTATTTTCCAAGGTCACTCAAATTCTTTGGTATTTGAATCACCCAGTTCAACAGCCTGGAGCAGCTGTGCATCAACTTCACCAACGAGAAACTGCAACAGTTTTTCAACCACCACATGTTCGTGCTGGAGCAGGAGGAGTACAAGAAGGAAGGCATCGAGTGGGAGTTCATTGACTTCGGGATGGACCTGGCTGCCTGCATCGAGCTCATCGAGAAGGTAGAGAAATACTGCTCCCCAGGTCAGCTCCTCCTTGGTGGGGACCCTCCCCTTCTTGCTCTGATTCTTTTCTGCTCACAGATTGGTGCCCCCAGCCCCCAGGCTGCAAGACTTCAGAAAGATCAGTGAATGTCTTTGTGCAGAGAGAATGAATGTCCTAAATCTGTTTTGACACTTAAAAAGGCTTATTGGGTCATTAAATCCAAGGGCTCAGTTATCTGCAAGAATGTGATAAAGCCCCAGTAAGGACTGTGGCATTTCTTATCTATTTGACTTACCCAAAGACCAAAGCAGGCGGAACCGTGCAGCAGTATGGCTCTTGGAGGGATGTTACTATGAAAACAGGAGTGGACATTAACTTTTTTTTTTTTTTTTGAGATGGAGTCTCGCTCTGTCACCTAGGCTGGAGTGCAGTGGCGCGGTCTTGGTTCACTGCAACCTCTGCCTCCCAGGTTCAAGCGATCCTCCTGCCTCAGCCTCCTGAATAGCTGGGACTACAGGTGCCCACCACCACGCCCGGATAATTTTTTTATTTTTGTTTTTTTTTTTATTTTTAGTAAAGACGAGGTTTCACCATGTTGGCCAGACTGGTCTCGAACTCCTGACCTTGTGATCCGCCCGCCTCAGCCTCCCAAAGTACTGGGATTACAGACGTGAGCTACCATGCCCGGCTGACATTAACTTTTTAAAAAGGAATTCTCATAACATTTGAGCACTGCTCATGTTGGAATGAGTATATCTTCCTAAGGTGGCTACTGAGAAATTGAGACATTATTGTTCAAAATACTACTCACATTACTTTATGGCTATATATGAAACTTTACTTTTTTTGTAAACCTATTGAAAAAAGTGTGCTACATTTATACACACATAATTTCATCCTATATTCTTTTGTTCAGCAGCTATTAATTAAGCACACACTTTATGCCTAGCACTTTCTAGTCATCCCCCAAACAGACCAAGAGACTTGCTCCCCCAGAGCGTACATGCCAGCGTTCCTAGTACCGGAGTGAAAGCACCAAAGAAGTTCTTTTGGCTTCTCCAGACCATGGAGCATGGGTATGCACTAGTATATGTGGAGGTATAGACTCTGTTATCCTCTTTCCAGCCTATGGGCATCTTCTCCATCCTGGAAGAGGAGTGCATGTTCCCCAAGGCAACAGACACCTCCTTCAAGAACAAGCTGTATGACCAGCATCTTGGAAAATCCAATAACTTCCAGAAGCCCAAGCCTGCCAAAGGCAAGCCTGAGGCTCACTTCTCGCTGGTGCACTACGCCGGCACCGTGGACTACAACATTGCCGGCTGGCTCGACAAGAACAAGGACCCCCTGAACGAGACTGTGGTGGGGCTGTACCAGAAGTCTTCGCTGAAGCTTCTCTCCTTCCTTTTTTCCAACTATGCTGGTGCAGACACAGGTAAAATTCTATTATTTTCTTTCCCTCTGTGGGACGTTCTATGTAATTACTTCTAACCCAGAGCTGCTCGTGAAGAATCTTGGAGGGATGTTACTATGAAAACAGGAGTGGACATTAACTTTTTTTTTTTTTTTTTTTGAGATGGAGTCTCGCTCTGTCACCTAGGCTGGAGTGCAGTGGTGCGGTCTTGGCTCACTGCAACCTCTGCCTCCCAGGTTCAAGCTTCAGCTGAACTTCAGACCTGAGCTTCAGCTGAGTATGATGTTTCTGTCTTTCAGCTCCATTTTTCTTCCTCCTGCTCTTATTCTTCCTCTTCTGTCAGAGATAGAGCTCTATGGAGGTAAACAGGACTTCTCAGTGGCCACAATAGTCAACATCACATTGTTTAATAGTTTTCTATTGAGGTATAATTCACGTATAATAAAATTCCCCCTTAAAACCATGTAGTGGTTTTGGCCGGGCACGGTGGCTCACGCCAGTAATCCCAGCTCTTTGGGAGGCCAAGGCGGGGGCCGATCACTTGAGGTCAGGAGTTTGAAACCAGCCTGGCCAACAAGGTGAAACTGCAACCTCCGTCTTCCAGGTTCTAGAGATTCTCCTGCCTCAGCCTCCCAAGTAGCAGGGACTACAGGCATGCACCACCACACCTGGCTAATTTTTTGTATTTTAGTAGAGACAGGCCTTCACCATGTTGGCCAGGATGGTGTTGATCTCCTGACCTCATGATCCACCTGCCTCGGCCTCCCAAAGTGCTGGGATTAGAAGCGTGAGCCACCACGTCCGTCCCCATGAGCAGATTTCTATTCCTAGCCTCTGGCAACCACTCATCAACTTTCTATCTCTGTAGATTTGCCTATCTGGGCATTTCATGTAAACTGAATTATATACTGGATGCTCTTTTGTGTCTGGCTTCTTTCGCTCAGGCTACTGTTCTCAAGGTCTGTTCCTGTTGTAGATGTATCAGGACTTTGTTCTTTCCGATGGACAAATAATAGTTCATTGTATGAATAGATCACATTGTGTCTGCACATTCATCAGCCAATGAACTTTTTGGCTACTGAGCATGATGTTGCTATGAACATCTGTATAAAAGTTTATATGTGAACATATATTGGCAATTCTTTTGGGTATATACAGTACCTAGGAGTAGAGTTGCTGGGTCATATGACAGCTGTGTTCAAAGTTTTGAGTAACTTCTGAACTCCTTTCCAAAGTGGCTACACAGGGGCCAGGTGTGGTGGCTCACACCTGTAATCTCAACAGTTTGGGATGCTGAGGCGGAAGGATCATTTGAGGCCAGGGGTTCAAGACCAGTGTGGGCAACATAGAGATCCTGTCTCTAAAACAAAACAAAACAAAATAAAATAAAATAAAATAAAATAAAATAAAATAATTAGCCAGAAGTGGTGGTGCACACCTGTAGTCCAGCTACTTGGGAACCTGGGCTGGGAGGATCACATGAGGTTGGGTGACTGAGATTACAGTGAGCCATGATGGTGCCACTGCACTCCAGCCTGGATGACAGAGTGAGACCCTATCTCAAATAAATAATCAAGTAACACAAGCCAGTATCACTTTTTAAGATTACCAGTAAATATACTTTTAAATAGTTACCAACATAGAGTTTTAACATTATATGCCATTTTAAATGCATACATTTAATAAATTCATACAATATATGAAATATAATTATTCATTAGACAATGAGATCATTTTTTAAAAATGAAAGCCTAATATCCTCTGGGCAAGTGAATGTAATAAATGGGAAATGGGCACATACATAAACCTCAATGATGAAAACCATTTTCTTTGAATCTGATCACAATCTCTCTGTAACTACGTTGCATAAACTCACCTAGACATAACATCAACTCTAACATAAGACCCTGTGTGGATGTGGATTTGGGGAAGCGGCTTTCCTGCCTTCCCTTCCCCGATCCAAACAGACATTCATGCTAGACCCCAGGGACAAAGTGGGGTGAAGGGAAAGGAAGATGGGGGAGACCGGGACATGGCATTTTCCCCCAAGGCTGCATCTTGATTAAGTATCAGAGAAAATTGAGTCATTCGGAAAAAGTAGACTCCAAATTAAGATGGTAAGTTGCGTTGTTTCTTTTAGGAAAGAAAAAAAAATCAACTTATAAAATATTCTTGAGAAAATTCCGTGTTACTACTTTCAGTTACTTACTCATTTAGAGATAAACAGGGATTAAAGAAGAAAAGGAGGTAAATTCGTGAAAGAAACTACAAACATTGCCAGGCATGGTGGCTCACACCCATAATCCCAGCACTTCGGGAGGCCAAGTGGGCAGATCACTTGAAGTCAGGAGTTCAAGACCAGCCTGGCCAATATGGTGAAACCCATTTCTACTAAAAATACAAAAATTAGCCGGACATGGTGATGCTCGCCTGTAGTCCCAGATATTTGGGAGGCTGAGGCAGGAGAACTGCTCAAACCCGGGAAGCAGAGGTTGCAGGGAACCTGGGCATCGCAGTGAGACTCTGTCTCAAAACAAACAAACAACAAAAAAAGAAAAAAAAAAGAAGAAAAGAAAGAAAGAAACTACAAACATTAAGAGGGACATCTCAATCTTGCAAATTATTCAGTTTGCTTTCAGGTCTGATTTCTAAAGGAAAGCACTCCCCTTTTATACTGAGAGTTTAAGTTATACTCTCAGTTAAATACTACCCACACCCCACTCCCACCTCGTTCCCACAATGATAAAGCTGAGGGTTCTCAATCCTGGATAGTTTGGAGGCATTTTAAAAACAAACTAACAGGCCAGGCACGGTGGCTCACACCTGTAATCCCAACACTTTGGGAGGCTGAGGTCAGGAGTTCAAGACCAGCCTGGCCAACGTGGTGAAACCTTGTCTCTCCTAAAAATACAAGAATTAGCCAGGCGTGGTGGTGCGCACCTGTAGTCTCAGCTACTTGGGAGGCTGAGGCAGGAGAATGGCTTGAACCTGGGAGGTGGAGGTTGCAGTGAGCCGAGACTGTGCCATTGTACTCTAGCCTGGAGGACAGAGCGAGACTCTGTCTAAAACAAACAAAGAAACAAAACCTCAGGTCTCTCATGTCAAAAGGAAACCAGAACCCGGGACTGGGAAGGGGTGGTTCAGGAAGCCCACTCCTGGGTCCTCTGGGATACATCTGACATGCCCTTCTGTGTCTGTCTCTAGGCGACTCCGGGGGAAGCAAGAAGGGCGGGAAGAAGAAGGGCTCCTCTTTCCAGACTGTGTCGGCCGTGTTCAGGGTTAGTGTTTTGGCAGCTTCCACATCCGATTGTTTTTCTGCCCAGTGAAACGGCATTTGCTAAATGTGCTTGTTTTGGTTTATGTCCCAGGAAAATCTAAACAAATTGATGACTAACTTAAGGAGCACCCACCCTCACTTTGTACGATGCCTGATTCCCAATGAGACCAAGACTCCTGGTAAGTACCAGCAGATCTTGGCAAGTATTTGAACAGAACAGGCTGCCCCGAGATAAATGCAGAATTCTGTGGGTGTGCTCTTGGAAAGAGGGATGGTCTGTATCACTTCTGAAAGCGGTCTCTGAAATAGGGTTGCCAGATTTAGCAGGTAAAAATACCGGATGTACCCAACACAAAGAAATGATCAATGTTTGAGGTGATGGATATCCCAGTTATGCAGATATGATCTTTGCACATTTCACGCTTGTATCAAAATACCATGTGTACCCCACAAATATGTTCAACTATTATGTGACCACAAAAATGTTAAAAACCGAATGCCGTATTCAATGTTATTAAATTTCAATTTCAGATAAACAATGAAAAATGTCTTAATATAAATGTGACCCATGCACTATTTGGAATATACTTCCTCCAAAAAAGTATTCATCGTTTATCTGAAATTCACATTGAATGGCACATCTGTATCTTATCTGGCACCCCTACTATGAAATCATATTCAAAATATTGTATGTGTATAGGCACATCAGATCCACAGCTTTCATAAGATGAAGGCTCCGTTGGCCTCCTTTACCCCAAGGTTAAATACCACTACATTAGGTAAATAATCATCTTAGGTATCCCATAATCAAACTAGCATCAGTAACAACTGTTTGAGGCCGTACTTCATGTCAATCACTTTGTTATATTATCCCGAATCCTTGCAACAGCTCTCTGCAAGATACACGTATTGATCTCCAGTTTATAAATGAGAAAACTGAGAATCAGAGACTATGTATAAATATAGAACCCCGTGCAATAGAGGACTCCGTTCACTGTCACTTCATCCCGATTTGCAAACATTCTTGGAGTCTAGCTTTTTCAGTGTTATTTGTCACAAAAAGGAAAACCAACTGCCACGTGGAGCTGTGCCTATGGGGTAACGCGCTCACCAGCTGAGCTGTTCTATGCCCAACACGGGCCTCCCAGTTCAGGATTAAACATCCTGCCTCTGCAGCATTACAAGTAAACAGAGGTATAGATTGTCGGGGAAAAAAATATATATAGTTCACCTGTTACCACGTGACCCTAAGCAGAGCATCTGAGCATTTTCTGCCTCAGCTTTCTTGTCTATAAAACAAGGATACAAGTGGCATTTTTATCTATTATTTCCTTCTTCAATAAGCAGTCATAAAGTGGTTACTCACTTCGCAAGTATCAGCTCATTTAACCCACCTTAGAGGGTTGTCGTGAGGGTTCAATGAGTAAGTGCAAGTCAAGCATTTACAACAGGGCTGAGCACATTGTGAACACCCAGCAAACGTTGGATGTTTATCATTATTACTATTATTATCATCATCATCACTCAGAACTAGAAACTGTAACTCCCCAATAGCCAGGTGTGTTATAGTTAGTGAAATTGCATCTTCCATGAAAGTTAGGTTCTAAAGTCTAAGTCAAAGGTAATAACCAGCTACATCACTGTGATATGCATTATTTGGGGCATCCTGCAGCCTCCTGACCAGTGACCCAGCTTCTCCAGTGTTGGGAAGAGTGGTTTCTTTGGTTAAGCATCACACAAAATCATTGGCTTTTATGTAGGTCTTGGAAAAAATCCATTTCCGTTACTGTCGGCGTTGAGTACATGCTTGCATAAATCAAGCATGCTTGTGGCCTGACTCCTCTCTCAGCAGATGGCCTGCAAGGTGGCAGGAGATGGCTTTAAACTGTACCTCTGGGAGGAAGGCTTTTGGTAATCCACTGGCTTACATTATTTTCTTTTTTCTTTTGAGACAGAGCCTTGCTCTGTCGCCAGCCTGGAGTGCAGTGGTGCGATCTCGGCTCACTGCAACCTCCGACTCCCTGGTTCAAGGTACTCTCCTGCCTCAGCCTCCCGAGTAGCTGGGACTACAGGCGCCCGCCACCACGCCCAGCTAATTTTTTGTATTTTTAGTAAAGATGGGGCTTCACCATGTTGGCCAGGATGGTCTCGATCTCCTGACCTCGTGATCTGCCCGCCTCAGCCTCCCAAAGTGCTGGGATTACAGGCGTGAGCCACTGTGCCCAGCCCTACCTTTTCTTTGGGAAGGTAAAGGTTGCTGAAATGTCTGTCCTTTTCTGTTGTGTTTGCTTCTCCTTAGCTCCGGCACCTACCTCTCTGTTTTCATGTCCATTTCTGGGAATGGCCCAACACTGATACAGAAGCCTGGTGACACCTTAGAAAGCACCTAGTGTGCCCTCTTTATTTTCTAGAAGACTAGAGACTACGGAGATTTCCATGCCTCACCCCAGGGCACCTAGAGCAGGGGCTGGGAGTCACAATCCACGATCAAATCTCAAGTTCCTCCCCACCCACAGGCACATACGGGGTTTGCTAGTTGTTCTCCCGAATCCTCCGGGGCTTCACAGGCACAGGTCCTGTGCTCGTCTGCTGAACAGGGAACCCTCAGGCGCAGGCTCCAGCCTCTACTCCTCTCGTTCTCCTCGTGCAGCAAACCTGGGGCCTGCTAAGTCTGTGCTGCTGGCTCACCAAAGGCTGGCTCGCTGCTGTTTTTAAATGTAGGTTTTATTATTGTTAAGGGATGGAGAGGCCAACAGACCAGAAGATGGTTACCATTAAAAAGACAGCCATGGCTGGGCATGGTGGCTCACGCCTGTAATCCCAACACTTTGGGAGGCTGAGGCGGGTGGATCACCTGAGGTCAGGAGTTTGAGACCAGCCTAACATGGTGAAACCCTGTCTCTACTAAAAATACAAACATTAGCCTGGCGTAGTGGCGCATGCCTGTAATCCCAGCTACCTGGGAGGCTGAGGCAGAATTGCTTGTATCCGGGAGGCGGAGGTTGCAGTGAGCCGAGATTGCGCCACTGCACTCCAGCCTCAGTGACAGAGGGAGACTCCATCTCAAAAAAAAAAGATGCAGTGTTCGAGAGGAGGGGGCCTGCCACAGAGCGCCATGAGGGGAAGCACCAGGGCTAGGTTTGGGGGTGGGGGAGTAAGGAGAAATCACAGGCCAGAACCTTGAGGGTCGTTCCCATGGGATGGAGTCGGTGAGGAAGCATGAACAGGCCCAGCAGGTTCAGCACTGGCAAGTTTGAATGGTTTCAGCAGACGTCAAAATGTAGGGACTTTCTCAAGTTGGCCGGTACCCGGGGCCCTGAGGTGACCAGGGCAGGGAAATATTGACCCAGAGTGTAAGAGTCCTGTGAGAGCCTGACAAAGGTAGGGGTTGGGGATTAACGGCTTTGGATAGTTGGTTTGCATGTGAAAGATGTGCTTGCAGGAATTTGTTTGCTATCTCCTGGAATTAGCTAGCCCCCAGGAAGGGCAGTCTCTCCTGGGCCGGCAAGGCCCCAAGATGCCAGAGCATCATAAGATACAGCATATTTCAAAAGTGTGGCGAACACCACTGCCCATGGAGGCAAAGATGGCTGGAGAAAGGAGTGGGATGGAAGTGATACACTTGGAGAAGTAAAGAGGAAAAACCCTTCAGCAATTGAAGCGGAAGAAGGAGAGAATAGCTCAGGGAAATTTTTAGAAGTTTTGCACATTGGTACAAAAACCAAAGGAGGCCCTTTACATGGACCTGATAGAAAACAACTCAGGCCAGGTTTGAGGAAAAACAGAGCAAGCCCTAAGAGAACTCAGCTCAGGATTCCGAGTCTGCACAAACCAGAGGGGCCCTGTGAGAGAGGAGAGTCCCGTATCAGCTCTGCTACGGCCTTGCAAAGCCCTTCACCTCTCTGGGCCTCAGTCTCCCCCAGGGCCCTGCCACCCCATAGGATGCCTCTGCAGGAATTAGAAAAGATCTCCCAGTCCAAGTGGGACACGGCCCTTAACAGGATGGACAGCCTGGCAAGCATGGTGGCAGCTCTGGCCTCCCCACCATAAAATGATGGTCCTTTCGGCTTTCTTCTGGCTCTAGAAGCTTCAGTTATCTTGTAATTATGCCTTTTTCTCTCTGCTCCCGGCGCTTAAGAAGAAGGAGGCCTCAGCCACATGGTTAACGCAAGTGTTAATCATGCCTGCTTTCACCATTTTAACCGCTATACTGATCTTTTCTCTCTCTCTCTCTCTTTTTTTTTTTTTTCCAAGACAGGGTCTCACTCTGTCGTTCAGGCTGGAGTGCAATGGTGCAATCTCAGCTCACTGCAACCTCTGCGTCCTAGGTTTAAGCAATCCTCCTGCCTCAGCCTCCCGAGTAGCTGGTATTACAGGGACACACCACACCCCCCAGCTAATTTTTTGTATTTTTAGTAGAGACAGGGTTTCACCATGTTGGCCAGGGTGGTCTCGAACTCCTGACCTCAGGCAATCCGCCCACCTCGGCCTCCCAAAGCGCTGGGATTACAGGCGTAAGCCACCGCGCCCGGCCTGTACTCATCTTAACTCAGTTAATCCTCAACCGCCTGACGAAGTAGATACTACACGTTGCATATCCCTTTATCTGAAATGCTTGGGACCAGGAGTGTTTTACACTTTAAATTTCTGTGGCTATTGGAATATCTTATGAGCCTAATGAGATATCTTGGGATGGGACTAAGTCTAAACACAAAATTCATCTGTTTCTTATGGGTCTTATACACATAGCCCTAAGGTAATTGTATAGAATATTAATTTTATACGTGAAACAGTTTTGGCTGCAATCTGCCTCATAAGCTCAGTTGTGGAATTCTCCGCTGTGGCATCAGGTTGGAGCTCAAAGTTTTCAGGCTTTGAATTTTCTGACTGGGGATGTTCCATCTACATTATTATCCTTATTTTACAAATAGAGAAATTGAGGCAGAGACAGCCCAAGTCCACAAAGCTAGTAAACAGCACAACTGGGATCTTAACCGCTCAGAATCATCATCTAAGAGCTCATGGGAGTCGAATTAGACCGTTTCTAAGGTTGTCTCCACATCGGCAGTTCTATGAATTTCTTTTTTTAATTATTTTATTTATTTATTTATTTATTTAAGACTGAGTCTTGCTCTGTCACCCTCCTGGAGTGCAGTGGCACGATCTCGGCTCACTGCAACCTCCGCCTCCCGGGTTCAAGCAATTCTCCTGACTCAGCCTCCCGAGTAGCTGAGACTACAGGTGCCTGCCACCACGCCCAGCTAATTTTTGTATTTTTAGTAGAGATGGGGTTTCACCATGTTGGCCAGGCTGGTCTCGAACTCCTGACCTCAGGTGATCTGCCCACCTTGGCCTTCCAAGTGCTGGGATTACAGGTGTTGAGCCGCTGCACCTGGCTGGTTCTCTGAATGTCTGAGACATTTTCTCCTTGCTCTTAACCATGTTTTCTCTAGAGAATCACCGCCTGATAGGACTTTCAGAAATGATTAAATGCCCCATGTCTGCACTATTTAATAGGGTGGCCACCGTTACAGGAAATGTTTACATTTACATGAAAAGTTTTAAAATGTTAATTAATTTTTAATGTTAATGAATTTAAATGTAAATAGCCACATGTGGCTGGTCACTACTGTATCTGACAGTGCAGCTCTACCAAAGCCTTGAAAAATCATCTAATTGTATAGTGATGTCTCCTCACAGCTACCAGGGAAGCATGTGGGCATTCTAGAAGCTTCCCTAAGGTTAAGTCAAGGCCAGCTTTGGCCCCACCCCCCTCCCAGCAACTTAGGGAGCCCACAAAGAGAAGCCATCAGGTTGCCGTAGCCCCTCTCCTCTAACCCCTCACACAGACCTGAGACAGAATTTTCTCCATCCTAGTTTGATCTGTGCCTGACCCAGGCTGGTTACCACGAGCATCCATGTTACCTCCCCAGGGGGCATGCCCCTCTGGCTCCTCTCCTTCCAGCCAAGCTCCATTTCTCCCCAAATTCCTAGAGCAGGGGCTGAGTGGTCAGCAGATGACCGCCTGCCTTCAACCCACCTCTGGGTCCCCTCCCATGGTCTCCTCTTCTCTTTTTATTTCTTTATTATTATTATTATTTATTATTTTGAGACAGAGCTTCACTCTTGTTGCCGAGGCTGGAGTACAAGGGCTCAATCTCAGCTCACTGCAACCTCCGCCCCCTGTGTTCAAGCAATTCTCCTGCCTCAGCCTCCCAAGTAGCTGGGATTATAAGTGTGTGCCACCACGCCTGGCTAATTTTTGTATTTTTAGTAGAAACTGGGTTTCACCATGTTGGCCAGGCTGGTCTCGAACTCCTGACCTCAGGCGATACGCCCACCTTGGCCTCCCAAAGTGCTGGGATTATAGGCATGAGCCACTGCGCCCAGCCGGCCTCCTCTTCTTTGCTGGGTTACTCTTCTGCAGCCGCAGCCTGAAGATTTTTCCAACTCCATCCTCGTGTAGATGCAAGAAGACATCTCAGGTTATCCCACAGGAAGCCCAAGTGCACCCCGCATTCACTCTGCCCCCTTTTGCAGCCTTGCTACAGAGTCAGGGCTGAGGACAGAAAGCACAATGCTTTGGCTCTTACTGCCATGGTTATGGGGTGCTAGCATCTCCCCAAGAGGTTGGGATTATTTCTACTGTGGGACCTGCAGGCAGGCTCCGGCCACTCCCAGCCCTGACTCTTGGAGCTGGCACTGACTCTGCCACTCAAGTGTGGATGTGCTGGAGGGTTTCATGGTGCCTCAGACCACCAACAACAAATGAAGGGGTCACAGGAACACCTCTGGGACGTTCTCTCTCCAGGTGTGATGGATCACTACTTGGTCATGCACCAGCTGCGCTGTAACGGGGTCCTCGAGGGCATCCGGATTTGCAGAAAGGGATTCCCTAGCCGGATCCTCTATGCTGACTTCAAGCAGCGGTAGGTTCCCTCTCTCCTGTGCATCTCTCTCTTTCCGAGGGCAACTTCTGCATTCCCCAAAGACACTCTTCGGCCTGGGTATTTGCTGAGCTCCCAAGCCTCCCAGAGTTTCCACGGACTTCATCTCTTGCTGGAGGAACTGACACTATGCCCACAGTGAGTGCTGGGCACTCCAAGTGGTTCCAAATTCAGAGCCCAGACCCTCTAGCCTGATTGTGACTCTAGGCCAGGATGTCTCAACTTCCGAACTATGGACATTCAGGCTAGACATTCAGTCCTTTATTGTGGAGGCTGTGCTGGGTGTGGGAGGATTTTAGCAGTAAGCCTACCCTCTACTCAGAGATGTGGTAGCCAACCACACCCCTCCCGGCTAAGCTGTGACAATCAAAACTCTCCAGACATTGCCAAATCACCCCCAGCTGAGGCCCGCAGCTCTAGACTAACTCTGTTCTCTGAGCCGCCATTGGGGTGTGCAAGTCCAGGCCTCATCCAGGATGGAGGACAGGAAAGGACCTTCCAGAAGTAGGAGAACCAAGGTCTGCAGGTCATGGTTGATTTCAAGGCTCTTTTAAGCCAGAGAAGAATCATTTCCTCTGAAAGCAAACTTCCCACCATGCACTCAGCTGGGCTCCCTTCTTTTCACGCTTCTCTCCCACCCACTGTGGCCCCCTTGCTAGAATCAGCCCCTAGCTATTCCCATCTCCCAGACCAGCTGTACAATATTCCACTTCCTCCTAAGGCTGGAACAGGAGAGGATTCTAGAAGGCCTGGTCTCAGCTATGAAGCCTTTCCGGGGATTGGAATCCATCCGGGAAATGTCCTCTCTCCTTAGGTACCGGATCCTCAATGCCAGTGCTATCCCTGAAGGGCAGTTCATTGATAGCAAAAATGCCTCAGAGAAGCTCCTGAACTCCATCGATGTGGACCGGGAGCAGTTCAGGTTCGGCAACACCAAGGTGAGTACAGGCGAGGCTGGGACCCCCCTAGTAACCCCACAGCCCTGGGCTGCTTGTTAGCTGATCCCTTTCCCCTTCTGGTGCACCTGACCGTCCTTGCCCAGTCGCCCAGGTAAAGGGAGCTCTGTGTCTAGGTAGAGAGAGCTTGTCTCCCTGTTGGTTTGTACGTGGCTGGAAGCTTAGACTGGAATCCTGAGCCCCACCATGCAGCAAGGATGGGAAAAGCCAATGGGGAACTCTAGTGTCCCAGAGGTAAGAAAGAGCCGAAAAGAGAGGAGAACGTAGAGAGGACTCCACGGACACTGAGGCCTAGAGAAGAATGACTCTAACCAATAAAACCAGCTACCAGGCGGGGCGCAGTGGCTCATGCTGATAATCCCACTGCTTCTGGGAGGCTGAGGTAGGATTGCTTGTGGCCAGGAGATGGAGGCTGCAGTGCGCTTGACCATCCTACTGCACTCCAGCCTGGGCAACAGAGTGAAGCCCTGTCTCAAAAAACAAAGACAAAGACAAACTAGCTACCATTTATTGAGCACGTGAGTATCAGCCCCGTGAGAAGCCTCCCGCACGTACTTCACTGACTCTTCACTATCCAGCGAGGTGGGAGTGATGGTGACAAGGGTGGCACTGACTCTTCAGGTTCTTGGGAGGTTGAGAAACTGACTCAAGGTCACACATGGATAGATAGTAAATGGCAAAGGTCGGCTTCAAATCCTGGCCTGCCTCCGAAGATTCACATCTCAGAAAGGGGCAGGCTGGGGGTCCCCACCAAGGAAGAGCCTGCTGGCCCCAGAGGGTGCTTGGTTTCCCTGGACTGTTACGGAGGGAGTGGGTGAAGTGGGCCTGAGGGTAGGACCAACGTTCCCGGATGGACAGAGAAAGAGAGTGAAGCCAGCGCATCTGTGAGTCTCTCTGATCTGGGCACGATCGCATCCCATGGTTTCTTTCTGGACTCATCTTTGTTTCCTGTACGTGAGCTCTGTCAGAACTGGTCTCTGTGGGTTGGTGGGGCCTGGAACAGATTGTTTTTTTGTTGTTGTTTTGGGTTTTTGTTGTTGTTGTTTTGTTTGTTTTGTTTTGAGACAGAGTCTTGCTCTGTCACCCAGGCTGGAGTGCAATGGCGCAATCTCTGCTCACTGCAACCTCCACCTCCCAGGCTCGAGTGATGCTCCTGCCTCAGCCTCCTGAGTATCTGGGATTACAGGTACCCAGATACCACCACGCCCGGATAATTTTTGTGTTTTTAGCAGAGACAGGGTTTCACCATGATGGCCAGGCTGGTCTCGAACTCCTGACCTCAAATGATCTGCCTACCTCGGCCTCCCAAAGAGTTGGGATTACAGGCATGAGCCACCACACCTGGCCTGGAACAGACTCTGGAACAGGCTGCCTCACTGCCCAGGAGGGGCCACTGAGGAGACCAGAGTCACCGAGAAGCAAGTCCTGGAAACGGAATTGCTGCCCCTGCCATGCTCTGAGGTTGAGGCTCAGAGTTGGGCAGAAACAGGCTCCCTCAAGGGCCCGGCTGAACAGCTGCTGGGGAAAAAGATCAAGGCTCCTCTGTCTTTTAATGCAGGTGTTTTTCAAAGCTGGGCTCCTGGGGCTTCTGGAGGAGATGAGAGACGAGAAGCTGGTGACGCTAATGACGCGCACGCAGGCCGTGTGCAGGGGATACCTGATGCGGGTGGAGTTCAAGAAGATGATGGAGAGGAGGTGACACAGACCCTCACCTCCACCTTATCCTGCCTTCTCTGCTTAGCAGCTGATTGTCGCTCCCTGCTTTTCGTCTTGGGATATCCATGTGCTTGCTCTTTCTTTCCTTCATTTGTGTAACCCACATCTACTGAGCGGCAATCCTGGGCTGGGAGCTCTGCATGGCACTGGGGAGACAGAAATGAACCCTGCCTCACAGGGTCAAAGGAGTGGGAAGCAGACACGTGCATGGCTGGTTTTAATGCCTATGACAAGCGCAATGTTCGTGTTATTGTCGGGGGATAGGGAACTGGCAAGAATAAGCCACTAGCCTAGTTGGGGGGTTGGAGTTGGCATGAAGATGCCAGCAAGAAGGAAGCACTCTTTTTTTTTTTTTTTTTTGAGACAGAGTCTTGCCCTGTCATCCAGGCTGGAGTACAGTGGCACAATCTCAGCTCACTGCAACCTCCACCTTCCAGGTTCAAGTGACCTTCCTGCCTCAGCCTCCCTAGTAGCTGGGATCATAGGCATGTACCACCATGCCTGGCTAATTTATATATATATATATATAAATTATATTTTATTTTTATTTTATTATATATATTTTATTTTTTTATTATATTTTTTTTATTATATATTTATTTATTTTATTTTATATATATATATATATATATATATATTTTTTTTTTTTTTTTTTTTTTTTAAGTAGAGATGGGGTTTCACCATGTTGGCCAGGCTGGTCTTGAACTCCTGACCTCAGGTGATCCGCCCGCCTCAGCCTCCCAAAGTGCTGGGATTACAGGTATGCGCCAGCATGCCTGGCTGAAGAAAGCACTTCCTGAAGCAAGGTCTACATAACCTGAGAGTGGGTGGTCTGGGAGGAAGCCCGACAAGCAAATGGCTGTCATTAGAATCTAGAGCAAGAGGCAGGCAGTGGAGGTCCCTGTGTGTCACATTCGGAAACCCAGGCTGCACCCTGTCATTGATGGAGAGCTGTAGAAGGTGTGTGGGGAGACGAGGTGTAGGATTGCGTCACTCTGGCAGTTAGGAGGAGGGTGAACACAAGGGCTAGGGAGGGGCAAGACCACAGTGTGGCAGAAGTCCAAACAAGGGATGACAAGAACCTGAAGTAGGACATGGTTGGTGGGTTAGAGAGCAGGGCACGGATTAAAGGAATGTTTAAGTCTGATTCCTTTGATAATTCAAGAGAAGGAATAGCAGCACTGATGACTGCAGGGATTGCAGGGAGAGTGTGGGAGAGAGCCTGTTCTCCCTGGTTCCCTGATCCCCTGTGTGACTCTGACTGTCAGAGCCATAATGGACCGCCATTACGTATGCGTCAGGAATGACTCCCAGGCATCTAGCTTGGTGAAGCAGATGGAAGCCAGCACGGAGATGAAAAGAATCTCAAGAAGGCAAAGAGAAGCCAGTGTTCAGGAATCCATAAGCTATGTAAATACAAAGCTGTGGAGGGTGAAGGGGAGGAGATCACGTGAGTGACGCTGGTATGAAAACAGCAGTAGAAATTAGGAATACAGGCTGGTTGCGGTGGCTCACGCTTGTAACCCCAGCAATTTGGGAGGCCGAGGCGGGCAGATCACCTGCAGTCAGGAGTTCAAGACCAGCCTGGCCAACATGGCAAAACCCCGTTTCTACTAAAAATACAAAAATTAGCCAGGCATGGGCCGGGCGTGGTGGCTCACGCCTGTAATCCCAGCACTTTGGGAGGCCGAGATGGGCGGATCACGAGGTCAGGAGATCGAGACCATCCTAACTAACATGGTGAAACCTTGTCTTTACTAAAAATACAAAAAATTAGCTGGGCATGGTGGCGGACACCTGTAATCCCAGCTACTCGGGAGGCTGAGGCAGAATGCTGTGAACCCGGGAGGTGGAGTTTTCAGTAAGCCGAGATCGCACCTCTGTACTCCAGCCTGGGCGACAGAGCAAGACTCTGTCTCAAAAAAAAAAAAAAAAAAAAAAAAGCCAGGCATGGTGGTGCACACCTGTAATCCCAGCTACTCAGGAGGCTGAGGCAGAAGAATTGCTTGAACCCAGGAGGTGGAGGTTGCAGTTAGCTGAGATTGCACCATCACACTTTAGCTTGGGCAACAGAGCAAGACTCCGTCTCCAAAAAAAAAAAAAAAAAAAAGTCTCAAAAAAATATATAGAAAAGAAAGAAATTGGGAAGACAGATCAACTCTACCAGGGCAAGAGACTGGGAGATGACCAATGACCAAGGACAAGTCCTTGGTTTCTTCAGCAAGAAAGAGGGACCTCATATGGCAAAATACAATGAAACAGGAAACATGTTGATGGAATCTAAGGCAGAGAAAGTTTCAAAAGTTGCGAACTGATTAACACATCAAATGTGGCAGAAAGACCCAATCAAATAGGAATGAAAGCTATTCCTTGCATTGAGCATTAGGAAGTCACTGACGCCCTCAGGCAGGGCACTCAGTAGGGTGGTGGAAGGGGCAGCCAGGTGACCAGGTGCCTGCAGGAGGCCCCGCGCCCTCTCCTACCTTCCAACCTGTGCACGTGCCTCTGTCTCCTCTGCCCCTCATTTGCAGACCTACTCTGGATCCAGAGGATCTGCCAAGCTTGGCTGCACCTCCCCACCTAACCAGGAAGGATGGAGGATGGGCCCGTGGGGGACAGGTTGGGGGTGCAGAGACCAGACCTTGCTGGGTTTATTAATTCGAGTCCTAATGGGTGTACAGGGACTCCATCTTCTGCATCCAGTACAACATCCGCTCTTTTATGAATGTCAAGCACTGGCCCTGGATGAACCTGTTCTTCAAAATCAAGCCCCTACTGAAGAGTGCAGAGGCTGAGAAGGAGATGGCCACCATGAAGGAAGACTTCGAGAGGACCAAGGAAGAACTGGCCCGATCCGAGGCTCGCCGGAAGGAGCTGGAGGAGAAAATGGTCTCCCTGCTGCAGGAAAAGAATGACCTCCAATTGCAGGTCCAGTCTGTAAGTACCTCCCACTTAAGAATGCAAAACACAGAGGCTGGAGGACAGAAAAGGGGGAGGAAGGTTGAGGGCACCATCAGGCGTCTATTCAAGAGACAGTGGTGTCACCCAGTGGTTGTATGGAGTATTGCAGCACCACCCTGCTGGTAAAAGGATGCCTGGTCCCGGGCTTCGCCAAAGCAGTGAGTGCCAGAAATTATGTCTGCAAAGAGAATCTGTGCTCTGATTTGTCCCCGACATCACAGAGTTAGATATATTTTGCTGTGGGCATGAGGGATATATATGTGTCATACGTATATGCACCACACCTTTTAAAAAACAATACAAATAAAAATAAATAATCAAAATTAACCCAATTCAACGTGCAAGAGTAATTGTCCATATATGATTTACAGTAATATGTAAAAAGTGCTTTAGGCCAGGCGCGGTGGCTCATGCCTGTAAGCCCAACACTTTGGGAGGCCGAGGTGGGAGGATCGCTTGAGCCCAGGAGTTCAAGACCAGCCTGGGTATCATGGCAAAACCCCATCTCTATAAAAAATAAAAATAAAAAAACTAGCCAGGTGTGGTGGTGCATGTCTCTAGTCCAAGATACTCAGAAGGCTGAGGTGGGAGGATCACCTGAGCCCAGGCGGTTGAGGCTGCAGTGAGCTGAGAACATGCCACTGCACTCCAGCCTGGGCAACATAGTGAGACCCCAATCTCAAAAAAAAAAAAAGTACTTTAAATATACATAGTTTTATCAAAGAAGTGGGAGGATATAGGCTGGACATGGTGGCTCATGCCTGTAATCCCAGCACTCTGGGAGACCGAGGTGGGTGGATCACAAGGTCAGGAGATCAAGACCATCCTGGCTAACATGGTGAAACTCCGTCTCTACTAAAAATACAAAAAAAAAAAATTAGCCAGGTGTGGTGGCACACACCAGTAGTACCAGCTACTCAGGAGGCTGAGCAGGAGAATCACTTGAACCCAGGAGGTGGAGGTTGCAGTGAGCCAAGATCGCTCCACTGCACTCCAGCCTGGCGACAGAGCAAGACTCCGTCTCAAAAAAAAAAAAAAAAAAAAAAAAGAAAGAAAAAAGAAAAGAAATGGGGCAGTATAATTGTCTCTTTCACAGAGTGAAGGCATTTATAATTTTCCTTTTTTTTTTTTTTTTTTTTTTTTTGAGACTGAGTCTGGCTCTGTGCCCAGGCTGGAGTGCAGTGGCCGGATCTCAGCTCACTGCAAGCTCTGCCTCCCGGGTTTACGCCATTCTCCTGCCTCAGCCTCCCGAGTAGCTGGGACCACAGGCGCCCGCCACTTCACCGGCTAGTTTTTTGTATTTTTTAGTAGAGATGGGGTTTCACCGTGTTAGCCAGGATGGTCTCGATCTCCTGACCTCGTGATCCGCCCGTCTCGGCCTCCCAAAGTGCTGGGATTACAGGCTTGAGCCACCGCGCCCGGCCTAATTTTCCCTTTTTAATAAACCTCCAAATACTTTTACCTTTTGTTTTTTATGCAGAGCATTTTCCGCTCCCCTTTTCATGTGATTTCCCAACCCCTATAGTGAGTTAACAGGAGCACTTTCCCAGGCACAGCAGGCAAGAGAACAGTTCTTGGAACCAGATAACTGGGTTTCTATCCCAGATGTTCCACCTGATAGCCGCGTGACCTTGGGCGAGCTACATATCCTCTTTGTGCTTCCGTTGTCTTGTCTGTAAAATGGGCATAGTCACAGTACTCACCTCATCCAGCTGTTGAAGAATGAACAGTTAATGCCTGTAAAATGCCTAGCACACAGCTCATGTTTATAGATGTTCAATAAACATTAGCACACGTGCCAGTCTCCTCCCACGCATTACCCTGCAATATGTGTCTTAAAATACTCTTATATAGGCCGGGTGCGGTGGCTCACGCCTGTAATCCCAGCGCTTTGGGAGGCCGAGGCGGGTGGATCATGAGGTCAAGAGATCGAGACTATCCTGGCCAACACGGTGAAACCCCGTCTCTTCTAAAAATACAGAAATTAGCCAGGCGTGGTGGTGCGCACCTGTAGTCCCAGCTACTCAGGAGGCTGAGGCAGGAGAATCACTTGAACCCAGGAGGCGGAGCTTGCAGTGAGCCGAGATTGCGCCACTGCACTCCAGCCTGGGAGACACAGCGAGAATCTGTCTCAAAAAATAAATAAATAAATACTCTTATGTGGGAAGATATAGCCCGATTTAGAACAGAAGTAGCTGATGTTGGTCTGTCCAAGAGACTCACTGCAGCATCTTCTAGGACATATGTATTCAATCACGAATTCTTGGGTGTTTTTAATTTTCTGTTCTGTGGTTCAAGGAGACACAGCTAAGGAGACACAGGAAGAACTTTTCCATTGAAAGGACCAGGCCTGGTGGCTCCTGCCAGCGATCCCAACACTTTCAGAAGCCAAGGCAGGAGGATCACTCGAGTTCGGAAGCTCGAGACCAGCCTGGGCAACATAGTGGGACCTTATCTCTAGAACATAAATAAATACATACATTTAAAAACAAATTTAATGGAAGTTAAAAGATAGTAATGTTTTGAAACGATTTTGTCAGCTTCAGAGAACATAGAGTAGATGAGTCATTTTCCAACTGGTGGTAGCAGGAAGAGTGAGATGAACAGCTGTTCAAATGTGGCAAATTTCTTTTTTTTTTTTTTTTTTTGAGACGGAGTCTCGCTCTGTCACCTAGGCTGGAGTGCTGTGGCCGGATCTCAGCTCACTGCAAGCTCCGCCTCCCGGGTTTATGCCATTCTCCTGCCTCAGCCTCCTGAGTAGCTGGGACTACAGGCGCCCGCCACCTCGCCCGGCTAGTTTTTTGTATTTTTTAGTAGAGACGGGGTTTCACCGTGTTAGCCAGGATGGTCTCGATCTCCTGACCTCGTGATCCGCCCATCTCGGCCTCCCAAAGTGCTGGGATTACAGGCTTGGGCCACCGCGCCCGGCCCAAATGTGGCAAATTTCTAGAGGCTTCATTCTTTAAAATGAACTTGTAACTTCACGAACTCCTCTGTTTGAAATTATTATAAGTGAGGCCAGGCATGGGGGCGCACACTTGTAGTCCCAGCACTTTGGGAGGCTGAGGCAGGAGGATCACTTGAGGCTAAAATTTGAGACAAGCCTGGGCAACACATTGAGACCCCATCTGTACACACACACAAAATGAAGCCAGTCATGGTGGCACATACCTTGTAGTTCCAGCTACTTGGGAGGCTGAGGTGGGAGGATCACTTGAGACAGAAGTGTGAGGCTGCAGTGGGCTGTCTCACACCACTGCACTGCAGCTTTGGCAACAGAGCAAGACCTTGTCTCTAAAGAAATAAATGGACAAATTATTAAATGCGAATTTCTATAAGCAATGTCCTTGGTAGTTAAAAACAAACAAAAAAACAGCATGTATACTGGCCAGGTACAGTGACTCACGCCTGTAATCCCAGCACTTTGGGAGACCGAGGTGGGCAGATCACCTGAGGTCAGGAGTTTGAGACCAGCCTGGCCAACATGGTGAAATCCCATCTCTACAAAAATTACAAAGATTAGCCAGGTGTGGTAGAACATGCCTGTAATCCCAGCAACTCAGGACTACAATCGCTGGAACCTGGGAGGCAGAGGTTGCAGCGAGCCAAGATCACGCCACCACACTCCAGCCTGGGCCACACAGCAAAACTCCATCTAAAAAGAAAAAAAAAATGTGTTTATGGGTGATATCTAAGTTTATGTACATGTACGTGTGCAGTGTGTGCACATGTGCGTGCATGTGTGTGCACATGTGCGTGCATGTGTGTGCATGACCCATTTCTTGGCTTAGGCCTAGATAATGGGCTTTAAGAGGGTGACACCCTTTCTTTGTAGCATTTTCAAAGAGGCCAATCAAAACATAAAATGACCTGGTTCTTTCAGGAAACGGAAAATCTGATGGACGCTGAGGAACGGTGTGAAGGACTCATCAAAAGCAAGATCCTATTGGAAGCAAAAGTTAAGGAGCTGACTGAGAGACTGGAAGAGGAAGAGGACATGAATTCTGAACTGGTTGCCAAGAAGAGGAATCTGGAAGACAAATGCTGCTCTCTCAAGAGAGACATTGATGACCTGGAGCTGACCTTGACGAAAGTTGAAAAGGAGAAGCATGCCACAGAGAACAAGGTGCGCAAACCCAAGGGATTCCCTCAGTGTCTTAACCAGGTTTCTCTCTCTCTCTCTGTAAGGAGGAGAAAGGGTGGCGTAGGAGTCCACTCAATACAACATTGCCCGGAAATGAGAGGCTGGAGTCAAGGAGAAGGGTAGTTAAGTCCCAACAAGTTCTGTCCCCTGCCGTCTTTTCTGTCCCATAGGTTCTCCTCCTCCTCCTCCTCCTTCGTCATCTTCTTTCTTTTTTTGTGTGTGAGACAGAGTCTTGCTCTGTCACCCAGGCAGATCTCATTACAGTGGTGCGATCTCAGCTCAATGCAACCTCCGCCTCCCGAGTTCAAGCAATTCTCCTGCCTCAGCCTCCCGAGTAGCTGGGATTACAGGCGCACACCACCATGCTCAGCTAATTTTTTGTATTTTTAGTAGAGATGGGGTTTCACCATGTGGGCCAAGCTGGTCTCGAACTCCTGACCTCAGGTGATCCACCCGCCTCAGCCTCTCAAAGTGCTGGGATTACAGGTGTGAGCCACTGCGCCCGACCCCATAGGCTCTTCTCAAACCTCCCTGGCTGTATCACAAACTTCTAGCATTTCATTGAGAGGAAGGACTGTTTCATATTCTTCTTCATTTCCCATAGCACCAAGCGCAGGGATTGCAAACAAGAAGGCCTACAGGGGCCAGCCAGATAGTGAAGGAGGCAGAAGACTGGGTAACACCAAGGATTGACTGAGAGGAGCGAGTACTGGCAGAACAGAGACTGATGCAGCGTTTGGGAAAGTCATTTGGAATGACTTAGTCGAATTAAGAATCCAGATACCCTATGACTCAGCAATTCTGCTCCTGGGTGTATAGATCGAGGAATTCTTCCACCTTTCTACAAAGCGATATGTCCTAGGGTGTTTGTAGTGGCATTGCTTGTGGGAGACAGCTGGAGGCAGTGCCAGGGTCCACCATGGGGAAAACAGAGAGATAGCATGTAGTAGGTACACACCAGGGAGAACCACGTAGCCATTAGGAACAATGGGTTGTGCACAGCAAATGTTAAACACTGCTAAATGGTGGGAAAATGTAAGAAAATGAAATATAGGGCCGGGCGCGGTGGCTCACGCCTGTAATCCCAGCACTTTGGAAGGCCAAGGGGGGCGGATCATGAAGTCAGGAGATCGAGACCATCCTGGCTAACACTGTGAAACCCCGTCTCTACGAAAAATACAAAAATTATCTGGGCGTTGTGGCGGGTGCCTGTATTCCCATCTACTTGGGAGACTGAGGCAGGAGAATCACTCAAACCTAGGAGGCAGAGATTGCAGTGAGCCGAGATCGCACCACTGCACTCCAGCCTGGGTGACAGAGCAAGACTCATCTCAAAAAAAAAAAAAAAAAAAAGAAAAGAAAAGAAAAAGAAAATGAAGTATACAGCATAATAGCATTTACGTGGACAAAAATCATATGCACACAACACAACGACATACATTTCAACAATAATATGTAAAACCACTTACATGATTCACATCACAATGGGTTGCCCATGAGGTGGGCTAAGGGATGTGAACTGCTGAGCTTAAGAGACAATGACAGTTGACACTCAGAGTCAGTGTTGGATGGACGCTGGGAGTAATGGAAAAAGACACTCGGAAGGGCTGGGGACTGTGGCAAACTGAAGAGCTCTTGCCCTGTCCACAGAAGGCAGTGGTGACTCAGCCCCAGCCAACTGTTGTCAGCAGGGAATGGGAATCCAGCATTTTCAGAACTTCTGGTTTTCCGTGAGAAGCCAGAAATCCAAGTTTTACGTGAAGTCTCATTTTTTTCAATGTTGATAACATTTTAAAAACTACAGACCAGGCGCAGTGGCTCACGCCTGTAATCCCAACACTTTGGGAGGCCAAGGCAGGTAGATCACAAGGTCAGGAGATCGAGACCATCCTGGCTAACGTGGTGAAACCCCATCTCTACTAAAAATACAAAAATTAGCCGGGCGTGGTGGCGGCGCCTGTAGTCCC
The DNA here is from genome assembly GCF_043159975.1 of Macaca nemestrina. Lineage (NCBI taxonomy): Eukaryota > Metazoa > Chordata > Mammalia > Primates > Cercopithecidae > Macaca > Macaca nemestrina. The sequence continues at coordinate 10,532,579 of NC_092141.1, read as the reverse complement.
AGCTACTCAGGAGGCTGAGGCAGGAGAATGGCGTGAACCCGGGAGGCGGAGCTTGCAGTAAGCGGAGATTGCACCACTGCACTCCAGCCTGGGTGACAGAGCGAGACTCTGTCTCAAAAACAAAACAAAAGAAGAACAAACAAACAAATAAACAAAAACTACTGTGACATTGTAAATAAGAACACTGTAAACTACTATGTGGACTAAAGAAAATATGGCCAGATTCAGCCCATAGATTAGGAGTTAGCAACTTCTGATCTGGAGGCCTGTTGGATGTGGAAAAAGTTTCACTTACTTCCTTCAAGTTCCATGTTGGGTGCCCTCCTCCTGCTTCCTGATAACACAGCACTCCTGTTCTGAATTTTCTTTTTCTTTCTTCCTTCCTTCCTTCCTTCCTTCCTTTCTTTTTCTTTTTCTTTCTTTCCTTCCTTCCTTCCTCCCTCCCTCCTTCCTCTCTCCTTCCTTCCTTCCTTCCTTCCTTCCTCTTTCTTTCCTTCCTTCCTTCCTTCCTTCTTTCTTTATTTCTTTTTTACTTTCAAGACGGAGTCTCACTCTGTCTCCCAGGCTGGAGTGCACTAGTGTGATCTCTGCTTACTGCAAGCTCCGTCTCCCAGGTTCACGCCATTCTCCTGCCTCAGCCTCCTGAGTAGCTGGGACTACAGGTGCCCGCCACCACGCCCGGCTAATTTTTTTGTATTTTTAGTAAAGATGGGGTTTCATAGTGTTAGCCAGGATGGTCTCGATCTCCTGACCTCATGATCTGCCCACCTCAGCCTCCCAAAGTGCAGAGATTACAGGCGTGAGCCACTGCACCCGGCGTGAATTTTCTTGCATAGCACCTCACGCCTCTCCTCCCCTTCCTGCCTCATTCTAAACCCTATTCAGCCAGCCAACCTAATAAACACATTTCCACAGACGTGTTATGAGCAAATATAGATTGATGTGTTACCCTTCAGAGGTAGCACATTTGCATTTTAACAGTGCCCTTCCTTATAGAATATAATGCCCTCCTTAAATGAATAATCCTAATGGGAGAATTTGAGGCGCCGTGATAGACCGTTAAGGAAGATAAAGAACTGAGAGTCTGTCAATTCCAGGAGGTAAAAAAGTAGTAGCCAAAAAGAAAAGGGAAAGAGGAAAAATGAGCAAAGAAGCAATAGCTTTTGTTGATGGAAGCTTCTGGCTTAATCGTTTTCCATATTAAATCAGTGTCGATATTGTCCCAGGTAAAGAATCTCTCCGAAGAAATGACAGCACTTGAAGAAAACATTTCCAAATTGACCAAAGAAAAGAAGTCTCTACAGGAGGCCCATCAGCAAACACTGGATGACCTTCAGGTTGAAGAAGATAAAGTCAATGGTCTAATCAAAATAAATGCCAAGCTTGAACAGCAAACAGATGATGTAAGGATATTTTACTACTATGCTTTAGCATTTATCACTTGTGGAGGCACAGACAAGAGACGGTCTAACTAGGACGCAGGGCTTGAGAGGTCAGACTCTGGAATCAGCATCCCTAAGTTCAGATCTCAGCCCCATCCTGACCCTGAAGGAGTCTGGGATACTAAGCAAGCTGCTTACCCTTGCAAAGCCTCCGTTTGTGCCTTGTGAAATGGCGATGGAAATAGCATCATCTCAGAGGGTTTTCACAGAAAGCTCAGCACACACAAAGTGTTCAGCCAAACATAGCTGCTATTATTGCTACCATCACCATCATCAGTATTATTAGCATCCACCTGTAGGTCCTTTGGGTTCCAAAACCTCCAATCCTGTTGTAACGTTATTAAAGATGAGTTCCATTTGTGGCCACGAAAATTACTATTTCCACCCCCATCACATGACGTTATTATTGTTGATGTAAGAGCCACTTTTGAAGTTTTCAGGTTTTAATCATTATTGTGGCTAGAGATTTTCTAGATAACTTTAATGTTTCTGAGCCCAGGGTAGGTGTGCTCCTCCTCTACGCCCCTGTTTCCTGTTCCCATGTGTGCATGTGTGTGTGTGTGCATACACGCACACACACATACACACACATGAATTCCTTGCCTCCCATGGTTGTGTAATGTTAGCAGGGAATGAGTGATGGTGTAGAGCACAGACCTTCACAGTGCTGTCCATAGAAGCCCCCATTTGTATTGTCTGTGCAAGGGTGTGCACCTGTGAGTACCATACCCCTCCATGGAACATGGTCTGGGCCAGGCCGAGTGGGAATCAGTTGAGAGAGGCACCAGGAGGCCCATGAAGGATCCAGCCCCACCCTGGGTAGCCTTTTCTGGAAGACAGAAGAGAGGGGAGGTAGGGGACAAGACTTGCTTCCTCCTGAGGCCAGAAGCTTGCAGCCAGCACCCTACAGGAGCCCCAGGAAGCCCCAGGTCACGTGTATGGCTGCGCTGAATAAAAGGAGCAAATGCTTCCCCAGCAGGGGCTTACTTTTCTACCTGTGTGTCTTCTCAGCTTGAGGGTTCCTTAGAGCAGGAAAAGAAACTGCGGGCGGACCTGGAAAGGGCGAAGAGGAAGCTGGAAGGAGATCTGAAAATGTCCCAGGAATCCATTATGGATCTAGAAAATGACAAGCAGCAAATAGAAGAGAAATTAAAAAAGTAGATATTTCTTTTACCACCTCTGTGTCTCAGCCTAAAAGCCAACTTTCATCCCCTCCAAGAGGCTTGTATCTCATGTTGTTTTTTTAAAATCTATTTGCAGGAAGGAGTTTGAAATCAGTCAGTTACAAGCCAAAATAGATGACGAACAGGTCCACAGTTGGCAGTTTCAAAAGAAGATGAAAGAACTGCAGGTAAAACATCAAAACCTTCCCAATCATGACAATCCCTTTGCAAGAGTGCCCCTCCTCACTCCTTCCCCATTGTTTCTTTAGCTGCTGCTTTCCTTCCTCCTGCTAAAGCTAGAGAAGATGTCCTGTCCTTTCTTTTAGTTTTTGAAAATAATATTTTAATGTTCTGAGTAACCCATAAACATACTTCCTTGCAAAGGCTCAAAATAGGCCCAGTAAAGCTAAATATTATTGATAAGGGTGCTTTGACCACCACCCCTAAGCCCAGTGCCCTCACCATCTTCTCAGAAGTAATGACCAGTTTCAGTGGGATATGCATCCTTCTGCCTCTTTTGCTATGTGTTTTTGTACACATTTAAGACCCCCCAAAAATATATAGTACACATGCAGAAAAGGTTCTTGTTGCTTTATATTCTTAGCATAAATATCACACTGAGAGTATCACTCTGCAACTTGCTCCTTTCTTTTGGCAACGTGATCTGCAGAGCCATCCATGATAGACGTGGATTGGTGTCTACCTGCTCCATAGACTTCTAGAACAAGTCTCCATCACCATCGATTTGTGCATTCCCTTATTCATGGACATTTAGGTTGTTTCCAAGTTTTTTCACCAATGTAATGTTATAATGAATTCTTTTTTTGTTTGTTTGTTTTCTGAGTCCGAGTCTCTGTCACCCAGGCTGGAGCACAGCGGCGTGATCTCAGCTCACGGCAACCCCCACCTCCCAGGTTCAAGCTGTTCTCCTGCCTCAGCCTCCCAAGTACCCGGGACTACAGGTGGCCTCCACCACACCCGGCTAATTTTTGTATTTTTAGTAGAGGCGGAGTTTCACCATGTTGCCCAGGCTGGTTTCAAACTCCTGACCTCAAATGATCCACCCACCTCGTGCTGCCTACCTGCAATTCCTCAACACCCAGCCCCTCTCAAAGGAGGCTGCCCCCTCCTCCACAATAACAGTCCTGATACAGTGATCCTTTCAGGCTCGCATAGAAGAGCTGGAGGAGGAAATTGAAGCAGAACACACACTCAGAGCCAAGATTGAGAAGCAGCGCTCAGATCTGGCCCGGGAACTGGAGGAGATCAGCGAGAGGCTGGAAGAAGCCAGTGGGGCCACTTCAGCCCAGATTGAGATGAACAAGAAGCGGGAGGCTGAGTTCCAGAAAATGCGCAGGGACCTGGAGGAGGCCACCCTGCAGCACGAAGCCACGGCGGCCACCCTGAGGAAGAAGCATGCAGACAGTGTGGCCGAGCTTGGGGAGCAGATTGACAACCTGCAGCGGGTGAAGCAGAAGCTGGAGAAGGAGAAGAGTGAGCTGAAGATGGAGATCGATGACATGGCCAGCAACATCGAAGCCATCTCCAAGTCAAAGGTACCTGACTGACCTTTCTGCTCTTGCAGAATGCAAGGCAGCCGGTGGCCACCTGCCCCTGGGCACATGTAATTTGATGCCTCCAAACCACTGCATGTTCTACACCGAAACCCTCTTCCCTATTTCTGCCTGTTTCCAGTTCCTCAAATTCACTCACATCCTTTGTCTTATCTATTTGGGCTGCTGTAACAAAATATTTTAGAGTAGGTAATTTATAAACAACAGAAATGTATTGGTCACAATTTTGGAGGCCGGGAAGTCCAAGATCAAAGTGCCAGCAAATTCGGTGTCTGTTGAAGGTCTGTTCCTCACAGATGGCGCCTTCTCATTGCATCCTCATGTGGTAGAAGGGGTGAACAAGTTTTCTCAGGCCTCTATTATAAGAACACTAATCCCATTCATAAGGGCTCCACCCCCGTGACCTTATCACCTCCCAAAAGCCCCACCCCCCAACACCACTGGATTAGAAATTATGAATTTTGGGGAGACACAAACTTTAAGACCAAAGCATCAAGACCACTTGATTCAAGCACAGTTGGATGATCTGGTGCCACTGTTTCGCTCTTGTTCCCCAGGCTGGATTGCAGTGGCACCATCTCAGCCCACTGCAACCTCTACCTCCCAGGTTCAAGCAATTCTCCTGCCTCAGCCTCCCAAGTAGCTGGGATTACAGGCACACGCCACCACGTCTGGCCAATTTTTGTATTTTTGATAGAGATGGGGTTTCACCACGTTGGCCAGGCTGGTCTTGAACTCCTGGCCTCAGGTGATCCACCCACCTCGGCCTCCCACAGTGCTGGGATTACAGGCATCAGCCACTGTGCCTGGCCGACTAGGGTTCTTTAAGAAAAAAGTGTACAAACTTATGAAACTTAGGCATGAAAGTTAATACTTATAATGACACAAAAGTGTTGCAGGTTACCTTGAAGACTCAAGTTCTTTTCTCCTGAAGCCTCTTTGGGCCATTTGCCAGAAATGCCTTCTAGAATATATTCTGCTTGGGATGACTCCTCTTCCCTCAAACCTTCTGCAGCTCCCAGACTCTCTGGGGTCCATACAAATTGCGGGCCCTGAAGCTTATTTCACAAGCTTCATAGTGAACCTACCTCTGTGCATGACCTCAAAGCAAAGCATTCCTTGTGGAGCACATGTGCTCCTCGATTTAACACCTGCCCTCCTTGCAGGGTGCTCTGAGCTGTACTAGGAGCTGTTTGGCTGGGCTGGAAGAAGCAGTGGTGACCCTAGAAGTAGGGTTGTGGGCCTCTCACCAAGGGTTTCCTGGAAGGTCAGGGCATCTGTCCAGAAAAGGAAGGGAGATGTGGATCAGAGAACTAGAGTGGTCTCTCCAGCGCCCCCTGCTGCCAGTGTTTAGGGTCTGCGTCCACACTGTCTTGTTTTCCCTTGATTGCTTCTTCACTCCCCGACTGCAGCCTCTGGCTCCGAGTGATGACTCCTTTTCTCCTTCTTTCCTGCTTTCCCATTTGTTTGCCCTTTTTCCCTTTCTTGGTTTTCTTTCTTCCTCTAAGAACTTGGGTCTGTACATGTTCCCCTCCCACACCTCTCTCTCCGCGAGCCAGGCCAGCCTGCAGGGGAAGGTGGGTAGGAAGAGCCTCCAGCATCCCCCACGCACTGTGCCTATAAACAGCCCCCACTCCAGCCTCCCTCTCTCCAGAATTGCCATGTGCTGCTCTCTGTTCTCAATTTTAACATCCAGGGGAAGCAGCACTTCATGCTGCTTTACACTTTTTCAGTTGGCCCCTTTCACGTCTCTTCTTGCAAGTCGCCATCGCTTTTCAACCTTCCCTGCTTTGATTCCTTCATGCTTGTGTGTCATCTACTCAAAGAGATCCTAAGCTCCTCCAGGACTCCCCTGGAATCAGTATCCCTGCTTCCTCCACTGCCAGCTCATACTTCGCATTCTAAGGAAAAACATATGCTCCATACATTTTATTTTCTATTTTATGGAGCAGCAGGAGGAGAGAAAGGTCAACACACATAAGGGTTTTGAATAAACTTCACAAAAATACAGGCCAACTGGAGGCTGGGGAGGTGAATCCCTTCATACCACCTCCACCATCGGGAACCTTTTGTGTTATTGAATGAAATGCTTAACACTGTCATCTGAATATATTGCTTGAAAATATTCACAGGCTTGTATTGCTTGCAATTATTCACAAATTACTTATATTACAAGAGGATCCCAAGGATCCACTTAAAAGTGGCATCTTCTCAAAGGGTTGTTTACAAATCATTAAATACTTACCTACCAAAAACTGATGTTCCAAGCGATTGGAGATTGAGCTGCATTCACAAATCTGAAATGATTATGTTTTCTTTGTTTTTTTGTTTTTGTTTTTTTTTTGAGACGGAGTTTCACTCTTGCTGCCCAGGCTGGAGTGCAATGGCATGATCTCTGCTCACTGCAACCTCCGCCTCCTGGGTTCAAGTGATTCTCCTGCCTCAGTCTCCCGAGTAGCTGGGATTACAGGTGCCTGCCACTATGCCCGGCTAATTTTTGTATTTTTAGTACAGATGGGATTTCACCATGTCGGTCAGGCTGGTGTTAAACTCCTGACCTCAGGGATCCACCCGCCTCGGTCTCCTAAAGTGCTGGGATATAGGCGTGAGTCACTGCGCCCAGTCAATTATGATTTTAAACTGACTCTTTTTTTGTTCTATATTTGTAGTTTTATTTTACCTGACAAGAAGCTAAACGATCACACGGTTCAGTTCAATGCTGGGCACTAGGAATCCATTTTTTCCCATTCATGGTGACTTTCTGTTTGTTAAAGAGTAACATAGAAAGAACGTGCCGGACGGTAGAAGACCAATTTAGTGAAATCAAAGCCAAGGATGAGCAACAGACACAGTTGATCCATGATCTGAACATGCAGAAAGCAAGACTACAGACCCAGAATGGTGAGAATGGGCAGGGCTCTGAGGTCCAGCCGGGCCATGGGAGAGGGTGGTCGGTAACACTGACGTGGGGGCCACATCTGTTTGGTAGGGGAGCTGAGCCACCAAGTGGAAGAGAAGGAATCTCTGATTTCACAGCTGACCAAAAGCAAGCAGGCCCTCACCCAGCAGCTGGAGGAGCTTAAGAGGCAAATGGAAGAAGAAACGAAGGTAAAGATATAGAGTCAGATTGAACCTGAGAAACCAGGCTGTATGACCACTTCACCTGTGAAGCTGGTCGGAGCAGTGCTACATCAAGAAACCTGCTGTGGCCGGGCACAGTGAGTGGCTCACGCCTGTAATCCCAGCACTTTGGGAGGCTGAGGCGGGTGGATCACGAGGTCAGGAGTTCAAGGCCAGCCTGGCCAAGATGGTGAAACCCCATCTCTACTAAAAATACAAAAAAAAAATTAGCTGGGCGTAGTGGCAGGTGCCTGTAATCCCAGCTACTCAGGAGGCTGAGGCAGAGAATTCCTTGAACCCGGGAGGCGGAGGGTGCAGTGAGCCAAGATCACGCCACTGCACTCTAGCCTAGAAGACCGAGCAAGACTCCGCTAAAAAAAAAAAAAAGAAAGAAAAGAAGAAACCTGTTGCTTCTCCTGTCTGCCTTGCAGCATGGTGCGAACCTGTCCTTTAAAGTTAGAGGACCTTGGCATTAGATCTCCTTCTTCAGGGATAGAAAACCATACCCATGGTGGTCCATGCCCTCTGTCCCCCATAGGGTAGTCTGAGAAACTCCCCTCTCCAGCCAGGGCACCTCCTCCCGATCACTGTACACACTTGAGCATTCTGCCCAGCAATTCATTCCGGCCACTTGAAATCCCTTCCTCTTTCTTCTTCATTATTCCTGGTGTGTCACCTCCTATACCACCTGATTTTAAGCTACCTTCCTCCAAAAAGACTCCGTGGTTTTGGGAGCACCCTGGAGACAGTTGCATAAACATGAACATCATGGCCTTCTTGATTTCAAGATCCAGATACTATGTTTATAATATGTGTCTCCCACAGATCTGTAAACTCATGGAGGGCAAGAATAGTTTGTCCTCACTCTACCTACTTTGCCCAGAAGAACAGTGCACACAGTAGGTGCTTGGTGCTGCCAATTCGTGTTCAAGTATCAGAACAGGGAACCAAGAGTCCACAAAACTGCATGAATGGAACTCCGAGGTTACTGTACACTGGCTAAGACTTACAGGGCAATCTTCTGGAATTTTCCCAAGCTCCACCTTTTTCTTCTGAAAAAGGACAAGTGCCATATTTGTCTCCCATCTTTCTGTTCTGTGGTGAAGATCTTCAGTAGATGAGGGGGGGCAGGGGGAAGTGATGAGAACCCAAGCCTGAACAAGTACTGAGGAGGGCCACTGCAGGAGGAGCCGGCTGTCCTTTGGCCACGATACAGCAACAGCTGTTTTCCTTCTTAGGCAAAGTTTCTCATTTATTGCCTTTTTTTTTGAGACGGAGTTTCACTCTTGTTGCCCAGGCTGGAGTGCAATGGCGCGATCTTGGCTCACCGCAACCTCTGCCTCCTGGGTTCAAGTGATTCTCCTGCCTCAGCCTCCCAAGTAGCTGGGATTACAGGCATGGGCCACCACGCCCGGCTAATTTTGTGTTTTTGGTAGTGACAGGGTTTCTCCATGTTGGTCAGGCTGGTCTCAAACTCTCGACCTCAGGTGATCCGCCCGTCTCGGCCTTCCAAAGTGCTGGGATTACAGGCATGAGCCACCACGCCTGGCCTATTACGTTTTTAAAAAGTTGAAAATGTACAAATTACTAAAGTGAGCTGACAGAACTCTCTCTTTGATGGTGGCACCAGAGGGCGTCTTGTGGCCATTATAGTCGGAGCTAAACTGTTGCCCTTCCGTCCCTCCACATGGGAGGGAGTGAGGGACGGATGCCTCTAGGCATGTCTTCTCTGCCTAGAAGGAGGAAGTCGGGCCGTGGAAACAGCAAAGCTCACATCAGCAGTCCCCAGTGTGGGGACACAGCCCACTGGTGAGATCAAAAGATGCTTTCAGGCTTCTCCTGGTCACAGCATTCCGTACCATTGCATCAAGTAGCGAGAAAATTCTTCCCTTTTTAATTGTTCCAAACCTTCTGATTATATCAAGGAAAAGGCCTCAGCATGAACCATACTTCCTTAGTATTTGCTTATTTACCCTATTAAGAAATAGAGCGTAGACCCCAGGCATGGAGTCCCAGCAGGCAACAGTACCTAGCTAGACGTGATAACATTGCTTTATTTCCATTGCACTTACGGTTACCTTCTGTTTATGGCAAATGTCAGTGGTTTTCCACTTACTGTCCTGTAACAGTTCACTCTTTTGTTAAATATATTTAAATATAATTAAGGAGCCCACTTGAAAAAATTAAATAAACCAGGCGATATGCTGATATGGCAAATTTGGTGAAAACAGCATAGGGATAATTCAAGCTGGGGAAAAGCTATTTAAATAAAAATACCTGAACTTGGAAAAGGGTCAAATGTTTTTGCAATTTGTCACCACTGTCATTCCCAGGCCAAGAACGCCCTGGCACACGCCCTGCAGTCCTCCCGCCACGACTGTGACCTGCTGCGGGAACAGTATGAGGAGGAACAGGAAGCTAAGGCCGAGCTGCAGAGGGCGCTGTCCAAGGCCAACAGTGAGGTTGCTCAGTGGAGGACCAAATACGAGACGGACGCCATCCAGCGCACAGAGGAGCTGGAGGAGGCCAAGTAGGGACTCCAGGGTGGCAATAGCAGGGGGAGCCTGAGGGCACAAGCCAAGAGACCAGGAGTCTTCGTATCTTGAGAGATTGTCTCTTTCCTGCCCATGCCTTTGTGGTTTCTGAAACATTCAGATTGTGCCCCCCACCCTCTGCGGGTCTCCCTGTCCTTCTTCTCGGGAATGTCCATTCCCCCTAGCTCCCTGGGGGGCTCCTTAGGGACCTGCTTTGCCACCAAGCATTTTGAGACCCTCCCAGTGACACTTGGATCCTCTCCACTCACCAAATCCTAGGTCTTGGTCTCATCAAACATCAGTCCCTTCCATGCTATTCATTTCCCTTCCCATCTGACAGTTACCTTCTGAAATATTCCACCTTTGCCAAGGGGGGAAAAATCTGTTTTTTGTATTTCTCTTCCCATCTGACAGTTACCTTCTGAAATATTCCACTTTTGCCAAGGGGGGAAAAAAAAATCTGGTTTTCATAGGAAAAAACTGGCCCAGAGGCTCCAGGAAGCAGAGGAGAACACGGAGACGGCGAACTCCAAGTGCGCATCCTTGGAGAAAACCAAGCAGAGGCTGCAGGGAGAGGTGGATGATCTGATGCTGGATCTGGAGCGCTCCCACACTGCCTGTGCCACCCTGGACAAGAAGCAGAGGAACTTTGACAAGGTCCTTCCCCAGCCACTTTCTCTGTGAAGAAGGCATGGGGATGATTCAAGTTGGGGAAATGCTATTTACATGAATATACCTGAATTTGGAAAAGGGTCAAATGTTTTACAGTGGCAGTGGTGAAAACAACAGTTTCACACTTAGATGTGTGAGATACCTGCACATCCTACAAGGCCCCCAGTTGGAGCATCATTTCCCAGTTTGGAGGACTTGAGGTGTCTCTTGACTACTGTGACAGTCCCTCCAAAGGCAATTTTGTTTTCAGTTAAAGCTAATTCAGTTCCATTGAGATCGTAATGTCTGTGAGAACGCAGCAGAGGGCCTGCAGGAATATCACAGTTTGGGGTCCCGGATCTAGAACAGTGCTCCTCCTCTTTCTTCAGTCCCTAAGGATGGAAGAGCAAAACGTTGGCGTTACTGACAGCCCTTGTTTGCAGGAACTCTTCTGAGTCACCCCTGCTTTTTGCTTATCCTATGTCCCTTTGTCATCTCCCAGGTCCTCGCAGAGTGGAAGCAAAAGCTGGACGAAAGCCAGGCTGAGTTGGAAGCTGCTCAGAAGGAGTCCAGGTCACTCAGCACCGAACTCTTCAAGATGAGGAACGCCTACGAGGAGGTGGTGGACCAGTTAGAGACACTGAGGCGGGAGAACAAAAATCTGCAAGGTGAGCTCTCTCCACCACCGGTGTGTGCTACGTCCCCGTCTCCTCCTGCCAACCCCTTCCCCATTTGGTCACAGCCATCTGCAGATGCCTTCTTCCCACTGCCCCACACAATCCTCAGCCATCATGCTTCACATTACTCAGTTTGCCCCAAGGTCCAAACCTTTTTAATGTAAGGCACAGCAGGAGCTAAGTCTCATTTTCGAGAACCGAAGGCACAATGGGTTGCTGAGCCCCCTGCTCTGTTAGAGAAGACCCTTCAGTGATTCTGTCTCTAAGTGGCTCTGTATTCTCGGGTATGCCACTGAATCCCTTAGGACCTCAGACTTCCAATCTACAAAGTCTGAAGGCCACACCCAGCGCTTTCCAAAGCCCCTTCTGGTTCTGCAGACTATGATTCTACGCCTTTTCCCCACAATTGTTTTCTCTGGTCTGCTCTATGACCGTTTTGTATACAGTACTTTTGAAGTTTTAAGTTTCTATCCTTCACTTGTGGTTCCTGTCTGCCTAGTGCAGGTGAGGTAACACATCCCTGCCTTGCCAACACCTCATCCGAACAGCTACCCTGTATTCTCTCCTATATAAACGTCGCGAATGAATCGCCCATCCCTGAATTGCCTGGCAAATGCCTATGCTATAAACTGGAGCCTGTTGAAACAGCCTAAATCGAGCCTGTCCTTTGCAGAAGAGATTTCCGACTTAACTGAGCAGATTGCAGAAACTGGTAAGAATCTTCAGGAAGTGGAAAAGACCAAGAAGCTAGTGGAGCAGGAAAAGTCAGATCTGCAGGTCGCCTTAGAAGAAGTGGAGGTAAGTGTCTGGGCTATGACATTCGGAAATTCAGGAGGACCAGGAACTGAAAGAGGCTGCCCGTCACCACCCCATGGGGCCCTTCCTGCCAGGAGGCCCTGAGTTTCCAGTGGGAGAAACGTTCAGCCATCCCAGGGGCTGAAACATCCACGGGCTGCTACTTTATCTCCTGGGTGTCCTCTGGCACAGTTCCCCTTTTGAAAATAAATTAATGTGTTCATTATGTCTTCAATGTCTTCCTCTCAGGAAGCAGAAAATCAATCACCTAACATCCTGAGAGCGGTGCAGAATCTCTCAGTTACATTTAACACAGAGGCACAGACAATCATCTTTGGCCAGCAAGAATCCTGTACAATCAAAACACACCCAGAGTCTCCTGATGCAGTCATCGGCGGTGGCCAGGATGACTGGTGGTTTCTAGGGAAATACGAACCAACACAGGATAACAGGAGAGCAATTGCCCTGTGATTTTGGAGAATAGGATGACTCTCGATTTATGGTTATTATTAAAATAGACACCCTCAGTAAGATTTTCACTAATTAAGAAGGATACTCTATCTCAAGTCATAAGAAATTTGTTCACGAGGGATGCAAAGTTTTAGTCCCAGTTTCATCACTATTAGGGATATTTGGGAGCAAGTCAAATACTCGGACCTCTCTGAGTATTGTTCGCTTCATCTATAAATCGGTATAAGAATACCTACTTGCAGCCGGGCGTGGTGACTCACAACTGTAATCCTAGTACTTTGGGAGGACAAGGCAGGCTGATCACCTGGAAGGTCAGGAGTTCGAGACCAGCCTAGGCAACATGGTAAAATCCTGTCTTTAAAAATACAAAAATTAGCCAGGCACAGTGGCGGGCACCTGTAATCCCAACTACTCCGGAGGCTGAGGCAGGAGAATCGCTTGAACCCAGGGGGTGGAGGTCGCAGTAAGCTGAGACTGCGCCACTGCACTCCAGCCTGGGCAACAGAGACTCTGTCAAAAAAACAAACAAACAAACAAACAAAAAACCTATTTGGGCTGGGCACCATGGCTCACACCACCTGTAATCCCAACACTTTAGGAGGCCAAGGAGGGAGGATCACTTGAGCCCAGGAGTTCAGGACCAGCCTGGGCAACATAGCCAGACTCTGTCTCTACCAAAAAAAAAATTTTTTTAATTTAATTTTTTTTAAAAAAAGAATACCCATTTGATTATATGGGGATGAAAATACCCATTCATGAAGGTGGCTGTCCACAGTACTCCCAGTCACTCCTTTGCTTTCCTCAGGGTTCCTTGGAACACGAGGAGAGCAAGATCTTGCGCGTCCAGCTAGAGCTGAGCCAGGTAAAATCCGAGCTAGACCGCAAGGTCATTGAGAAGGATGAAGAAATCGAGCAGCTAAAAAGAAACAGCCAGCGGGCAACGGAGGCCATGCAGAGCGTGCTGGATGCTGAAATCCGCAGCCGGAACGACGCCCTGAGAGTGAAGAAGAAGATGGAGGGAGATCTCAATGAGATGGAGATTCAGCTGGGCCACTCCAACCGCCAGGTGGCAGAGACCCAGAAGCACCTGCGCACGGTCCAGGGCCAGCTCAAGGTGAGCACGGTGGCTGCCTCTGCGTACCTGGACGGGCTCCAGCCTGCCGGGCAGCTCTGGCCTCACCCCGGGTCTCCCCTGCAGGACTCCCAGCTGCACCTGGACGATGCCCTGAGGAGCAATGAGGACCTCAAGGAGCAGCTGGCCATCGTGGAGCGCAGGAATGGCCTCCTGTTGGAGGAGCTGGAGGAAATGAAGGTGGCCCTGGAGCAAACGGAGCGGACCCGCAGGCTGTCGGAGCAGGAGCTGCTGGACGCCAGCGACCGCGTGCAGCTCCTGCACTCCCAGGTGCGTCAGCCCTCACTCCTCCGCTGAAAATCCACCCTGGGGCAGGTAGCGCCTCCTGCACCCCTAGCTGCTTCCGCTATCCCTCGGCTCAGGGCCCACGCTGTGGGAAGGAGCACCCGGTTTCTCCCAGACTAGTGGTCAAGACCAATTTTCTTTAAGCTTGCTTCTTGGAATAACTGACTCTTGATTGACAGATTTCTGAGCTTTTTCTGATCCAAACATTAAACATCTTGCACGTTGTAGGGAAATCAGAGCAGCGAAGGATTAATTATTGCATAAGGCGCCTGGAAGTACTATTTAAGAGGAAACCTTAGAATATTAAGATTTTTTTCAAAATAATTATTTTTGACCCGCCTCAGTGCCACACCTATAATCCCAGCACATTGGGAGGCCAAGGTGGGAGGTTCGCTTTAGCCCAGGAGTTGAGGCTGCAATGAACTATGATCTCACCGCTGCACTCCATCCAGCCTGGGCAACAGAGGGAGACCCTGCCGAAACAAACAACAACAACAACAACAACACACACACACACACACAAAACACAAAATAATTATTTTTATAAACGTTTTTAAAACTCCTTTGTTTAAAAAAATAGAAAAAACAAGCAAATACATGGAAGAAAAAAGTCAAGCATATTATTAACATTCTGGGGTCTCTCATTCTTAGGCCCCTTGTGAATTATATAAATATTATGTTTTTGCCTCTAATCCCAGGACTTTGGGATTGTTTGATCTCAGGAGTTTGAGACCAGCGTGGGCAACATGGCAAAACCCTGTCTCTACCAAAAAAAAAAAAAAAAAAAAGAATTTTAATTAAAAATAAATGCATATATATAGAGTAAAAATATGAGCAATCTTTAGCAATCTCTTTTCTTCATTTAACAATCATGAACATATTTTGACCTTTTTTTTTTTTTTTTTTTTTTGAGACAGAGTCTCGTTCTGTCACCAGGCTAGAATGCAGTGGTGCAATCTCAGTTCACTGCAATCTCCACCTCCTGGTTAAAGCAATTCTCCTGCCTCAGCCTCCTGAGGATTACAGGTGCACGTCAGCACACCCAACTAATTTTTGTAGATACGGGGTTTCACCATGTTGGCCAGGATTGTCTCAATCTCCTGACTTCAGGTGATCCGCCAGCCTCAGCCTCCCAAAGTGCTGGGATTACAGGCGTGAGCCACTGTGCCCAGCCTCGACATCTTTAAATAGTGTTCTGTAATATGATTTTTAATGACAGAAAAGTAGGCTATTCTACCTGTATATTATTGCACTTTCATTTAATCAGTCTTCTGTGGTTATTTTATATTGTTCTCAATAAAAACTTTACTTTTAGAAAGGCTGTTTTGATGAACTTCCTCATAACTAAATTTTCATATGCTTCCATGATTACTATCACTTAATATGTCTAGAAGTAAATAAATTTCTAAAAATGAAATTTCAGGTTCCAAACAGCAAAGATATTTGTAATATATTATAAATTGTTCTTTAATAAGGCTGTCCCAATTTTTATTTCCTCTGGGAAAATGTGTGAGAGTTCTCTTCTATAAATTCTCGAATATTCTAGCTCTTATTTTAAAAATCTTCACCAATTTTATTGCCGAAGCATACCTCACTGAGTTTTTAGTATGTTTTTATTGCTAATGAAGTGGAACATTGTATCATTTCTTGGCCGTTTGTACTTCTTCTAGTATGTTTTACCCATTTGTACTTTTTGCCCTTTTTGTTAATTGATTTGCCTTATTTATATGTTAAGAAAGGGAATATTTTCTTCTGTAATATACATTGCAAATGTTTTTCAGTTTGTCATCACCCTTACAATTCTATTTATGGCATATTTTGATTATTTGAATTATTTTTCATTTTATATAGTATGTCTATCAATCATTTCCTTGCTCCAAAACACCTTTTACTGAATAATCTATCCATCCTCAGATATTTGAAATTCTACTTTTATCATTTACTCAATTATTTGATGTACAATTCTTGGGTCTGTTAACTGAACAGAAACAGGACTTTCTGTTCAGTTAAGAATAAAGAAAGATCCCAGTATTTGGGAGGCCAAGGCGGGCGGATCACGAGGTCAGGAGATTGAGACCATCCTGGCCAACACAGTGAAACCCCGTCTCTACTAAAAATACAAAAAATTAGCTGGGCGTGGTGGCGGGCACCTGTGGTCCCAGCTACTCGGGAGGCTGAGGCAGGAGAATGGCGTGAACCTGGGAGGCGGAGCTTGCAATAAGCCGAGATCACGCCACTGCACTCCAGCCTAGGTGGCAGAACGAGACTCTGTCTCAAAAAAAAAAAAAAAAAAAAAAGAATAAATAAAGAAAGAAAGAATAATGTACAGTACTGTACCCAGCAGGTCACCCATGTGAAAAATAAGAAATGGAACAGGATCACGATTTACTTCCTTCCCCGCCCAACCCTCCCCCTTCCAATTTTTTTAAGTGCCCAGATAGAACCCACACCCCTGATATCTAATTCTTCTTGTAGAACATGAGCCTGATAAATACCAAGAAAAAACTGGAGGCTGACATAGCTCAGTGCCAGGCAGAGGTGGAGAACTCAATCCAGGAGTCCAGGAACGCAGAGGAGAAGGCCAAGAAGGCCATCACGGATGTGAGCTCTGTTCTTCCTTTTCAGAGATGGGGTTTGGAACTGAGAAAGGGGGGCCTCTGAGCCAGGGCGTGGCAAGTATGTTTCATCTCTTATGACCACAATCGGTTAGTGGTGGCTTCCCAGACAGATGGAATGAGGTACAGTCTCAGCAGCGGCAAAGTGGGAGGGGAGGCTGAGGAATCAGCAAAGACTGGCTGGAGTCAGACAGGGGAGGCTCAGCACCACGATCCCAACATTCTCCTCTTCTGCAAGCTCCAGGTAGGGATGGGCGGACGGGGCCTCTGATGTGTCCTGTGAACTTAACCAGGCCGCCATGATGGCTGAGGAGCTGAAGAAGGAACAGGACACCAGCGCCCACCTGGAGCGGATGAAGAAGAACCTGGAACAGACGGTGAAGGACCTGCAGCACCGTCTAGACGAGGCTGAGCAGCTGGCACTGAAGGGTGGGAAGAAGCAGATCCAGAAATTGGAGAACCGGGTAGAGTTTTTGAGAGGACTCTTACTCTGAAAGTGACAGCCTCAGACAGAATCACAGTCCAGAAATTGAGATGGTGGGAAAAGGCCATTGATTGAATAGATTGCAAATTCAGTTTCAGGACTGCTTGCAAAATTCCTTGTGAGCCTCATTTCTCACCTCTTTCTGTTTCATCTGTTCCTGTGCCCCAACACACACACACACACACACACACACACACACACATCTATTTTGGCATGCTCACACCTCAGTAAATGTAATATCATGATGTGTGTTAATGTTCACATTCCGTTTGCTGTGTAGATTCAGATGCACACACATACGTGGAGAAAGCTATGAACATATACTTTAAAATTACACATTTTGATGCATTTACATTTTGGACCAAGTTTCACTTTGATAAACACGGCCCATCCTACATAAAATCTGCAGTTTCCGTTTTCTCCCAATCTCAGGTTTCCTTCCCTCCCCAGCTCTTCTCATCTCTCAGTGCAGGCTGCAGTTCTGGCACAGGTATGTCTCTTGCTCCAGCCCCCAAAGAGGGCGATCGGGGCTTCTTCCTTTAGGTTGATGCACCAGAAAAGTTCAACGCCCGACACCAGGACATCCTGCTCTTTCTTTCTATCTGGGAGCGTATCCTGCAGTTATTGTTCCGTTTCTTTGCTGACTGTTCCCTTTGTTTCCTGTCCCCCTTGCTTTTCCTTTTAGACCCATGTGGTTTATTTCAATCATTTTTAAAATGGGCTGTACTAGCAGTTGACATTTTGGAGGAGGGCTCTGCGGAGGAGGCTGTTCGAGTGTCTCTTGTCCCAGGGAGACAGGAAATGAAAGAGTGGGAGGAAAGGAGGAGGAGGAGGGAAAGAGAAGGAGACAACTTTTCCCAGCAGGAAGGCCCCCAAATACTGTCATTCTTTATGCAAACCTGCAAACCACCGAGGATTTCCTCCCCAGGCACATGGTCCCATTAAATGTGAAAGGATTTTTTTATGGGGGTGCTAAAAACAAGGTAGACTTTTTGAATAACAAAAGTAAACACCAGGGAAGTTAGAACTTCCCCCCAAGTTCTTGAATGTTTATTTTCAATGGTCCCCAGTCCTATTGCATCACAATGAGTTTAGGCCTGTTCTTCTCATGGATCCCTCCTATGTGAAAAGGATTAGGTCTCATGACACCTTCTGCCATACTATGATTCCTGGATTGGCAGGGAGCCCTTGGCCACCCTCCCCCTCCCATGGTGAGGTGCCTTGACTGTCCTCCCATCCCCTGCCAGTTATGTGACTTCCATAAACCTCACAGAAGCCTAGAAAGAATTCCTAGGAAAACAAACGTTTTGTAGAACCTGATGGAAGACTTTCCTGGGTCCAGGAGGTGGAGGGTGGGGAGGTTTGGGGAACAGTGCCCAGAGTAAGCCTGTCCCATTGATAGTTTTCAGGATTGATCTAGTGAGTCTCCAAGCCAGAGTCGTCCCTGCTCTGCAGCCACTGTGATTCCTGGTGGAGTGGAGAATGCAGCTGGCTGCTGCCCCTCCTCGGCTTCAATCTCTGGATTGTGGAGTTGGGACCACAGTTGGTGACTTGCATCCTCAGTGGCTACCCTTTCCCCTCAAGACTCCTGGAAAGGCAGAAGCAACTATGAAATTAACAACACCTGTGTAGTGCTTTGTCCTTCTAACCATACTTTCACATACTTTAATTCAATCTCCACATTTGAGGTAGGCTAGGCAGGAAATATTATCTCCATCCCAAATACACGGAAACTCATGCTCAGTGGTGGCAACTGACTTGCTTTGGATCTATCAAGTGGGCCTGGAGAATGCTTTGATTACTCCTAGCCCAGGTTCTCTTCGGGATCCCTGCTGCCTTACTTGATCTGTAATCAGGGCAACCATGAACAGCTGGGCAGGTTTCACCTGCAAGGACAGGTCAGGTTAGCTTTTGCTGCCTTTGCCAACTACCTGGCTCCACAAAAGGGTGCATCTGTGCAAAGCCTGACCCACCAGCTATGCTCTGTGTACCTGAGGCTGCCTCTGCCCAAGGAGGGCATCTTCTTCTCACTTGCTCAAAGCACCTGCATGGACTTGTGGTGACCTTGTCAGTAAAATACGGCTCCTGAGCCCTAGGAGGAGACATCTTGGCAAAAATCCCATTAGGGGATTTTTTTTTTTTTTTAAACTTTAATTTCTGGGATACATGTGCAGAACGTGCAGGTTTGTTACCTAGGTATAGACGTGCCATGTGGGTTTACTGCACCCATCAACCCATCATTTACATTAGGTATTACTTCTAATGCTATCCCTCCCCTAGCCCCCCGCCCCCCGACAGGTCCCGGTGTGTGATGTTCCCCTTACTGTGACCACGTGTTCTCATTGTTCAACTCCCACTTATGAGTGAGAACATGCGGTGTTTGGTTTCCTGTTCCTGTGTTAGTTTGCTGAGAATCATGGTTTCCAGCTTCATCCATGTCCCTGCAAAGGACATGAACTCGTCCTTTTTTATGGCTGCATAGTATTCCATGATGTATATGTGCCATATTTTCTTTATCCAGTCTATCATTGATGGGCATTTGGGTTGGTTTCAAGACTTTGCTATTGTGAATAGTGCTGCAATAAACACATGTGTTCATGTGTCTTTATAGAATGATTTATAATCCTTTGGGAATGTATCCAATAATGGGATCGCTGGGTCAAATGGTATTTCTAGTTCTACATCCTTGAGGAATCACTACACTGTCATCCACAGTGGTTGAACTAATTTACACTCCCACCAACAGTGTAAAAGTGTTCCTATTTCTCCACATCCTCACCAGCATCTGTTGTTTTCCTGACTTTTTAATGACCATTAGGGGATCTTGAGTTCACGCTAGAATGATTGGCCCATGAGTCCATGAGAGAAGCCTGGGAGAGGAGACTTGAATTCTGTGTTCTTTTCATCCTACCCAGGTGCGGGAGCTGGAAAATGAGCTTGATGTGGAACAGAAGAGGGGAGCTGAAGCCCTGAAGGGAGCCCACAAGTACGAACGCAAAGTGAAGGAGATGACTTACCAGGTAGAGGTCCCAAAAACCTCCTCAGCGAATGCTGTATGGACCAAGCCCCATCAGAAGTGGCCATAGGTTTGCGGGCCCCTGCCACGTGTACCCTGTTTGCAGGCTGAGGAGGACCGCAAGAATATCCTCAGGCTCCAGGACCTGGTGGACAAGCTGCAGGCCAAAGTGAAGTCTTACAAGAGGCAGGTTGAGGAGGCGGTAAGCACAGGAGGTCCCCGGGAGTGCCCACAGACAGACAGTCCCTGGGGCAGCCTGGGTGTCCCCGCCATCCCCGAGTGGGAGCAGGTTCCTGGTTGGTAAAGTCCTCTGAGCCTCAGGCCTGAGTTTGCATTTGCAGGCTATAAACACAGAGACACCTGTCCTCTTCCTCTCTTGGTCCATGTTAAGTCTTCCCCACCTTCACCACCTCTGTGTCCTCTTGCCTCAGCCTACTTGACCAACCCCCTTCATCCCCTTCATCCTGCCCACCGTGACTTACTTGACCCACCCCAGCGCATGTTAGCCTACCCTGGCTGGCACTGGATCACCCTGACTCTCTCAAACCACCCCAGCCTACCCTCCCAACCCTTCCTGTTCCCATGACCTGACCTGAGGTACCTCATCCTAATTCCCACCATCCCACCACAGCCCACCCTCCTAGGCATCTCCAGCCTTCCTCAGCCCTCCCAACTCCCTCCACTCCATTCCATCCTTTGTGATCCGCCCTTTGATCAAATAGGTGAAATCAACAGGAAATAAATGGAATGGGCTGAAATCTGTGTTTCCCAAAGTGTCTTCTGAGGACACTGGTTCTGAGGGATGTTAATAGCAGGAAGTTGGGCTGCCATGAGGAGGAGCTTATTATTTTACAGAAAAGAAATAGTTTGGGAAAATCTCAGTTAAACAAAGTTACACTGGTTGCTTTACTTCAAGGATTTCTCAGATTGTGTAGATGTTGTAGAGTTTCATATGTCATCAACTCTACAAAGTGGAAGCGGGGTTCCAGAATATACCATTTCTCACACTTCATTGACTTTGGAACCTTCTTATTGTATGCAGAGCATCCCACAGGGCTACTGTTCTAAGGACCAAAATTTAGGGGAGCCTGCCCTGGACAAATGACTGAGTTTCTCCCATTGCTCTTTTTCCTCCCTTCCCTAGAGCCTGGTTGGTTCAATCCTAACCTCAGGGAAGCAGATTTGAACTGGCTCAATATTGAGAGCAATTCGTGCACATGGGATGAGTACAGTCCCGGCAGGTTTGGCAGGCTAGAGGGTGCCCAGGACACCTTAGTCAGGAATCCTTGACATTCCCCCAAATAGACCAGTACAGTGGCCTGGCCCTAGACAAATGATGCTGGGCAGAGGCACAGGATGAGGAAGACTTAGGCCATTGGTCTCTATACCTTCAGATGCCTTGGGAGAGCGCTGGACTTAGGTCTCCCCCAAAGATCTCTGTGGAACAGATACCATATAGAAGAGGTGCAAGGGAACATTTTTGGAGATCCTAGGAGGGACAGTAGCACCTGCAAGGTGATTCGAGGCAGTACACATGGTTGTGAGCTCGGAGCCTTGTCCTCACACTCTGGAGAAAGCCTACCTGCCCTCTTTGCCATTGGGGAATCCAAGGCCCTGGTTGCTTAACTCCTCAGAGGCCTTCAAGGACAGGGCACCTCATAATTAGACTGAGGGGCTCTATAGCCTCATAACCCCTGTGTCTCCTGTGTAGGAGGAGCAGGCCAACACGCAGCTGTCCAGATGCCGGAGAGTCCAGCATGAACTAGAGGAGGCCGCGGAGAGGGCAGACATCGCCGAGTCCCAGGTCAACAAGCTGAGGGCCAAGAGCCGAGACGTGGGCGGCCAGGTAAGAGCAGGTACCTGAGATGTAGGGGCCAGCTAAGAACAGACACTGAATATGGGGGCCAGGTAAGAGGCGAAAGCCTGAGTGTGGGAGGCCAGATAAAGGCAGGTACCTGAGATGTGGGGACCAGGTAAGAGCAGGTACCCGAGATGTAGGGGGCCACGTAGGAGTGAGTACCTGAGTATGGCTTCTTCCCAAGAGGTCCCAAGCCCCGGGGGAGTCCCATGGACCACCCAGGGAGAACCTGGAGGATGACTGTTGATCCTCTCTTTCCTGCTGCTGGTCACGCACTCCCAAATGCTACTGTTTTAGCAAAGACTCCTGTGGTTCCAGGCTCTTGGGAGAATGAGCAGTGAGGCAGGACACTGGCATCCCTGTCTCTCCCTGTTGCTACAGATGCTGCCTATGAAGCCCCTAATTTGCAGGGTATTTGTCCTGTCGCTAGTAGCTAGATTGGTTTGCTTTTACAATGTGCAAAGGGAAACAATGCCATTCCTTAATGTTTCTCTGAAGTTCCAGATTTTCCAGCTGCTCCACTTCAACGTGATGTTCAGTCTCCCGTTTAGTTGACTCATTTCCTATGTACAATTGTTTTTTCTCCCACAGAAGATGGAAGAATGAGGCTCACCTGATGCTCGTTGCCATGGGACACCTCAGAGAGAGTGGAGGGAAAATGTGTGAGAAATAAATTCTCCTAAATACTTGGATTCCCGGCTCTGCTGTGTTTATTATCATGGTCCATTCCTCTTCCATGAAGCTGTATTTAGATTCTTGCTGCTCTATTGTAAATATTAAATAAGGGATGTGAAAGTGGAGGATCTTTGCTCCAAGTAGAACACATGGAAATTCAAACCATGGCCAGGTAAATAACTAGCTTCCACAAATATTTAAAAATAAAGACCCTATGTCACTCTACATCTCTCAGAATAGCTGTTATCAGAAAACGAAAGATAAGTGTTGGTGAGGACGTGGAGAAAAGGGAACTCTTGTGTACAGTTGGTGGGAATGCAGATTGGTACAACCTAATGGTAGTTTTCCAAAAACTTAAAAATGGAACTACCATATATGATCCAGCCATCCCACTGCTGGGTATATAAAAAAGGAAATTAATCAGGATCTTGAAGAGATATCTACACTTCCGTGTTTATTGCATCCCTGTTCACAATAGCCACAATGTGGAACCAAAATGTCCATCAATGGATAAATGGATAAAGAAAATGTGTATATATGTGTGTATATATATGTAGATATCTCATATATATGTATATATCTTCACAATGTGCATATACATGCAAATGTGCATATATATCCAAATTTGAATATATATTCATATACTATTGCGAATACTATTGGGCCATAAAAAAGAAGGAAATCCTGCAATTTGTGACAACATAGGTGAACTTGGGGGACATTATGCTAAGTGAAATAAGCCAGGTACAGAAAGACAAGCACTGCATGACCTCACTTCAATGTGGAATCTAAGATAGTCAAATTCATAGAGGCAAAGAGTAGAATAATGGTTGCCAGGGCCTGGGAGTTGGAGGAAATGGGAAGATGTTTGTCAAAGGGTACACATTTTCTGTTACACAAGATGAATACGTTCTGGAGATCTACAGCACCGGGCCTATCTATAGTTAATAATGTATGCATGTATTAAAACATCAATTTGTGCACCTGAAATATATACAATTCCTTTTGTCAATTATACCTCAATAAAGCTGAAAACATCCTGAAGGAAGGAAGGAAGGAAGGAGAGGATGGAGGGAGGAAGGAAGGGAAAGAAGGAAAGAAAATAAAGATCCTTTCAGATAACCGTAGCACAGTTTCCTCCTAGGAGCTCATAATTCTTGCAAATTCACTTCTCCATTTTCTCTCTGAATTTACAGATAGGGACACTGGGGCCCAGATGGATTAAGCACTCTGACTATAGTTGTCTAGGGCAGAGTGAAAATTACACCCTGGAGATCCTAGACTTGCAGACTGCCAAGCAACTCTGCTTTTCCATCCCATCCTTTTTAGAGGCTTTGTCATATAATTCTCTCATGCCCACCCATAGTTCCCCTTAACATCTGAGAAGGTAGTAGGTACTGTCAAACTCATTACTCCTAGGAAGACAGATGCTTTAGAAAAGGTTGGATAGGAGCTCAGGTACCACCTTGCTCCTCCTTCCAGCTAGGGTAACTCCTCCCCACCTGCATGGAGCCTCCTCAGAGTGTTCAGGGCGAAAAGGAAAAGGGAGCAGCTGGGTCCAAAGAGATGTTAACTTTCCAAGTCCAAGACGAGACTGGACCCAGGCACCATTCTCCCTCCTCAATGGGAAAGAAAACTACTGCTAGTTTCACATCTCTCTCTTGGATCTTAAGGATCTCATCCATTCTGATTATGTTGGTTTGCTTACCCTGAAGGGGCACAGTAAAATGGAACCAGGACCCTTATGGGTGGATTAGGAGCCAAGACTAAATGTGAGCCTCATCCTGAGCACTTAATAGCTGTAGCTGTGTGGCTTTATGTTGATCACATATATTCTCTGAACCTGAATTTCCTCATTGGTCAAACTGACCTGTGTGGACAGAAGCACAGGCTTTAGGTTCTGGCAAACCTAGATGGAATCCCAATGCTGTCACACACTAACTGTGTGGCCATGGACAAGTTATTCTCCTTGCTTAGTCTCAATTTCCTTATTCTGTAAGGCGTAGATAACAATAAAAATCATAGCTTTGCCAGGAGTGATGAGGGGGTTGGGGTGACAGCAGGAGGCATAGCCAGGGCTTCTTTAGGGATAATGGATGTTCTAAAATTGATTGTGGTGGTGGCAGTATAACTGTGAATATATTAAAAGCCATTGAATTTTACACTTTAAACTGATAAATTGTATGGTGTATGATTATATCTTAATAAAACTGTTTCAAAAATTCATAGCTTCTATTACCTGATAGTAAGTACTGGCTTACTATGTACCAGGCACTGAGATAAGTACACTATTCTCTAACATCTTAGATTATTCCTTCTCTCTGGCCTTCTAGATTCTCCTTTTCATCTCATCACCAGCCCACCCCAAATGCCTTTGACACAATGGGGTTGGAAATTGAGGAAGATTGGCAGCAGTGGTGGTAGCAGAAAATGATTCTGAGGTCACCTTCCTCTAAATTAACCACTACCATTATTATGGCTATCATCATCACCATCATCATCACCATCATCATCACTATCACCATCATCACCTTCATCACTATTAAAATCACCACCACCATCACCATCACCACCATCACCATCATCATCACCATCACCAACTTCTCGAGATCACCGTCATCACCATCATCACCACCACCACCACCTTCTCAAGATCATACCATCACCATCACCACCACCACCACCATCATCATCACCACCCTCATCTGAAGATCGCCACCATCACCATCATCATCACCACCACCACCACCTTCTCAAGATCATACAATCACCATCACCACCATCATCACCACCATCATCATCACCATCACCATCTTCTCAAGATCACCATCACCACCATCACCATCATCATCATCACCACTACCATCATCACCATCATCATCACCACCACCATCACCTTCTCAAGATCATACCATCATCATCATCACTACCATCACCATCATCATCATCACCATCTTCTCAAGATCACCATCACCACCATCACCATTGTCATCATCACCATCACTATCCTCTCAAGAGCACCATCATCACCATCATCATCACCACCACTACCACCTCAAGATCACCGTCATCATCACCACCACCATCTTCTCAAGATCACCATCATCACCATCATCACCACCACCACCACCTTCTCAAGATCACCATCACCATCATCATTGCTGAAAGAATCCATTGAAATCATCTTTTCAATTGCCTCATCTTCACAGTCAAAAAAATCCAAGGTCAGGAGGGAGAATAATATTATTTCAAACACACAGAACAACACTGTATGATGCTAAGTGGTCACACGCCCATTTTTCTCTTTTCCATTCCATCCTCCCAACAAGCCTATTAGAAGACCAAGCAGGTATAATACCCTCATTTTCTGGAGGTGATGCAGACAAGTTATGACTTGCCCAGTGTTTGAGGAGGAGACGAGATTGCAGCTCTTCAGTCTCACATTGGTGGGTTTTCCCTCTGCAAAGACAGGTGGCCAGGATCCTGAGTCCCAACCTGTCAGGGTCCCAATTCTGGTACCACTCACTAGCTTTGAGAACCTGGGCAAGTTACTTCATGACTTTAAGCCTCTGTTTCCCCAGATGTAAAATAGAGTGTAACAGTTTATAGGGTTGTTTTAGGAAGCAAATAAGAATATGCAAGAAGCACAGGTGGTCTAGAGTGGGGCACAGAGTAAGCACTCTGATAACCCGTTATCCTGATGCAGAGGGTTGAGACCCGGCCCCAGGAGGTAGGTGGAGTACAAGACAGGGATTCAGTTGGACAACAGTCTGAGGTTTTGGCCATGTCTCTAAGGGGTTTTCTCTGGTTTGAGAAGTTAACATACGGAGTTGGGGGTCATTTTTTAAATCCTGTGGATTCACTTCTCCCTGACACGCCAACAAAACAAAATCTGAATTCCATCTTCTCAAGAACTCCCAGTTCAGTGGGGGCTCTATAGGATCAAGATACCTCCAAGGAGCTGTGCACTTACCTGGCTCCCATATCCCAGCTCCTGACCCCCAAATTTGTGAGTCAGAAGAGAAAGAATATTCCTATATCCTTCACAGTACATAACAGTGTCTTATACTTAATCAGAACTCTGATTATTGAAGGAATGAATTAGTGAATGAATAAGAGAGACACCAGTTACTCCCTGATGGTAAGTAACTAAAGATAAACATCTTTTTTCTTTTCTGGGGACTAGACGAAAGAGAAGAGAGTGAAGCTGAGGTTTGTGTGCTGAGTTTTCTTTCCCAGCATGTATATGTCAAATTTCATCTGGCAGCGGGAAACCAGTCTTAAGCCCTCAGGCTGAGCTGGGTACCTCTGGACCCTCCTACTCTCTTGCAAAATTGAAAAGGAGGTAGAGGGGACCTTGCCTTGGGTCTTCCACACCATAAGACAGGGAGTGCACAGAACTAGAACAAAAGCAAGAAAGCTTGGGCTCCTATCAATACTTTCCAGAGGGCCTTGGGCAAGTCAAGAAATGTTCCCGAGCCTCAACATGGGGCTAAAAGTCCTGGCATTACCAACCTACAGGATGCAGTTGTTAAAAGGTTCCCATGCAATGCACAAAAACGTTTCCTCAACTATGCAGCATTGCCCAAATTGAAGATGGCATTGTTGCTTCTGTTTTACTAACAATAATGAAAATAATAATGCTGTTATTGTTGTTATTCAGAAGTAAAACCCAGCCTCCAAACCTGAACTTTCAGCTCTAGGGAGTTGAAGAGCAGTGCCTACCCTGGCCCAATGCCCCCTTCAAAACAGAGCTTTGCTGCCACCTCCTGGCTGTGGAAAGGCATGCTTTTCATTATACAAATGACCTAGAGATGAAACTCTTAACATCTTGGATTAGCTATTCAGAGTCAGAGGTGTCACTGGGAATCATGTTCATCTGGAACAGCCCACTGGTTTTGCAAATGACAGAAATCCAGGTTAGTAATAGGATCTGGTAACCCCTCAAGATATAGCATCAGAATCATATATCCCAGGTCTTTTGGCTCCCAGACCAGGACTTCCCCAACTGAGTATCCACAGAAAAGGACCTTACAGAATCTTGAGATGGAGGGCTAAGACTCACTGGACAGGCAAAGAGTGGTCCCTAGTGATGGCCTTGGCAGTAAAGAGTATGTCATGGCCAAGGGGTCTCTCCCCAAACCTCATGCTCCTCATCCTAGAAGACTCTGCCAGGCTGGAAGAGAAGTGTTGTACCCAGGGGAGAAGCAGTATACCTACACAAATAGCCTCCTGCCCTTGACAGGAACAGGTGACCAGACCCTAAATGTTTCTGGGATGAAGGTGGCCCATAGCAATTCCAAAAGCAAGGTTCCCTGGCCCTTTTTCACAGGACAGGACGTGCACTCCACAACAGGATACTCAAGATGCCATTTGACCCTTGAAACCCTCTCCACCTTTCTCCAACGTGTTCAAGGCCCCCAAGAGGTTGACATCAGTGGGATCCCTTGCCCTGGCCTTTGGGTGGGCCTACCAAAGAGGAGCTGGGATAGAAGAGCAGAGCGAAGGACATTGAGAGCAGTATTTATTCCCCATCTCTCCCTGTAGTCCAAAATCCCATTCCATGTCAGGTATCCCAGCCCCCCAACCCTTCTGTCTCCAGGTTCTGGTAACCAAGTCCCTCTTACCCCCAGCTTGTACCTCCTTGCAGGCCTAGGGAAGGTAATGAAGCCCTGTTAATAGACCTGGAATTCTACTCTATCTCTGTGGTTTTTCTATACCTGCCCACACCTTTGTAGAGAGTCTGTTCCTCAAACAGTCCTCATATTATGCTAATTTGGATGTTGACATGGTTTGGATTTGTGTCCCCGCCCAAATCTCATGTCAAATTGTAATCGCCAGTGTTGGAGGAGAGGCCTAATGGGAGGTGATTGGATCATGGAGGTGGATTTTCCCCCCTTGCTGTTCTTGTGATAGTGAATTCTCAAGAGATCTGGTTGTTTAAAAATGTGTAGCACCTCCCACTCCTCTCTTTTCCTCCTGCTCCAGTCACGTAAGACATTGCCTGCTTCCCCTTGCCTTCTGCCATGATTGTAAGTTTCCTGAGGCTTCCCCAGAACCTGTACAGCCCGCAGAAACATGAACTAACTAAACCTCTTTATAAATTACCTTGTCTCAGGTAGTTCTTTGTAACAGTGGGGGAACAGACTAATACAACTGTGCTATCTGTTTTCCGCAGGTTCAACTTGCCTGATACAGGACTCCTGCCCTACCCGTCTATTTTACTGCTTTATAGCCCCTTCTACAGAGCAGGACCAGCTGACCATGCAAGGTAAGAGTGCTACCTCACAGCTATTTGTGAATATCTTCAGGTCATAAATTCCATTCAGTAGACAGTAATGTATTCAGTTTCATTGCACACTTCAACCTGGCACTGACCTTCACCAAAATCAAGCTTTTAAGATTGCTTTCAGGTCTCTTTTTTTTTTTTTTTCTTTTTTTTGAGGTGGAGTCTTGCTCTGTTGCCCAGGCTGGAGTGCAGTGGCGCGATCTCAGCTCACTGCAAGCTCTGCCTTCTGGGTTCACGCCATTCTCCTGCCTCAGCCTCCCAAGTAGCTGGGACTACAGGCACCCACCACCATACCCGGCTAATTTTTTATATTTTTAGTAGAGACAGGGTTTCATCGTGTTAGCCAGGACAGTCTTGATCTCCTGACCTCGTGATCCACCCGTCTCGGCCTCCCAAAGTGCTGGGATTACAGGCATGAGCCACTGTGCCCAGCCTCAGGTCTCTTTTTTAATTCAAGCCAGAGCTTACACTCCTAACTCTTGAAGAAGCAATCATTTCTACCTGGCACTAAGTGAGATTAGTGGTGGCCTAGAAGTAGCTCATTCCAACTCAGAAGAGCCAATTACAAAATTTTCAGGAATTTTGTGAGCCAGTTGTTAAACAGTCAAAATTAAATTACGTAACTTACAATTAAATAAATTATATTAATAAGAAAGGTACTAAATAGTCAAAACTTACAACTTCTTAATTTTTTACTACATTGTATCTACAATCTCTTGAGGTTACCGATAACTATTAAATCTGTGTGGTGAAAATACCATCTAATCATGTGCTCTTTGTACCTCTTTCCATCTCTGCATTCAGTGTTGTTATGTTGTTAGCTTGGGATTAGCCATGGCTGGAATATTTGCACCACAGAAATTGGCAAACACTATAGAAGAGGGTTTTTTCCTTTCTTTGTTAAACATTTACCAGTACATTACTGAGTGGACCTAGTGAAATCCAAGTAAAAACACAACTGCAGCTCTGTATATAAAAATCATGGAGGCTGGGCACAGTGGCTCACACCTGTAATCCCAGCACTTTGGTAGGCCAAGGCAGGTGGATCACCTGAGGTCAGGAGTTCGAGACCAGCCTGGCCAACATGGCGAAACCGTGTCTCTCCTAAAAAGTACAAAAATTAGCTGGGTGTGGTGGCACATGCCTGTAGTCCCAGCTACTCGGGAGGCTGAGGCAGGAAAGTCACTTGAACCTGGGAGGCAGAGGTTGCAGTGAGCAGAGATTGTACCATTGGACTCCAGCCTGTGTGATAGAGCAAGACTCTGTCTCTAAATAAATAAATAAATAAATAAATTTTTAAAAAAAGATATTGGAATATGTAGGGTTACCCACCCTTCCTAATCACCCACAATTCCAACTAGGTAAACTTATACAAGGTAGCAAATTGAGAAATCTTCTCAGGACTAGGGATTTACATACTGCACAGTGCAGGGAAGGGAGGGAAGGCAGAAAGACAAGTGTAAACTATGCTGACCAAGTCTCAACTTCACTGCTATACTCTATGATAAGAATTCTTTCAACTGTAACAGAAAGTCAACTATAAGTCTTTCAGGAAAAAAAAGAAATGAAGGAAAATATATTGGTTCACCTAAATGAGAATTCCAAGGGTAGTCAATCTTCAGGCTGACTTGATCCATGGATTCATGGTTAGATCTGGGTTTTAAGACGATTTCTTAATTCCTTCTCTCTTTCTTTCTCTCAGTTCTACTTTCCTCTAAATTAACTTTGTTCCCAAGAAGGTGACCCCTTTAGGATGACAAAATAGCCAGGCCTCTAAGCTATATCTTAAAATCTTAGGAGCCTGAAGATAGTTCCAGCAAAAACCCTAGGGCTGATTCTCATAGGCTCTAATTGCCTAGCATGATCACGTGCCCCTGGTCAGGAGGTGGTAGGAGGATGTGGTACTTTGATGAATCAGGTCTGATTCATGAGCCCACCTCTGAAGCTTTGGGTAGAAGCAGCTCCACCCAGACTGCGTGAATTGAGAGTCAAGAGGGTTGTTTCTTACCCCTCCCACTACTAGGTCAAGTTCCTATTCCCAGAAGAAACAGTGTGGAAAGAGACAAGGAATACCATGATGAGGGCTCACTAGACTGCACTGAGTCTATTTCTCACTTCTAAATTTCAGCTAGTCATGCCTTCCCATTGGATCATTCTGTAGACAAAATCACACGATGGCTGCAAAGGCCCCCACCCCCAAAGTAAGCTATCTAGGAATGCCAGTAGGCACTTCCCCCTCTTCTATACTTATCCTCACTTGTCCTCTTCCCATGAAAGAGACAGTGCTGCTAAGATTCTAAGATGCAGGCTATATCTCTTTCTTCCCTTGCTGTTAAACCAGCGGGCACTCAGACCCAGCAGACACCTCTCGTCCTTCAGTTCCCGCTAAGAGTCCAACTTCTCTTAATGAATATCATTCCCCACCCCCACCCCCATGACCCAAATTCCATGTGAGGCCTCTCACTGCTGACAGGAGGAGAAAGAGACCATTGCTCACAGCCACTGACCCCAGCCAGGAGTTTCTCGTCCCATGACTCAGGAAGGAGAGATTCGGGTGGCGCCAGACAAAACATCTGGACTCAAAAAATCTGGACACGGCTGGGATCCGGACCCAGGGCCACCCACAGCAGGTTGGCGGCTCCTGCTGAAGCTAGCAGACAACTCATCCATTCAACCAGAAGCTGACAGAGGACCTATGATGTGCCAAGAGCTGGGTATTAGTCTGTTTACATGCTGCTGATAAAGACATACCCGAGAATGGGCAATTTACAAAAGAAAGAGGCTTAATTGAACTTACAGTTCCACGTGGCTGAGGAAGCCTCACAATTATGGTGGAAGGCAAAGAGGAGCAAGTCCAGTCTTACGTGGATGGCAGCAGGCAAAGAGAGAATGAAGACGCAAATCGGAAACTCCGATAAAACCATCAGATCTCGTGAGACTTATTCACCACCGCGAGAACAGTACTGGGGAAACCTGCTCCCATGATCCAATTATCTCCCACCGGGTCCCTCCCACAACACGTGGGAATTATGGGAGCTACAATTCAAGATGAGATTTGGGTGGGGACGCAGAGCCAAACCATATCAAGCTGTTCCAAGCATAGAGAGCAACGTAGTGAAATAAATGACAAGAATTTGAAGTGCCTTCCTTTCAAAGATATCCCAAATTCATCTTGTGCATCAACTGTGCCCCCGACTTGTTCGATTCTGACCTGCCTCACTTGCTCTCTTCCTTCCCTAGCAAATGCTTCCTTTCCGAGCCCTTTGGTTATTGTAATCATTCTCTTCTCATATTATCTTGGCATTCTCATTATCATCTTAATATCTTCTAGTAGACAAGGCAATCCTTACATGGCTGCCAGAAAGAACGAAGGTTCACAACAACTTTTTTAGAATAACAAAATAACTGCAAATAACCTAAAATGCTTAGAAACAGATGACTGCCTGAATATGCTATGGTAATAATTATAATCATAGCAGCTAAAGTTAATTGGGTGCTTATTGGGTGCTAGGTGCTGTTTTAGGAGTTTTCGCATGCCTCAGCTTATTTAATTCTCACAAAACCTTTATGCTGCGCATTCTTATTTTATCCTCCTTTTACACGTTTGGCTCAGAGGGGTTAAAAATTTGCCCAGCATGACACAGCTAGTAAGTGATGAGGCCTGAGTTTACAACCATCATGCTACTCTAGGATTACTTGGAGGGTTATGTACCTGCTAAAGGGCAAAAGCGCACACCACATTTGACTGCCTTAAGATGTATATATTAATGCATACTAAAAGAAGTTAAATGAAAGAAGTCTACATTAATATATTCATACTAATCATCACCATGTGAAAATGTATGGAAATGTCAGAAAAGCCAACATTCAGGGGAATGAAATGGAACTTCTAATCTATTTAAGTCTTCATTTCTCTGTAAAACCGTGTATGCTTTTTTTAAGTTATCTACCTATGAGTTTTATGCCCTCTGGGGTAGGCAAATTATTCACTAATTTGACAGATGAATCCTTGCTGAGATGTTAAGGAGTGAGACTCAGTCCTTTCTGGGAAGGCTCAATCCCTTCACGCCTTCCCAGAAAAGACATTTTATTTTTTTATTTTTTATTTTTTCAATTTGGAATGTTTATTTATTTATTTTTTATTATTATTATACTTTAAGTTCTAGGGTACATGTGCATAACGTGCAGGTTTGTTACATATGTATACTTGTGCCATGTTGGTGTGCTGCACCCATCAACTCGTCAGCACCCATCAACTCGTCAGCACCCATCAACTCGTCATTTACATCACTGGCCATCAGAGAAATGCAAATCACAACCACAATGAGATACCATCTCACACCA
The DNA here is from genome assembly GCF_043159975.1 of Macaca nemestrina. Taxonomy (NCBI): domain Eukaryota; kingdom Metazoa; phylum Chordata; class Mammalia; order Primates; family Cercopithecidae; genus Macaca; species Macaca nemestrina. The sequence continues at coordinate 10,499,454 of NC_092141.1, read as the reverse complement.
GTTAGAATGGCGATCATTAAAAAGTCAGGAAACAACAGGTGCTGGAGAGGATGTGGAGAAACAGGAACACTTTTACACTGTTGGTGGGATTGTAAACTAGTTCAACCATTATGGAAAACAGTATGGCGATTCCTCAAGGATCTAGAACTAGAAGTACCATATGACCCAGCCATCCCATTACTGGGTATATACCCAAAGGATTATAAATCATGCTGCTATAAAGACACATGCACACGTATGTTTATTGCGGCACTATTCACAATAGCAAAGACTTGGAATCAACCCAAATGTCCATCAGTGACAGACTGGATTAAGAAAATGTGGCACATATACACCATGGAATACTATGCAGCCATAAAAAAGGATGAGTTTGTGTCTTTTGTAGGGACATGGATGCAGCTGGAAACCATCATTCTCAGCAAACTATCGCAAGAACAGAAAACCAAACACCGCATGTTCTCACTCATAGGTGGGAACTGAACAATGAGATCACTTGGACTCGGGAAGGGGAACATCACACACCGGGGCCTATCATGGGGAGGGGGGAGAGGGGAGGGATTGCATTGGGAGAAAAAACATTTTATAAGAACTTCTGAAAACAGAGCCTTGGCTCGAGACTGACTTTCAGGGACTGAGCTTGGCTTTGAGCAGTCCTGAGAGATGAAAGAAGAAACATTGGGTTAGTGGAGATGGGGCATCCTTGAGAAGGGTCTTGACCTCATCAGAAGCCCCTCTCCAGAGCAAACAAAGAACCTCTCTATGCTATCCTCTCACCTCTCTATGCTATCCTCCTTTCCCCTTAAGTTCCCCAGGATGCTTTAAGGAGTGAGTGGAGGAAGGAAAGCCCAGGTTACTTGAGTCAAATTGAGATGACTCTGGATGGGGCAGGCAGGGGTCCTCTGAGAGATCAGTGAGAGCAGGAGGCACACCAGGGCAAGAGTCCAGGTTAGGCAGATGCACATTCCACTGTCCAGCTCTGGGGTAATTTCCTTCCTCCAGCTGCAAGAGCTTCCCAGAAGCCTGAGCCATCTGAAAATCCCCCAAGGGCTGGAGCAAGCCCAGGAAACACTGAACAAAACAGCTACAAATGCTGAGAGGGTGGGGAGGAAGAATAAGAAAAGAGAAGAAGAGGCATTGGCTTAGGGGCAGAGAACAGATAGCATCTGTAGGGCCAGCCTGTAAGGTGCGGGGAGCAGATCTGGAAATATCGTGGACACGGAAGAGTTGAGAGAACTGGTCATATTTAGCCTAGAGAAGAAGCTTGGCGAATGGGAGGATGATGATTAACTTCAAATATTACATAGACACTCATGAGAAAAGATATCAGATGTATTCTGCACTGCTCTAGTCTAGAGCTTGCTATTCTAAGTGTGGTCCATGGACTAGCAGCATCAATATCCCCTGGGCACTTAGAAATACAAAATTTCAGGTCCCTCCCAGATGTAGTGAATCCCTTACAGCATCCTTTACAAGATCACCAGGTGACTTATGGCCACATTAAGTTTGAGAAGTGCAGATCTGGAGCACTGCCACTCAAGTTGTGGTCCAGGGACAAGTGCTCATCTCCCAAACTGTTTGTTAATGATCTTCCATGGGATAAGAAATTGAGAGAGTTTTGATGCTTTTTTTTTTTTTTTTTTTTTTTTCTTTTTGAGATGGAGTTTTACTATTGTTACCCAGGCTGGAGTGCAATGATGCGATCTCAGCTTACTGCAACCTCCTCCTTCCAGGTTCAGGTCATTCTCCTGCCTCAGCCTCCAGAATATCCGGGATTACAGGCATGTGCCACCACACCTGCCTAATTTTTTGTATTTTTAGTCGAGCCGGGGTTTCACCATGTTGGTCAGGCTGGTCTCGAACTCCTGACCTCAGGTGATCCACTCGCCTAGGCCTTCCAAAGTGCTGGGATTACAGCATGAGGCACTGCACCTGGCCATTTGGACACTTTTAAAGCAATTTAATGCTGTGGTGACATCCGAGTTCATGGCCAGCAAGGATGGAGGTGGGAGGATCCTTTACCACAGAGGGTTCGAGAAACTGTGTACAGAACAGTGGTTCCCAAACTTCAGCAAGTCTGGGAATCACCAAGAGGGCTTATTAAAATGCAGACTGCCGACCCCATCCCCAAAATTTCTGATTCACTAGCTCTGGGGTGGGGCCTGAGAATCTGGATTGCTAACAAGCTCCCAGGAGGTGCTGATGCTGCTGGTACTATAACCACACAGGGAGAACTACTGATCTAGATTAAAAGACAGGTCCAGAGCAGTGGATAAGAGTTATAGGCCCCAAACTCTAGCTTAACATGAAGAATATTCTAACAGTATTAAACTAACCCCAAAGCTAGCAGAAGCAAAGAAATAACTAAAATCAGAGCAGAACTAAAGGAATTGAGACCCCAAAATCCATACAAAGGGTCAACGAAACCAAAACTTTGTTTTTTGAAAGGATAAACAAGAGTGATAGACAACTAGGTAGATTAAAAAAGAAAAACGAGAGAAGATCCAAATAAGCACAATCAGAAATGACAAAAATGACATTACAACCGATCCCACAGAAATACAAAAGATCCTCAGAGGATACAAAGGCATAAGAATGATAAAATGAACTTTGGGGACTTAGGGGGAAAGGGGGAGGGTGGTGACAGATTAAAGACTATACATTGGGTACAGTATGCACTGCTCAGGTGACAGGTGCACCAAAATCTCAGAAATTACCAGTAAAGAACTTATCCATGTAACAAAAAAAATCTGTTCCCCAAAAACTATTGAAATAAAAAATATCCTGTTTTCCCCCCAAGAACTATTGAAATAAAAAAATAAAATCCTGAGACTGTAACGAACACCTCTATGCTATAAACCAGAAAATCTAGAGGAAATGGATAAATTCCTAGAAACATACAACCTCCCAAGATTGAATTAGGAAGAAATTGAAACTCTGAACAGACTAATATCAAGTTCTGAAATTGAATCAGCAATTTAAAAACCTACCAATAAAAAAAGCCCTGGACCAGATGGATTCACAGCTGAATTCTACCATACTTACAAAGAAGAGCTGGTACTAATTCTACTGAAACTATTCCAAAAATTTGAGGAGGAGGGACTCCTACCTAACTCATCTATGAAGCCAGCATCACCCTGATATCAAAATCTGGCAAAGACACAACGAGAAAAGACTCTTACAGGCCAATATCCCTGATGAACATAGATACGAAAATTCTCAACAAAGTATTAGCAGACTGAATCCAGCAGCACATCAAAAAGTTAATTCACCACAATCAAGTAGGCTTTATTCCTGAGATGCAAGATTGGTCCAACATACACAAATCAATGAATGTGATTCATCATATAAATGGAGTTAAAAATGAAAATCATATGATTATCTCAACAGATGCAGGAAAAGATTTTGATAAAATCCAACATCCCTTTATAATAAGAACTCTCAAAAAACTAGGCACCAAAGGAACATACCTCAAAATAATAAGAGCTTTCTATGACAAACCCACGTCATACTCAACGGGCAAAAGCTGGAAGCATTTTCCTTAAGAACAAGGACAAGGCAAGGATGCCCAGTCTCACTACTCCTATTCAATATGGTTAGAAGTCCTAGCCAGAGCAATCAGGCAAGAGAAAAAAATAAAAGGCATCTACATAGGAAAAGGAAGAGTCGAATTATCTCCCTTAGCTGACAATATGATACTATACCTAGAAAACCCTAAAGACTCCAGCAAGGCAGGGCACGGTGGCTCACACCTACAGGCTGAGGTGGGAGGTTTACTTGAGTCAGCAATTTAAAAAGGTCAGGAGTTCGAAACAAGCCTGGCCAACATGGCAAAACCTTGTCTCACTAAAAATACAGAGCAGTTTGGAGATTTATCAAAGAACTTAGAACTACCATTCAGCCCAGCAATCTCATTGCTAGGTATACACCCAAAGGAAAATAAATCGTTCTACCAAAAAGACACGTGCATTTGTATGTACATTGCAGCCCTGTTCACAATAGCAAAGACATGGAATCAACCTATGTGCCCATCTATGGTGGACTGGATAAAGAAAATGTGGTACAGATATACTATGGAATACTACTCAGCCATAAAAAAGGCTTAAAGATTCAATATAGAAGCAGACTTGAGAATCAGCTAACTTCTAGTAAGCCAGAAATTTTAAAGATTTGCAAAAATGTAAGACAGTACTACTTTCAACTCACTATTTTTTGGGGGGAAATAGTCATTTTCATAAAAATAGATTATATTAAGGTAATGCATTGAGTATTGCTATCTTAATGAGTTAGTATTGTTTGTAATTTCTCAGTTTTAGTGTCTAGCGTGGTAAATTTCAACAGAGAGGACCCAAATAAACGAAAATTCTTTGGGTCTTCAATAATTTTTAAGAGTGTAAAGGGTTCCAGAGACCAAACTTTGGGGAACCTTTTAGCTAAACCTTGAAGAAGTCTATTGTGGCCAGGAGTTATCTCCTTCTACTCCTCTCTTGGCACAGCCTCAACCCGCCCCCGGTGAAGCAAACATGCCCAGGGTTCAGTGGAGGAAAAGGGAAAAGGAAACCTCCCACTTCCTTTCCTGGAATGTGCCCTGGACAGCTCCCCTAGAATGCCAGGGGAAGTGTCACATCCTGTTCTCCCCATCACTGAATGGGTTGAGCATGTCTGAGCCAGTAGGGAGAAGAGAGGGATGGAGGGAGACTCCTAGAACTGGAGAACAAGGAGAACCCGTTATCACACCCACACTCCTATGCTGATTCTGCTCCCAGCCAATACGTCCACTAACAGCTTTGGAGGGAACGTGAATTTAGCTGCTGCACTGGTTCTAGGGACCCTATACCTTCACTTTCTATAATCCCCTGTCTTCTCCCTCCCCGGAAAAAAGCAAGCACATGGGGTCATCCCCCCATCGCATATCCTGCAAACTTACAAAAACTAGTTATCCACCAGGCTTAAGGGAAGACTGGTGTAAATGATCTATGGTATTCCCATTGCTTCCAGGATTACAGAGCCCAGAGCAGGGAAGCTGTATCTGCGTTCTACTTATTACTGTAAATGACTAGTGTAATACATGAGGAGATGCTTTGAGGCTCTGGAAGAAAACAGTGCAGTGAGGATGGTTGTGAAACACTCATGTCAGGATTGCTATATTTCTTTTTTTAGATTTAATTTAATTTATTTATTTATTTATTTTTGAGACAGAGTTTTACTCTTGTTGCCCAGGCTGGAGTGCAATGGCATGATCTCAGTTCACCAAAACCTCCACCTCCCAGGTTCAAGCAATTCTCCTGCCTCAGCCTGCTGAGTAGCTGGGATTACAGGCATGCACCGCCACATCTGGCTAATTTTGTATTTTTAGTAGAGACGGGGTTTCTCCACGTTGGTCAGGCTGATCTCGAACTCCCAACCTCAGGTGATCTGCCCTCCTCGGCCTCCCAAAATGCTGGGATTACAGGCGTGAGCCACAACGCCTGGCCAGGATTGCTATATTTCTTGTCTGTAAACACTGATACGAGTGAAACGTTTAAGGAAGAAATAATTCTGGTTAAGGAAGAAATAATTCTGGTTTTACTCAAACTTTTCCAGAGGAGGAATGGGGACAAGAAAGTCATTGCCCCAGCTTATTTTATGAGGCCAGTATTATCTTGATATCAAAACAAAAATTATAGGTCAATTTCACATATGAACATTGATGCAACAAATCCTAAAAAACATATTAGCAAACTGAATTCAGCAATATATAAGAAAGATAATATAACCTGATATAAAGTTGGATTTATTCCAGTCTTTTAAATTTAATTTAAAATTACAGAATCTATTTAATACAGTACATAAGCAGATAAAAGCAGAAAATTCATATGATCATTTCAATAGATGCAGAAAACATATATTTGATAAAATTCATAGCCATTGATGATTTTTTGAAATGCTTCCTCTTAAACTGGGAATTAAAAGGGACTTCCATGATGTGATAAAGAGTCTCTACAAAAGTTTTACAAAAACATCAGATTAAGGAAATGTTGAAAGCGTTTCCTTTGAGATCAAGAATAAGATATGAATGCCAACTATCATTATTTCTATTCACCAAGGTACTAGAAGTCCTACCTAATATAATAGAGCCAGAAAAAGAAATTTAAAATACAAGGATTGGGAAGGAAAAAACAAAATTATTATTTGTTGATTGTATACAAAGAAATTTCCAAAGAATCAATATATAAAATATTAGAATTAATAAGAGGGTTTAGCAAGGTAGCTGTTTTCAAAAATCAAAATACACTAAATGCAATGAGGTATACTGAATTGGCTCTTGGAACAGAAAAAAAAAGACTAGTGGAAAAGCTGGTGAAATCCAAATACAGCCTGGAGTTTACCTGTTAGTAATGTACTAATGTTGATCTCTTTGCAAACGTACTGTGCAACGTACGTACCATGCAAACATTTGACAAACGTACCATGATTACATAAGATGTTAGCATTAGGGAAGGCTGTGTTCAGGGTATACAGGAACTCCCTGTACCATCTTTGCAACTTTTCCATAAATCTAAAATTATTCCCAAGTAAAATGTTTGTTCATAATTTTTGTTGGTTTAAAATTTTCTTTTTTTGGAGACAGGATCTTGCTCTGTCACCCAGGCTGGAGTGCAGTGGCACGACCACAGCCCACAGCTGCTTCGACCTCCCCGGCTCAAGCAATCCTCCCACCTCAGCCACCAAAGTAGGTGGGACTACAGGCACACACCAGCAAGCCTGGCTAGTTAGTTTTGTTTTCTTTTTTCTTTTTCTTTTTTGTAGAGACAGGGCTCTCACTATGTTGCCCAGGCTGATCTCAAACTCCTGGCCTCAGATGATCCTCCTACCTTGGCCTCCCAAAGTGCTGAGATTACAGATATGAGCTACCACGCCTGGCTATAAAATTTTTTTGACTTAAAATACAGAAGCAAATTGTACTTGTATATACAAGCATCAAACCATTTCAAAGGTTGAAAATTATTTTTTAAAACTATGCTGTTTCTAATTAAATAAAAAGAATCAGGTTCTTAGCAGTAAGTCAGACAAAGCATGTATAAGACCTCTATGAGAAAAATCATAAAACACTCTCCTTAAGAGTGTTCTGGCCAGGTGCAGTGGCTCAAGCCTGTAATCCCAGCACTTTGGGAGGCCGAGACGGGCGAATCACAAGGTCAGGAGATCGAGACCATCCTGGCTAACATAGTGAAACCCCATCTCTACTAAAAAATACCAAAAGCTAGCCGTGCGAGGTGGTGGGCACCTGTAGTCCCAGCTACTCGGGAGGCTGAGGCAGGAGAATGGCGTGAACCCGGGAGGCGGAGCTTGCAGTGAGCTGAGATCCGGCCACTGCACTCTAGCCTGGGCGACAGAGCGAGACTCTGTCTCAAAAAAAAAAAAAAAAAAAGAGTGTTCTGAGGCGAGCAGGTCTATACAAACCTACACCCAAAGGCCAAGGGAGCTGAGAAGCCAAAGAAAGAGGCTGGCAAATCCAGTTTCTCAGGAAGAAATATTTAATGGGGATTTGTGAACAGAAGTGATGTCTCTGGTGGCCAGGACATAGTGGATACCCATACCCACCCTTCAGAAAATATCTTTTCTATAGCAAACTTTTATGGTAAAACAGGTGCAACTAGTCACATCTCAGACTTTCTTACTGCAACTCATGACCACTGGAGAGGTTAGGTGACCATCTTTATGATGGGTTATCTGTGCTACAGGTATTGTTTTAAGACCTGGCTGCAGACCACCTTGGTATGCAGGAATTAAACATTGGTCATCATTGGAGTTTATCTTTAAGATGCCTTTCGCCATGTAAGAGGTTTTTTTCCTACACGGAACTATTTGATTCAAAGACCTAAAGGTATACCACATTCATCGATTAGAAGACTCAAGGAAAAAACAAAATTATTATTTGTTGATTGTATACAAAGAAATTTCCAAAGAATCAATATATAAAATATTAGAATTAATAAGAGGGTTTAGCAAGGTAGCTGTTTTCAAAAATCAAAATACACTAAATGCAATGAGGTATACTGAAATGGCTCTTGGAACCGAAAAAAAAGAGAGCTCTCACTATGTACTTGTATATACAAGCATCAAATCATTTCAAAGGTTGAAAATTATTTTTTAAAACTACGCTGTTTCTAATTAAATAAAAAGAATCAGGTTCTTAGCAGTAAGTCAAACAAAGCATGTATAAGACCTCTATGAGAAAGGTATCAATTCCCCTCAAATTGATTTATTGATTCAGTGCAATCTAAATAAAAAGTCAAGTCTCTACAGAGTTTTCTTTCTTCCTTCCTTTCCCTCTTCCTCTCTGTTTGCATCTCTCACTCTGTCTCTCTCTATCTCTCCCTTTCTCTGTCTGTCTCTGTCTTTCTTTTTCATTGACAGAGCTTAAAAGATAATTCCAGATTTTATAAGGAAAAGTAAAAGATCAAGAATAGCTAAGGCACTATTGGCTAGGTGCAGTGGCTCATGCCTGTAATCCCAGCAATTTAGGAGGCTGAGGCCAGTGTAATGCTTGAGCCCAGGAGTTCAAGACCACCCTGGGCAACATGGCGAAACCCCATCTCTACTAAAAATACAAAAAATTAGCCGGGCACGGTGGTGGATGCCTGTAATCCCAGCTACTTGCCGAGGCAGGAGAACTGCTTTAACCAGGGAGGCTGAGGTTGCAGTGAGCCAAGATCGCACCACTGCACTCCAACCTGGACAACAGAGTGAAACTCTATCTCAAAACAAAACAAAACAAACAAACAAACAAAAAACAGCTAAGACACTCTTAAAGAAGAACAAGGCAGGCAGAAATGTTGGCTCTACAAAAAGACTCATGGGGCACTGAGAAGAACATCTCTTTTAAGAGAAAGCAGCTTTATTTCAACAAATAGTATGCCACAGTAAATAGTGAATATTTGTTGAGAGTGCTTGCTCCGTGCCAGGTACTGCTCTAAATCTTCTTCTATGCTCATTCCATTCCTCACAACATTCCGAAGAGTTAGATACCATTCTTACTCCACTAACAATATGGGAAAACTGAAGTATAGAGTTTAAGTGACATGCCCAAAGAGCTATTGACAGACCTGGAATTTGAACCTAGATTGTCAGGGTCCCGCATTTAGTCATACTGATATAATTTAGAACACAGATGAACTTATTGGTAAGGTGAGACTTAATAGTTTTTTATTTATTTATTTATGTAAAAGAAAAAGAAATGTAATTAGAAACTAAAATCTGAACCAGAACATTTCTATTCAAGTATGAAGCAAACTAAAATATGACATGATTTTGATGGAGTGTAAAGAAAGGGTGTCCATTTGACTTTGACACTTGGGAATTTTCCATCAAATGGAACAGAGTTAGTGAGATAGGATTACATTTCCTTTTGTTATGGGTTGAATTGTGCCCCCCAAAAAGGATACATTGGAGTCCTCATCCCCAGGACCTCAAAACATGACCTTATTTAGAGAGAGGTTCTTCACAAAGGTAATTAAGTTAACATTAAGTTAATTAGGGTCTTTGGGTGGGCCCTAATCCAATAGGACTAGTGTCCTAATAAAAAGGGGAAATTTGGACACAGATATGCTCATAGGGAGAATGCCATGTGAAGATTGGATTTATGCTGCCAAAAGCCAGAAGCTAGGAGAGAGGTCTGGAACTGATCCTCCCCTAGTCCCTGCCCTAGAGAGGGATGACCCTGTCAGCATCTTGATCTTGGGCTTCTGGCCTGCAGAACTGTGAAATAATTTATTTCTCTTGATTAAGCCACTCAGTTTGTGGTACTTCATTAGGACCATCCTAAAAAACAAGTATACCTCTCTACAGGTCTGATTACACTGCTGGGCTCAACAATGAAAAATAGTTAATGTCATTTGTTGGTTTTCACTTTTTAGAGTCAATCTATAGACAGGGACAGAAAACTTAATTTCATTCATATGGAATCTTGAGGGACATCAAATAGCTGAAACAATTTTGAAAAGAACAGAGTTGGAAGTCTCATACTTCCTGATTTCAAAACTTACTACAAAGCTACAGTAATCAAAATAGTATGGTATTAGTATAAAGACAGACATATGGACTAATGGACTAGAATAGAGAGCCCAGAAATAAAGCCTCACAGAAACGTCAATAATTTTCAATAAGGGTACTGATATGGTTTGGTTCTGTGTCCCCATTCAAATCTCATCTCGAATTGTAATCCCCATAATCCCCACATGTCAACGGAGGGATCTGGTGGGAGGTAACTGGATCATGGGGGTGGTTTCCCCCATGCTGTTCTCGTGGTAGTGAGTAATGAGCGAGTTTTGTAAGTGTTTGGCAGTTCCTCCTTCACATACACACTGTCTCTTGCCTGCCACCATGTAAGATGTACCTCCCCTTCCACCATGATTGAAAATTTTTTGAGGCCTCCCCAGCCATGTGTAACTGTGAGTTGATTAAACTTCTTTTCTTTATAAACTCTCTGATCTCAGGTATTCTTTATAGCAGTGTGAAAATGGACTAATACAGCACCAGATCATTTAATAGGGAAAGGGTGGTTTTTTCAACAAATAGTGTTGAGAAAACTGGATATTCACATGCAAAAGAATGAAATTGCATCTTTGCCATACACCATATACAAAATTAACTCAATAGATCAAAGGCCCCAAATAATAAAACTCTTAGAACACATAGGGAACAAGATTTATGATATTGAATTTGGCAGTAGTTTCTTGGATATGGTACCAAAAACCCAGCCAATAAAAGTAAAAATAGATAAACTGGACTACATAAAAATAAAAAACTTTTGTACATCTCACAACACAATCAACAGAGTGAAAAGGCAACCTACATAATGGGAGAAAATGTTTGCAAAACACGTCATTGGTAAGGGGTTAACATCCAGAATATATAAAGAACTCCTACAACTCATTAACAATAAAACAAATAACCTGATTTTTAAATGGGCAAAGGACTTGAGTAGACATTTCACCAAAGAAGATATACAAATGGCCAACAAGCACAGTAGTTTTGATTTGCAATTCCCTAATAATGAAAAGATGCCAACATCCCTCATCATTAGGAAAACGCAAATCAAAACTACAACGAGATATCAGCTTACACTCATCAGATGGCAACTATTAAAAAAAAAATCAGAAACTAACAAGAGTTGGCAAGGATGTGGGAAAACTGGAACCTTTGTGCACTGTTGGTGAGAACGTAAAACAATGTAGTTTCTATGGAAAGCAGTATAACGATTCCTCAAAAACTTAAAAATAGAATTGCCATGATCCAGCAATTCTGCTTCTGGGTATATGCACAAAAGGATTGAATGCAGAGTCTCGAAGAGATAGATGTACAATCACACTCATAGCAGCATTTTCCACAATAGCCAAGAGGTGAAAGCAATTCAATGTCTATTGAGGAATAAATGCATAAGCAAAATATGGTATATCTATACAACAAAATATTCTTCAGCCTAAAAAGAAATGAAATTCAGCAATATGCTACAACATGGATGAACCTTGAGGGCATTATGCTAAGTGAAATAAACCTGTCACACAGAGATGCAAAACTGTATGATTCCACTTATATAAGGTACTTAGAGTAATCAAAATCATACTGACAAAAAGAATAGTGGTTGCCAGGAACTTGGAGAGTGAAATGGAGTGTTGTGGGGGGGTTTGTATTTTTTGTTTGTTTTCTTGAAACATGGTCTTGCTTTGTCATCCAGGCTGGAGTACAGTGATGCAATCATAGCGCACTACAGCTTCGACCTCTCGGGTCAAGTGATCCTCCTACCTTAGCCTCCTGAGTAGCTGGGACTACAGGCATGCACCACTATACCTGGCTAATTTTTTTGAGATGGGGCGGGAGGGGGGGTCTTCCAATGTCGCCCAGGCTGGTCTTGAACTCCTGGGCTCAGAAGTTAGCCAGGCATGGAGGTGCATGCCTGTGGTCCAAGCTACTCAGGAGGCGGAGATGGGAGGATCATTTGAGCTCGGGAGGTCGAGATTACAGTAAGCTATGATCCCACTATTGCACTCCATTCTCCCATCTCAGCCTCCCAAAGTGCTTGGATTACAGGCATGAGTCATTGAACCTGGCCTGAATTGTTTAATGGTTACAGGATTTCTGTCTTACAAGAGTTCTAGAGCTGGATTGTGGTGATGACTGTACAACAATGTGAAAACTTAACACTGAACTGTACATTTAAAAAAACGTTAAGATGGACGGGCATGGTGGCTCATGCCTGTTATCCCAGAACTTTAGGAGGCCGAAGCGGGTGGTCACTTGAGGTCAGGAGTTCGAGACCAGCCTGGCCAACATGGTGAAACCCTGCCTCAACTAAAACTACAAAAATTAGCTGGGCATGGTAGCAGGTGCTTGAAATCCCAGCTACTTAGGAGGTTGAGGCAGGAGAATCACTTGAACCTGGGAGGTGGAGGTTGCAGTGAGCCGAGATCCCACCATTGCACTCCAGCCTGGGCAACAGAACAAGACCCCATCTAAAAAAAAAAAAAAAAAAAAAGGTTAAGACAGCAAATTCAGCACATTTTATGTTATGTATTTTTTATCGCAATTTTAAAAAAATCCCGGTTTCAGTTACAGAACAGAATATAAATATTATAAACTCTGACAGGCTAAAACTGAGCATCCCGTGGACAGATGTCAGGAGTTAGGGTGGAGGGGGCGGAAGAGAGGTGAAGGATGAGTTACAGCATTGATCTTCTCATCCTCCATAAGGGAAAGTTCATTGATGCCATCTAAAGTTGGAAAACATAGGCAGCAGAGGGTAACTGTATTATTTAGAGTGGTAAAGATAGCTGTAAGTGGGGCTAAAAACAACCACATAACTTAAAAAAAAAAAAAAAAAAAAAAACACACAGCAAGTACAAGCCAAATTTCTTCCTGAGCAAATTCCAAAGTCAATTTTATACCATGTAAAGTTGATATCTCCAGAAGCGGCAGCAATAAATATATGATGGGAATTACAGTGGTGAGAAAAATTCCAAAATGCATTAACAGCTATTCCACGGTGGCAGAACCGTGTCAGTTTCGAGGTGGGATCAAGCTTCTATGAGATGCAGTGCCTGTTCCTGCCCCATCGGTGCCCCCCGTACCCAAGCCGTATCTCAGTAATTCCCTCTTTCCCATCTACCAACTCCATTTCCAGAACTTTCATTATTTGAAATAACCCACCATCCAGCTCCAGAACTCTTTTCATCGTGTAAAACTGAAACTCTGTAACCGTTAAACAACTTGGGCTGGTTCTTCAAGACCTGCCGAATTATTACCTTTCTGCAGGGGTCCCTTCAAGACTCCCTCCTGCTCCTTTGTGAACCTCAGTCCTGTATTCCTCAATCCTAGAACTTGTCTTACTCTGGTAGCTAAGTGTATTCCTCACCCCCTAAAAGCTATCCTTGAAAGCTAAGGCTGCACGCCTCCGGGTACGAGGGACGTGGCTTCAGCCTCAGTCTTCTACGGTTTAGGAATAAGAACCATGTCAGGGGCCTGGCGCGGTGGCTCTTGCCTGTAATCCCAGCACTTTGGGAGGCTGAGGCGGGCAGATCACGAGGTCAGGAGATCGAGACCATCCTGGCTAACACAGTGAAACCCCGTCTCTACTAAAGATACAAAACATTAGCCGGGCGAGGTGGCGGGCGCCTGTAGTCCCAGCTACTCGGGAGGCTGAGGCGGGAGAATGGCGTGAACCCGGGAGGCGGAGCTTGCAGTGAGCCGAGATTGCTCCACTGCACTCCAGCCTGGGCGACCGAGCGAGACTCCGTCTCAAAAAAAAAAAAAAAAAAAAAAAAAAAAGAACCGTGTCAGGGAGTTGTAGAAGTGTGAAGTGTCCAGTTTTATAGGAAGATGGTTTGAAGATAACAGATTCACAATGGCTAAAGAGCTCTTTGTGTGGCTGGACTACAGATTAATTTTTAATTTTTTCTATATTATTCTCATTATTTTTTCAAATTTCCTACAGTGATTTTTTTTTATTATTTCATTTTAAAAAGTTACACTCCCTCCAAAACAAACACACAAACAAACAAAAAAACACACACAAAAAATTTAGTATAGCACCTGGCACAGAACGGCCTCAACAAATGCTAATTCAATCTTCTTACCCCTCCATACAGACGGGGTTTGTTTGGTTTGTTTGTTTTTGTTTTGTCTTGTTTTACTCTTTGGGGTCAGAGAAACCTTTGTCAACCCCATGAAAGCTGTAAACACCTTCCCCATAAGCAATTGTGCACACAAACAAACACACATACACAAAACGTTTTTCATGTGATTGTTTTATGGTAAAATAAATAAATGAGTGAATGAATGAATGAACAAATGTATAAATGAAGAAGTCTACAAAGCCACAGAAACAGCATTCCCTCAGGCTCCCCCAGCATAACCTTAGGTAGCAGAAGTCAAGGCCAGCTAGGTGCCGTAATCCAAGTACTTTGGGAGACTGAGGCAGGAGGATCACTAGCATCCAGGAGTTTGAGACCAGCCTGCGCAACACAGCGAGACCCCCATCTCTACAAAAAATAAAACATTATCCAGGCATGGTGGTGCGCACCTGTAGTCCCAACTACTCAAGAGGCTGACTTGAACTTGGGAGGTCAAAGCTGTTGTGAGCTGTGATCCTGCCACTGCACTCTAGCCTGGGTGACAGAGTGAGATCCTGTCTCAAAAAAAAAAAAAAAAAAAGGTCAAGGCCAAAAAATACAGGTGAGAAACAATGTCCAGGCCAAGGTTCAGTGGAATCCCTCATGCCCTGGTCCCCAGAGGGCTTTGGCCGCTGTCACCATACTCCATGGAGGATGTAGACACACTCTAAGTTCACCTACTCTATAAACGTTCTCTCTCTCCTGAGGTCAACCCAAAGGAACCACCAGGACCCATAAGGGCTTGCTTCAGACTCAAAATAGCCCCAGGCATTCACAAAGTTCAGGAATGTGTTCAGAGAAAGGTGAAGGATGGGCTGAAGGGGTTGGGGATGCAGAGCAAAATCTTCTTAGTGAACTAGAATTCCTGTCTGGTGCCAAGAACAAACTGGGAATTCCCAAAATACTTCCTTTTGTTTTTTCCTCTTTAGCAGCCGTGCCCTTCCCAAGACTCCTGGCATCTGACAAAAGCTGCCAAAATTCTATTTTCAGATGTTATGCAAATCATCTCCCCACCCCTGCCTCCCTGGAGAGCCCAATGGAGCAATGAGCAGACAATAAGTGAGGAGTGGGGAGGCCGCCCTGGCAGAGCAGAATCTAGAAGGCAGCGAGAGTGTCATGGGGTCAGGGGTTCAGCTAACTACTGCCATGGCTGCCCGTAATAAAGTGCAAACTGGGAGGAGGTGGGCAGCAGACGCCCAGATCACCCAAACTAATGTCATTCAGCTCTTCTAATTTCTGCAGAGCCCTGTCAAAGTGGGCTTGTCTGTTTCCAGGCATGACTCCTGGCAGTTATTATTAAATAACCCTCCTCCCAGGGTTATTTACCGCCACCAAGGACAAAAGAGGAAGGAAGTGGCAACTAAGAGGCCTGAGACTTCAAGGTTTGCTCCTGGACTTCCTGTACCAAAAACTTGTGGTCGTCCCTGAAACTAAGGGATAAGGGGAAACTGTATATTCCAAAGAGCGTGCGCCCTTCCCGTACCAAACAATCCCCAGAGGCACAAATAATACTAATAACTACCACTATTTATGTTTATTGAGTGCTTACTGTGCTCTCCACACCTTCCTAAGCTTTTCACTCCCCTCCAATCCTGTAAGGGAGATACTATTGTGCCCATTTTGTAGATGCAGAAACGGGGGTCAAAATTTATCCAAAGCCACACTGTGGAAAGGGAAGAGCCAGACTCTCCCCCTGGGGATGGGGTTCCGGAGCACCTCACTGTACTGCCTCGCTAGTAGCAGGGATGGCAAGGAAGGCAGAAAAACCCGGGCTGGTGTTCTAAGCAGCCCTCCCAAAGGGTCTCTGGTCCCTCTCCAGAGGCTACCTGGGTCAGACCTTAGGATCCACACGGCCTTAGGAGCCATCGGGGCAGCTGTGGTCCAGAGGCCACTGGTTCTCCTACTCAGAGACTCTTGGGGCAGGTTTTGGGTGCTGCAGTCAGTCCCCTTTCTTCCTCCCTGTCACATCCACACCTGCACCAGGCTGGCTCTGGGGCCCCAAAGCAGGGGCTCCGTGCCCAGCTGCAGACCCCGTGTGTTAGGCTGGCTCACAGGTGGTCATGTACCGTGAGGCAGGGCCAAGCCCATCTCCTGTGATCCCCACCCCCAGGCCTGGCTTTCTCACGCAGGTCCCTGTGGGAGAAGTTCCAGCTCCTCCACTCAGGCAGGTGCAAGGAACAGAGTGGACACTGACAATCATTCTGCATTTCGGGCAAGGAATCCCCCCTCCCCACTCAGTCTCACACATATGCACGCACCCCAAAACTCCTTATTTCCTGGGGACCACAATGGCTTTCCTTATCCGACAGAAGAACAAAGCCTTTTTAAGCCTCAGCCTGTAGGATCAGCGCCAGCCTGTTTCCAGGCACTTGTAAGAATCCCTTTCATTACCATCAGCTCCTCTTTCTGCCATGGCCGTGTTGTAAGGCTTTTCTTGAAGCTCCCTTTTCTCTCCCTGCACCTTGGACTTGTGCTTCTCCAACCCCTGTCGCTCTTTCAGTTCGACTCTTCCTGCTTTTGTCCTTCCTTTCATGGTTAACATTGATCTCTGCCCAGTGGGTTTTGTGAAGTTTCCTGGTATGAATCTTTCATCTTCAACCTCCCTTATCTGTGGTTATTTTAATAGTAGCACCCTGTGGGAGGGTCCATTCTCACTCCTCACACCTAAAAAGTTCCTTTCTGATGCATCAGATCTGCCCAATTTCTATAAACATCGATTCATCAATCTGTTTACTTTGTTGACTTTACCCTCCTTCTAGTCTTGTTCAACATTACATCCCTAGGCCGGGCGTGATGGCTCACAGCTGTAATCCCAGCATCACCTGAGGTCAGGAGTTCAAGACTAGCCTGACCAACATGGCGAAACCCCGTCTCTACTAAAAATTAGCCAGGCATGGTGGTGGTCACCTGTAATCCCAGCCACTCGGGAGGCTGAGGCACAAGAATCACTTGAACCCCAGAGGTGGAGATTGTGCCACTGCACTCCAACCTGGGCGACAGACGGGACTCTATCTCAAAAAACAAACAAACAAACAAAAAAAGACGACAAAAAATTACATCCCTAGTATCTGAGACAGTGCCAAGCATACAGTAGCGACTCGATAAATATTTGCAGAATGTGTTAAATCTTCTTCTGTAAAATGGGGTTCTCAGTAGTATCTACCTCGGGGTTCTTGGGAAGAGTAAATGAGTTAATACATATAAAGCACCTGGAACTGTGTCCGGCATGAAGTGAGTTTTCTATACATGTGATCTATGGTCGCCATTATTCACCACAAATCCAGTGTGTACTAGAGGGGAGAGATGGGAAAGATATAATTTCAGCAGGTGAGGCAGCCCAACAAGCTGCTACAGAGAGGCAGGAATGAGAGACTGTAGGTGCTCTAGGATTAGAGCAATGATCCCCACCTGCAGGAGCTGGGAAAGGCCAAGCTGGGGATTGAGGGCGGACTCGGAGATGGTCAGATGAGAAGTGGGAAAGGGAGTTTCGGGCACGTCACTGAAGTGCAGAGAGGGAGGTTGAGGAAGGCTGGAAAGGTACTTTCAGACCAGACTGGTGAAGACTAAGCACATTACACTGAGCGTATAATTAAAATAAAACAGAGGAAGCCATCCACATGGGCTATTCAGGACTCTGTCCTCAAAATATCCCGAAATTAGACTCTCCCTTTCCCGGACTAATCTCAAGGTCCAATAGAACTTCCTCTTTTCAGAAGCATGGCTGGAATTTCACAAGGGAACAGTCATTTTTTCTAAACCTGCTCTCTGAAACTGGTGATTTCTCAACTATTTTTAAGGTATGTATTGATATGACATAACTTAAGACTATTATTAAAAAGGATTTTAGGCAGAGTGGAGTACAGTCCACAATCAAAGCAATATGACCAGATTATAAGCATCATAGATTTTCATTTGCCAAACTTTCTGCCTTTCAAAGTAAGAGACTCTTGAGACAAAGTCTCAATAATTCACTTATTCAACAAATATTTAATGAACGTCTATGTGCTAGGCACTATTCTGGAATTTGGGGCTAAATAACTGAACAAAACAGCATAAAATCCATGCCTTTATGGAGCTTGATTCTAGGGGTGAACCTTTTTTTTTTTTTTTTTTTTTTTTTTTGAGACAGAGTCTTGCTCTGTCGCCCAGGCTGGAGTGCAGTGGCGCGATCTCGGCTCACTGCAAGCTCCGCCTCCCGGGTTCACGCCATTCTCCTGCCTCAGCCTCCGGAGTAGCTGGGACTACAGGCGCCCGCCACCGCGCCCGGCTAATTTTTTGTATTTTTACTAGAGACGGGGTTTCACCATGTTAGCCAGGATGGTCTCGATCTCCTGACCTCGTGATCCACCCGCCTCGGCCTCCCAAAGCGCTGGGATTACAGGCGTGAGTCACTGCGCCCAGCCAGGGTGAATCATTTTTAACTCACTACTAATAAAGGCATATGTGGGATCTTTGCCACAACAATATCTTGAATTTCCTATAGAGTTAATGCATTAAAACTTAAGCCAAGGCCGGGTGGGGTGGCTCACATCTGTAATCCTAGCACTTTGGGAGGTGGAGGCAGGAGGATTACTTGAGGTCAGGAGTTCAAGACCAGCGTGGGCAATATAGAGAGACCCTGTCTCTACAAAAAAAAAAAAAAAAAACATTAGCCATGTGTGGTGGTGCACACCTATATAGTCCCAGCTATCCAAGAGGCTGAGGAGGGAGGATCCCTTGAACCCAGGAGTTCAAGGCTGCAGTGAGCTGTGATCATGCCACTCTACTCCAGCCAGGGCAACAAAGCCAAACCTCGTCTCCAAAAACAAACAAATAAACAAACAAAAACTTAAACCAAGAGTCATATGGAAGGTAGAAGAAATTAAGAAAACTTGGTCAGGCGTGGTGGCTCCCACCTGTCCTCCCAGCACTTTGGAAGGCCAAGGTGAGCAGATCACTTGAGCCCAGGAGTTCGAGACAAACCTGAGCAACACGGCGAAACCCCACCTCTACAAAAAATACAAAAATTAGTTGGGCACAGTGGCATGTGCCTGTAATCCCAGCCACTTGGGAGAGGCTGAGACAGAAGAATTGCTTGAGCCCAGGAGGCAGAGGTTGCAGTGAGCCGAGATTGCGCCACTGCACTCCAGCATGGGCGACAGGAGTGAAAGCCTGTCTCAAAAAAATAAAAAGGAAAACTCAAGTAGGAATATGGCAAAATGAATCCTTTCATCAACCCATTCCCCCATTTCTGGTTTCCCATACTTGGTTCTATCCAAAGTCAGATCCACATTCTTACCTTGTTCCCCACGGCATCCTTCAGCCAAACACTGGCAGACCACACCGGTTAGGATGTGTTCAGTTGCAAGTATCAGAGAACTCAACAACAAAGGTTTAAATGATGTGGACATTTGTTGAAAGTGGTCTCTGTTTGCCTGAGCAGCCCAACTATGTCATCTTGGCTTTTTTTTTTTTTTTCTTTTTGAGACAGTTTCACTCTCGTTGCCCAGGCTGGAGTGCAATGGTGCCATCTCAGCTCACAGCAACCTCTGCCTCCCGGGTTCAAGTGATTCTCCTGCCTCAGCCTCCCAAGTAATTGGGATTATAGGCATGTGCCACCATGCCCAGGTAATTTTGTATTTTTAGTAGAGACGGGGTTTCTCCATGTTGGTCAGGCTTGTCTCGAACTCCTGACCTCAGGTGATCTGCCTGCCTCGGCCTCCCAAAGTGCTGGGATTACAGGAGTGAGCCACTGCGTCCGGCCTCTTTTTTTTTTTTTTTCTTCCTTCCTTCCTTCCTTCCTTCCTTCCTTCCTTCCTTCCTTCCTTCCTTCCTTCCTTCCTTCCTTCCTTTCAGACAGGGTCCTGCTGTGTTGCCCAGGCTGGAGTAGTTCACTGTAGCCTTGAGCCCCTGGGCTCAGGCAATCCTCCTGCCTCAGCCTCCTGAGTAGGTCAGACTAAAGGCACATGCCACCATACCAGGCTAATTTTTTTTTTTTAATTTTGTTGTAGAGACAGGGGCTCACCATGTCATCCAGTCTCACCTCGAACTCCTGAACTCAAGCAATCCTCTGCCTCAGTCTCCCAAAGTACTGGGATTACAGGTATCAGCCATCATGCCTGGCCCAGCTTGCATCTTTTTACCTTTCTACTCTTTCATTCTTAGTGTTTTGGTTTTTCTTCCACATGCTTGCAGCATCATGGCCACAGGGTGACTGCTATACCTCTAGACATCACCTCTGCATGGGAAAAAGGAGGAAAAGGTAACATCTCAACTTATCTCCTATGTAAGGAAAAAACATGTTCCCAGAAGCCCCAAGTAGACTTCCTCCTCTTCCATTGGCCTGAGTCAAGTCACATGATCACATCTAGCCCAAGGGAGATTGGGAAATTCTGTACTTGAATTTCGTCCTTCCACAAGTAGAGGTAGCAAGAGAAAGAAGGGGGTCAGAAATGGGTCGTGTAGGCAACCGACAGTGTCTGCCAGAAAAGCCCTCACAGAGAACCACAAGACATCAGGCTGAAGATTACGCAAGCCATCTTAGGCTGGGAAATTTTTAAAAAGCTTTTAAAAATTGGCACATTTTAGCCTGAGTCCAAACATTGTGAGTTGGACCAGAACTAGGCCAGTCTTGGGAAAAAGTCTAGGCTGGAAACTCCCAACTGTAGGAAAAGCTTCTATGTTCAGATGCATGGCTGCAGGCTCTGCAACACAGCCAGAAAGTCAGAGAACACGGATGATGGGTTATATTGCGGAGTAAGGCAGAGGTATTATGCTAATTTGGCTCATTAGTTGCTAAAAATTAAAAGCAAGAAGCCGGGCGCGGTGGCTCATGCCTGTAATCCCAGCACTTTGGGAGGCCGAGGCAGGCGAATCACGAGGTCAGGAGATTGAGACCGTCCTGGCTAACACGGCGAAACCCCGTCTCTACTAAAAATACAAAAAATTAGCCGGGCGTGGTAGTGGGCGCCTGTAGTCCCAACTACTCGGGAGGCTGAGGCAGGAGAATGACGTGAACCTGGGAGGCAGAGCTTGCAGTGAGCCGAGATCGTGCCACTGCACTCTAAACTGGGCGACAGAGCGAAACTCTGTCTCAAAAAAAAAAAAAAAAAAAATTAGCTGGGTGTGGTGGTGGGCACCTATAATCCTAGCTACTAGGGAGGCTGAGGCGGGAGAATTGTTTGAACCTGGGAGGTGGAGGTTGTAGTGAGCTGAGATTGTGCCACTACACTCCAGCAGGGCAACAGAGCAAGATTCCATCTCAAAAAAAAAAAAAAAAAAGAGCTAGAGGAAGACCAACTCACATCTCACATCTCGTCTTGATCACATAAGACCGTTGACTCAGGATACAATTTCATGAGATATAAGAATGGGATTGAGGAATAAAATTCACTTTCCCATCAAGTGTGATCTTTTCCCTGACCAGCTGAATAACATCTTTTATCCCAGTCACATAAACACTTGCCTCCACCATCATTATGAGTCAAAGTGTCTCATTCATGCCAACTCATGGGGCTTTGAGCTCCCACACATGAAAAGTTGGAAAGTGACAAACCAGTCAAAACAGAAGTTTGGCATCACACAGTAAAAAGGAAAATGAAAACCTCAAACGAAGTTTTGTGTGTGTCTCTTCACATGTGTTTGTGAGAAAACACACCCACACATAATGTCGAAAGGCCACACTGACCTGATTGCATCCTAAGCCCTGGCCTCTCTCTGTAGCTCTGACCACATTCAAAGGTCTTAATTCGACAAGTGTTTATGGATTTCTACAATGACTTTCTTTCATCTGGACAAGTTAAACCAAGTTGTTCCGTAAAGAGAATACAATTCATCATCATGCTGCTGTGTTTGGAGACAATTTTGGGAAAATGAGCTCCATTCCCTGCATGCTGTGAATTTACTCCTCTGTTCATCCATCCACCCATCTACTCATCCTCCTATCCACCTATCTTTCCACCCATCTATCCATCCACCTACTTATCCGTCCATTTATCCATCTATCTATCCATCAATCCATGCCACAAATAAATCCATTCATTTCCTTGGGGCGTTCACTATCCTATCTTCTTCCTTGCTTAGCAGAGAAGCAGTTGCACCCTGTTAAGGCTTCACTTTTCACATGGAATGCCTTGCCCACTTTTCACATGGAATGCCTTGACCACTTTTCACATGGAATGCCTTGCCCACATTTTGTGAAATCCCACTAATCCTTAAAATCCAAGTTGAGCTCTCTTTTGGAAGACCCTTCTTGGACCTCCACTGTGAGACCATTGTGTTCCATCTTAATTCTTGTGGTACTTATGTTTTGTGTTCTTTTATTTTTATTTTTACTTATTTATTTATTTATTGAGACGGAGTCTCACTGTGTCGCCCAGGCTGGAGTGCAGTGGCGAGATCTCGGCTCACTGCGAGCTCCGCCTCCCAGGTTCATGCCATTCTCCTGCCTCAGCCTTCTGAGTAGCTGGGACTACAGGCGCCCGCCACCACGCCCGGCTAATTTTTTGTATTTTTAGTAGAGACGGGGTTTCACTGTGTTAGCCAGGATAGTCTAGATCTCCTGACCTCGTGATCCGCCCGCCTCAGCCTCCCAAAGTGCTGGAGTTACAGGCGTGAGCCACCCTACCCAGCCTGTGTTCTTTTATTATGCAGTAAATTGCTGTCTTCAACATCTCTTCACTGTTATATTGCAATGCTCTTGTCTCTTTTAATGGAAATATTCTGCATTATTTTTTATCTCCGCAAGTAAATTGTAAACACTGCGAGAAGGGAGACTCTGGTTTTTACTTCTTTGCAACCTTCCTTCACAGCTGGCTTCTTGCCCAGTATTATGCAAATTATAGGCATCCAACAAATATATATACATTAACTGGGTGCATAGTTTCCTCATCTGAGAAGTGGGGACAATGTTGGTGTTATAGAAATATTGTGGGGCTGGGTACAACGGCTCATGCATGTAATTCCAGTACTTTAGGAGGCCAAAGTGGGCAAATGGCTTTAGCCTAGGACTTCGAGACCAGCCTGGGCAATATAGTAAGACCTCATCTGTACAAAAATTAAAAAATTAGCCAGGCTTGGTGGCACGCACTTGTAGTCCCAACTACTTGGGAGGCTGAGGTGGGAGGATCACTTGAGCCTGGGAGGCAGAGGTTGCAGTGAGCCGTGATGGTGCCACTGCACTCCAGAATGGGCAACAGAGCAGGACCCTGTCTCAAAGTTAATTAATTAATTAATTAATTAATATTTTAAAATAACATTGTGTTAATTGAGATAGCGTATATTAAAAAACTCATGAACTGCAAAATCCTAAAGACATTATTACTGACAGTAATACTGTTTATTTGTAATAAAAATAAATAACAGTTAACAACCACATGCTAAGTTACCTACAATCTGAATGAATTCATGAACATTTCATTAGTACTTACAGGATCATTTTGTCCTGTACAAGGCACAGGCACTAGAGCTAGAAGGTGGATGGAACATAGTCATTGTCTTTAAGGGGCTCATGTTTTAGCCAAGAGGCAGAAACGTAAGTGGCCTGTGATTGTATATGAGGCTGCAGAAAGCACCATAACACAGACACCCACCATAACACAGACACAAAGGGCTCAGAAACGCTTAAGAGATTCCTTAATTCTGCCTGGAGGGATTAGGAAAAAATGTGTGGAAGGATTGTCAGTTGAGCTAAACTTGAAAGACAAATAGAAGTATAGTAGATGGAGAAGGAGGAAAAGAATGTTCTAGGAAAGAAAGAACATCGATATGCAGGTGTGTATGGGGAAAAGGAAGCCAGATTGTCTGATGATGACCTAAAGTTTGTTGGGGAAAAGGGTAGACAGCAGAGACTGAGAACCAGGCCTGACCAGTAAACCATGAGCCCATCGGGAGTTTTGTGAACCACATTAAGGAATGTGAGCTTGATTCCAAAGACAATACAAAACCACAGAGGAGGAAAATGATTGGATTTGTATTTCAGCTAAATGACTACCAGTGGCAACGCTCTCTGCTGCAAACAGTAGAAACTCAGTTACAAACCATAAGAACGCGTATTGTCTCACCTAACTGGAAGTTGATGGGTAGGCAGGCTGCAGGCACAGCATAATCAACCCTTCTAATACCCATGTTCCTTTCATAACACTTACTATTGGCTTTATTCTTAGATGGTTGTAAAATAGTCATTCCAGTAACACATCCAGGCACCACTAAATTCTGATGCATCCCCCCAGCAGATACCACTCTCCCATCGCCACCATGTCTCATTAGGTCACACAGCCCTGGGACAAGACAAAGGCATTTGCCAAGGCTATGCTCAAGGAGAAGACAGGAGACAGGGAGATCAACTGAGAAGATAGTGCAGATCACTGGCATAAAGTAATAAAACCCAGACCGGAGATGTAGCTGTGGGCACAAAGAGGGAAAAACAGCTTGCAACTTATGTGATGCGGAAAAGCCAGGAGTTGAGAATGCTCAAAGCTTCCAACCTTGGGTGTCAAAGTGATTAGTGTTCTGTTGCCTGAGGTAGGTGTCTGGGTGGTCACTTGATGAGATGGTTTGGCTGTGTCCCTACCCACTTCTCATCTGGAATTTTAGCTCCCATAATTCCCATGTGTTGTGGCAGGGACCCAGCAGGGGATAATTGAATCATGGGGTCAGTTTCTCCCATACTGTTCTCATGGTAGTGAATACGTCTCACAAGATCTGATGGTTTTATAAGTGGGAGTTCCCCTGCACAAGCTCTCTCTTGCCTGCCACCGTGTAAGATGTGACTTTGCTCCTCCTTGCCTTCCGCCATGATTATGAGGCCTCCCCAGCCATGTGGAATTGTGAGTTAATCAAACCTCTTTCCTTTATAAATTACCCAGTCTTAAGTATGTCTTCATTAGCAGCGTGAGAACATACTAAAATACTTGGCCTGTCCCCCAAGGCCTTTCAGACAAAGACTGCTAAAGAAGATTCTCCCAACATCCCTCTTTCCCGAAGAGCCAATATAGTGCAGTGGTTAAAGGGCTGACTCATGTCATGCCACCTGTTTTCCATGCCTTATGAGCTGAGAACCTGGGGTAAATTCTCATTTCCTCATTTGTGAAATGAGTATAATAATGCTTAGCTCATAGGTTCTTATGTTAAGATGTGAACATAGAACCTGGCATAGACAAGACATCATGAAACAATAAGGAAGGAGACCAGTTTTAGCCATCGTTCAGTCACTTACTCACTGTATGATCTAATCCAACTACTCAGCCCACCAAACCTTAATTTACTCATCTGTCAAATGGGGGAAATACCTACTCATGGGGTTGCTGAATTAGGGAAATGTGGCAAGTGCTAACATGGAATTTTGGTGGTTTTTTTGGCTCTCCAAGTGAGGGAGACAGAGCCCTCTCCCAGAGGAGTGGAAAATCCTGGCTATTCCTCTCCCAGCCTCCCTTGAAGCTGAGGCATGGCCAGGTCACCTAGACTCAGTCAATCATATGTACATGCTCCTCGGCCTTGAATGAGCATAGACAGGGGAAATGGAGCAAGGAAAGAGGAACGGGGTGGTGTCAGCAGTGACAGTAATGTGGAATTTCACTGCCAGAGTGGCAGTGGTGCCAGCCTCAATATCCAGTGTCCAGGCCTGAGGGGTCTGGACTGAGTGCACGGTTTGACTTCTAGTGCTATCTTTTTTTCTTTTACTGAACCAGTTCTGTGGAGTGATTTTTGCTGTTCTCTGACTGTAGAGAACCATTTTGTTGGTTTATCCAGCTGGTTATCAAATCTTTCTGAGAAATCTATGAACTACCCCAATAGCCTTCAAACGGGTGAGGATTTTTTTCTGCTTTAATCAGCTTCAGTCATTTTCTGTGTTTATGACTAGGAGTCCTGACGACACCAGTGCCCAGCATAATGCCTAGAACATGGTGGGATATTAATGTTCGTTCTTTTTCCCTCTTGGCTCCTTATTCTGTGGTTGTTTCCTTGCACCCAAGTTTTGTTCTGACTACGTGGTGCAATAATCAGGGGAAAGGAAACCTCTCCTTTGCGAAGAAAACACTCCATTCCATAATCATTTGTTCACTGTTTCCCATGAAAGATCATTCCACAGCCTAATAAACCTGAGCTGGAGAGAGTGAGCAGCAAGATGATGTTTTAAAATATTTAAAGTTTCGAGGGCAAACATAAACTTGATCACGAAGTCCCAAAGCAACAACAACCAGCGGACATCTGTGAATGGTTAAGAAGCAGAACTGGGGGGAGGAGGGGAGACTAAGAAATAGAATGACTCATTTGCATGATGATGGTCTCTAGGATTTACAAACTGATGGACCTAATTACCCAGAAGAGGTAGAGTATAAAAATACAGATGAGTTCATGACAGGTTTGTGTAATTCATGGGTACTGGAACCATATTAGGTGTCAAAGATGACGCTGGGGAGTTCCAGGGGACGCACCTTTAATCTTGGGTGAAAACTGCCACTGGTTTTCACAAAACACACTAAGTATGACTCAGAGATGGAATATTGGGCTGACTGTTAGTGAGGAACCACAGAACTCATTTAGTCCACACCTCCTTCCCCGCAATCCCCACCAATCCAACATGGGGATCTCGCCACAGCAGCCTAGGCAAGGAGTTATCAGTCCTTGACCATTCAGCCCCTGCTGATGTCCCTCAGTGATGAAGCAAACGGTCCCCCCGGCAGAATGAAGTGGTGATATGTTTGCACGTGTTGTTTCTGGCTCCAGAATTCATTCTCCACTCTTACAGAAGCAGCTCTCTCATTCACTTTTGCTCTCTCTCTGAAATGATCTCTTCCCCACTACGTAAGATCTTAAAGGGGCCGGGCGCGGGGGCTCACGCCTGTAATCCCAGCACTTTGGGAGGCTGAGGTGGGTGGATCACGAGGTCAGGAGATCTAGACCATCCTGGCTAACAGAGTGAAACCCCGTCTCTACTAAAAATATAAAAAATTAGCCAGGCATGGTGGCACGCGCCTGGAATTCCAGCTACTCGGGAGGCTGAGGCGGGAGAATTGCTTGAACCTGGGAGGTGGAGGTTGCAGTGAGCTGAAATGGCACCACTGCACTCCAGCCTGGGCGACAGAGCGAGACTCTGTTTCAAAAAAATAAAAAAGGGCTGGGCACGATGGCTCAAGCCTGTAATCCCAGCACTTTGGGAGGCCGAGGCAGGCGGATCACGAGGTCAGGAGTTCCAGACCAGCCTGGCCACCATGGTGAAACCCCGTCCCTACTAAATATACAAAAAATTAGCCAGGCATGGTGGCAGGTGCCTGTAATCCCAGCTGCTCGGCAGGCTGAGGCGGGAGAATAGCTTGAACCTGGGAGGCGGAGGTTGCGGTGAGCTGAGATCACACCACTGCACTCCAGCCTGGGCCACAGAGGGAGACTCCATTTCAAAAAAGAAAACAAAGAAGGGCCAGGCGCAGTAGCTCACACCTGTAATCCCAGCACTCTGGGAGGCCGAAGTGGGTGAATCACCTGAGGTCAGGAGTTTGAGACCAGCCTGGCCACTATGGTGAAACCCTGTCTCTACTAAAAATACAAAAAATTAGCCAGGCATGGTGGCAGGTGCCTGTAATCCCAGCTACTCAGGAGGCTGAGGTGGGAGAATAGCTTGAATCTGGGAGGCGGAGGTTGTGGTGAGCAGAGATCGCACCACTGCACTCCAGCCTGGGCAACAGAGCAAGACTCCGTCTCCAAAAAAAAAAAAAATCTTAAAGGGACTGTCAGTGAAGTAGTGCTGCCTTCCCTCAGCCAAGCCAGGTTCATTCATCAGGCTCTTCCTCCGTTAACTTTGGATGTTGCGTGCCGTTATGTCAAAACCTTTTGAGGAGAAGCAGGGCTAATTTTTGCCAACAGCAAAATCCCATTTACTTGTTCCTTCTATCTGGAATCCTAGAGGTCTTTTGCTTCCGTCATTTTCCAAACCCAAGTCCCCTCTATGAGCTGCCCCAAATTATAGGATAATTCAAATTATCCTTGAACAATTTTTTTCCTGAATATGTTAACTGGAGTCTATTTCTATTGTTTGCAACCAAAGAACCCTAACAGATTTAACTCATAATGGCAATCGTAACAGTGCCTGGTTGTTAGAAAGTTCTTCCTTATATCAAAACGAATTCTTCCTCCATGAGATTTTCAGCAGTTTATTCTGGGACCGTCTGCTAGAGCAGTGCTTTGTCAATAGTCTTCATAAGACAAACATTTGGACGTTTGAAGACAAAGTACTTTTCCTTAATTATCTCTTTTTAAAAACATAAATAATCATGATTTCTCAACAGTTACTTGTAGAACATAGTTTTCAAATCCAACAACATTCTGGGGTCCCTCCTCTGGACCCTTAAAATGTGATTCCCATTAGGAGCATATGAAGAGTGTAATGGGATCATTACTTCTTGCAGTCTCCTAACGTCATAAATGATCACTTTTTAGCATCAACATTATACATTGCTGGATTAGATTAAATGTATTATCAACTAAAACTCATTTTTTAAAACCCATTGCTGCTTCATCATATAAGCAACACATAATCTTTGCAGAAAATTAGAAAATCTAGGGACCAGCGCAGTGGCTCACACCCATAATCCCAGCACTTTGGGAGGCTGAGGCAGGTGGATCACCTGAGATCAGGAGTTCAAGGCCAGCCTGACCAACATGGTGAAACCCCGTCTCTACTAAAAATACAAAAATTAGCCAGGTATGGTGGTACACACCTGTAATCCCAGCTACTCAGGAGGCTGAGGCAAGAGAATCTCTTGAACCCAGGAGGCGGAGGTTGCAGTGAGCCAAGATTGTGCCACTGCACTCCAGCCTGGGCGACAGAGTGAGACTCCGTCTCAAAAAATAAAGAAAAGAAAAGAAAAGAAAATTAGAAAATCTAAATAAACAAAAGACAAATAGAAAACTCTTACCAACCTCCAACCTCCAATGATATTTACTATGAACATATTATTTTGAAATCTTCCAGACTATTTTCTATGCTTATTATATTGCATATATATGCTACACAATATTCTGTATTTTATATATATATATTCTATGCTTAATAATTCCAGTCTTTTCTACTGGAATTATAATATTCCAATGCATGTTTTATATTTCGCACCCCCTGGATAGACATTTGGGTTATTTATGGGTTTTGCATACTTTATGTCATTTTTGCTACTATAAACAATGCTTGGATAAACATTCTATACATATTTCTACATATACTTGTCTGATGACTTCTTAATAACTGAGAGATGGGCTTGCTAGGTCAAAAGATGTGTTTTCTTATGAAGCTTGTGATTATATTTATACCAAATTACCCTCCAGAAAGCAATTTAAACTCCCATCAACAGGTTATAAAAGGCTAAGACTCCTAGAATTTTCACATGAGATCTTGCCAACCCAGCTGCCCTTATGCTATAGCAATAATTGATTTTAAAATAAATGTAATACAGTGAATAATGCAAATACAGGTGACTCACAGCCCCAGTGACATCTTGGGTAACAACCTCTTGAGAGACCATAGAGCTCCCCAGATAAGGTACTGCCAAATTCCTAACCCACTGTGAAATAACAAATAGTTGTTTAAAGATGTTGTGCTTTGGCTGGGCACGGTGGTTCATGCCTATAATCGCAGCACTTTGGGAGGCCAAGGCGGATGGATCACTTGAGCCCAGGAGTTTAAGACTAGCCTGGCCAAAATAGTGAGATCCCATCTCTAAAAAATAAACATTCTTCTCCAGCCTGGGCGACAGAGCGAGACTCCGTCTAAAAAAATAAATAAATAAATAAATAAAAATAAACATTCTTTTTAAATTGACCAGGCGTGGTGGCATGCACCTGTGGTCCCAGCTGCTCGGAAGTCTGTGGTAGGAGGATGGCTTGAGCCCAGGAGGTCAAGGCTGCAGTGAGCCTTGATCGTGCCACTTCACTCCAGCCTGGGCAATGGAACAAGACCCTGTCTCCAAAAAAAAAAAAAAAGAGATACTTAAGTTTTGGAGTAATTTTTTGTGCAGCAACAAAAAACTAAAACAACATCTTCAGACTTTTTGTATTGGGTTGTTTTTCTTATTATTATTAATTTATAGAATTTTAAAAAATATTCTAGACACTAATCTTTTGTTAGCTATAAGGGACACAAGTATATTCTCTAAACTTTGGCTTGTCTTTTTACTTTATTTATGGTGTTTTTTAACATAATAAAGATTTAATATTTAATATAATCAAAATTACCAGCTTTTTTCCTTTATAGTTTATGCTCTTTGAAGCTGATTTCTGAAATCCTTCACTACCTTAGTGTAAAAAAGATAGTCTTCTAGGCCAGGCGTGGTGGCTCATACCTGTAATCCCAGCACTTTGGGAGGCTGAGGTGAGCGGCTCACCTGAGGTCAGGAGTTCAAGACCAGTCTGCCCAACATGGTGAAACCCCGTCTCTACTAAAAATACAAAAAAAAAAAAAAAAGCTGGCCGTGGTAGCAGGTGTCTATAATCCCAGCTACTTGGGAGCCTGATTGCCGGAGAATCGCTTGAACCTGGGAGGCAGAGGTTGCAGTGAGCCGAGATTGCGCCATCGCACTCCAGCCTGGGCAATAAGAGCGAAACTCCGTCTCAAAACAAAAAAGGTAGTCTTCTATGTTTTCCCTTAAAAGTTTTAAAAGTTATCTTTGTAGTTTACATTCTTTAATCAGCCTGGAAACAGTTGTTGAATTGATTTGGCCAAAACCCTTGTCTCTTTAATTGCTCCACACCCTGGAATTGTCATTCCTACGACCCACTAGTCATTCCTTTTCGTAGATCAGCATCTCAGCTCGATCTCTACATCTTGAGAATCCCTCATCCCCGTAGTCTCAGTACAAAGCAGTGTCTGCCTCTCACTCTGGAAGCTTTTCATTGCTGATACTCTTTCCCAGTCTCTCTTGCAGCAAGACGGTAAGACACATGACTTAGGATCTGTCAATCAAGACACATTCCTCTTGGACTGCGTTGTTTGTTTGTTTGTTATTGTTGTTGTCTTTTTTGGTTTGCTTGTTTTTTGAGATGGAATCTCGCTCTGTCACCCAGGCTGGAGTGCAGGGGCGTGATCTCGGCTCACTGCAATCTCCAACTCCTGGGTTCAAGCAATTCTTCTGCCTCAGCCTCCCTAGAAGGATTACTAGTAGGATTACAGCCTCCCTAGGGAGGATTACTAGTGGGATTACAGGCGCCCACCATAAAGCCTGGGTAATTTTTGTATTTTTAGTAGAGACAGGGTTTCACCATGTTGGGCAGGCTGGTCTTGAACTCCTGACCTCAAGTGATCCGCCCCCGTCCTTGGCTTCCCAAAGTGCTGGGATTACAGGCTTGAGCCACCGTATCCAGCGTCCTCTTGGGCTGTGAATGATGCAAAGTGATAACTGATGATGCAAAGAATCATGAGCGATTATGGAGCCGTGCTTTTCCAGCGTGGGTGCCCATTGCAGTCGTCTTTAAGTCTTGTTGCAGTGCAGGTTCCTGGGTTCCACCCAGAGTCTGATTCAGCATGTCAGGGAAGGGGCGTGAGAATGCGCATGTCTAAGACGCTTCCACGTGATGCTGAGGCTGTTGAGTGGAGGAATACCCTTAGAGTAGAGTAAGATCTTTGGTGACGATTGTGGCAGCGGCAAGACCAGGCTCCCAGGACAGCAGAGTTGCTGCTGTACCCAGAGTCAGTGGTGGAAGCTGGGTCAGTTGTGTGGTGGGATTTGGACCCAGTACCTCAGTTGAAAATGCAGAAATCACTGGTCTTCTGTGTCGCTCGCGCTGGGAGTTGGAGACTGGAGCTGTTCCTATTCGGCCATCTTGCTCCGCCCCCGTGTGGTGGGATTTGGGGCATTGTTTCTGGCTGGGTAGCTGCTGACAAGGGTCCTCCAGCCCTCCTGGCAATTCTGTGAGCTACCCCTGTAGTCTCTAAATAGATTCCCTTGCTGCTGAAATCAGCCGGTTCATTTCTGTTGCCTGCAACTAAGAATGCTGGCGGAATCAGGATCCAGTTTGTTGTCTTTTAAAACTTCCCTTGAAACCTAAACCATCCTTGAGTCTTCCCGACTTTTCTAGATTTGCATGGTTGTTTTGCATCCCTGGGATTTATGCCACTTAATTCATCTTTGGTACATGTCTGTTAAAATATATATGTTATTTTTTCTTATTTCAAGAATAATATATGCTTACTGCAAACATATTCGGAAAATAAAAGAAAACTCAAAGAAGCAAATTTAAAATTGCTTTTTAATCCCACCACCAGAGACAGTTGTTATGAAGAGTTATACTACTTTCATGTTTTTTAATACATATACATACATTTTTTATATATTTGAGATGATACTATACATATTGTTTTATGACTCCTCCTTTTTAAAATTCCAACTATGTAAGTAAATATTTTCCTCTGTCAAAATGTATTCCACAAGATGGTTTGCAATGGGGACATAGCTTCCGGCTTATGAAGTACTGTAATTTATTCAGCTAATCCCTGACATTTGACATGTGGGTTGATTCAAATGGGTCACTATTGTAAATAACACTGCCAACTTCTGATTCAAAAATGGCACATTTTGAATTGGTTAGCAATTCCTACTATAACCTCTCCAAATTCTCAAAACTTTCTTCATTCAACAAATATTTCTTGAATGTCTACCATGTGTCATGCACTGTTCTAATTGCTGAGGATAAAGAAATGAACAAAATAGAGAAAAACCCCTACTTTCATTGTAGCTTACAATGCAGTGGGGTGAACGGTCATAATACTATGTGCCAATAATATACATACAAACATACGATATGTTAATAATATACTAATAATAAAATAATAATGGTGACAGCTACCACTTATTAAATGTTTGCCATCTGCCAGATGTTACGCTAAGCCCTTTCTGTGCAGTTAATCCTGGGGCCCTATTATCATCTCTATTTTTCAGAAAAGACCACTGGTTCTTTAACTTGCTCCCACCCCCACTATTAATGCAGGCAGATCTGGTGCTGAATCAGTTGAATCTGACCTTTCCCCCAAAAACCTCTGATCTTAACCTGTGGCTGCAAGAAGATGCTGCATCATGGAGCGATAGAATCCCAGGTGAGCCTGTGTTTTGTTTTTTCAGTTCATGTCTTTTATTAACTCATACAGTGACTTGTCTTCTGGTTTGTTGAAGCAGTAAGTCAGACAACATTTGCCACAATAATGTCTGTCAAAGTGGCTTGCCGTAAACGCTCCAACACCACATTCATCAGAAGGGCACCCTCGACAAAGGCGACTAATTTTTTTTTTTTTTTTTTTTTTTTTTGAGACGGAGTCTCGCTCTGTCGCCCAGGCTGGAGTGCAGTGGCCGGATCTCAGCTCACTGCAGCTCCGCCTCCCGGGTTCACGCCATTCTCCTGCCTCAGCCTCCGGAGTAGCTGGGACTACAGGCGCCCGCCACCTCGCCCGGCTAGCTTTTTGTATTTTTTAGTAGAGATGGGGTTTCACCGTGTTAGCCAGGATGGTCTTGATCTCCTGACCTTGTGATCCGCCCGTCTCGGCCTCCCAAAGTGCTGGGATTACAGGCTTCAGCCACAGCGCCCGGCCAAGGCGACTAATTTTTCTGTTCTCATCCACCTTTTAATATTTCAGGACAGCCAGCTTAACCTTCTTTCTGTTGTGCTTATTCTTCTTAGGAGTGGGGTAAGACTTCTTCTTCCTTTTCTTAGCAGCACCACGAAGTCTCAATACAAAATGAAGAGTAGACTCTTTTTGAATATTGTAGTCAAAGTACGTCCATCTTCCAGTTGCTTGCCAGCAAAGATCGGTCTCTGCCGACCAGGAGGAATTCCTTCCTTAACCTGGATCTTGGCCTATACATTTTCTATTGTGTCCGAGGGTTCACCCTCGAGGGTGATGGTCTTCCCTGTAAGGGTTATCACGAAAATCTGCATTTTGGTGGCGGGTCCACCGCAGAGGGTGGATCGAAAAGGAAAGGAGAGCCTGTTTTAATGAAGGAAGTAGACCTCGATCCGTGCTTGTCAAACTTCACTTCAGCTGTGGACTAAGAAGGCACGGGACTATTCACAGGCAATTCGCCTTCTACCTGTTGACAAATATCAGATCGTATTTTGCGCATGAGTGAATTAAGAGAACAAAACCATCAAGAGATCTATAAAAAAAAATACAGAAAGAAAAAAATACATGATTGGGACACAGAGGAAGAACAAACCACTGGAAACCATCCATTGTCAGATCAATGGGAACATGTTAGGAAACTTTTCTGCCTAGGGCACAGAAAGACATGGCCTTTCTGAAACAAAAAATCATTAGGAGAAAACAAACTCAGATGAAAAGGCAGCAGGCTTAGATAAATGAAAGTGGCATTAAAAGGGTAATAAAGAAGGATTATAAGGAAACTAAAAACAAAAGCAGATTAAAATTCGTAATTCCCTCATAAAGGGTAGAGTTGATGCTGCCAAAAAAAAAAAAAAAAATACAATCAGACAATACCTTATATTGGTGAGGACCTGAGACAGCTGGAACTTTTCTTCTTTTTTTGAGATGGAGCTGTCGCCCAGGCTGGAGTGCAGTGGCACGATCTCGGCTCACTGCAAGCTCCACCTCCTGGGTTCACGCCTGCCTCAGCCTCCTGAGTAGCTGGGACTACAGGTGCCCGTCACCATGCCTGGCTAATTTTTTTGTATTTTTAGTAGAGACGGGGTTTCACTGTGTTAGCCGGGAGGGTGGAACTCTTGCACATTTGTTATGGGAAACAATTTGACAATATCCACTACAACTGAAAATGCACATATCCTATGACCATGCAATTCCACTCCCAGGCAGACACCCTAGGGCAGTGGGTCCAAATATTGTTGAATGTGAGCATCCCATGCTGATTGCTTTTTGTTTGTTTGTTTTGTTTTGTTTTTGTTTTTGTTATTTCCCCTGAGACAGTCTTACTCTGTCTCCCAGGCTGGAGTGCAATGGCATGATCTCAGTTCACTGCAACCTCTGCCTCCCGAGTTCAAGCGATTCTCCTACCTCAGCCTCCCGAGTAGCTGAGATTACAGGAACCAGCCATCGTGCCTGGCTAATTTTTGTATTTTTGTAGAGACAGGGTTTCACCCTGTTGACCAGACTGGTTTTGAACTCCTGACCCCAGGTGATCTGCCCGTCTCGCCTCGGCCTCCCAAAGTGCTGGGGTTACAGGCATGAGCCACTGCACACAGCCAGATTCCCTAGCTTTCTTCTTCTTCTTTTTTTTTATTATTATACTTTAAGTTCTGGAATACATGTGCAGAGCATGCAGGTTTGTTACATAGGTATACAAGCGCTATGGTGGTTTGCTGCACCCATCAAGCCATCATCTACATTAGGTATTTCTCCTAATGCTATCCCTCCCTAGCTCCCCATCCTTCAATAGGCCCCGGTGTGTGATGCTCCCCTCCCTGTGTCCATATGTTCCCA
Source organism: Macaca nemestrina (assembly GCF_043159975.1). Taxonomy (NCBI): domain Eukaryota; kingdom Metazoa; phylum Chordata; class Mammalia; order Primates; family Cercopithecidae; genus Macaca; species Macaca nemestrina. The sequence goes on along the minus strand of NC_092141.1, from coordinate 10,463,901 downwards.
TTGTTCAACTCTCACTTATGAGTGAGAACACACAGTGGTTAGTTTTCTGTTCTTGTATTAGTTCGCTGAGAATGATGGTTTCCAGCTTCATCCATGTCCCTGAAAAGGACATGAGCTCATCCTTTTTTATGGCTGCATAGTATTCCATGGTGTATATGTGCCACATTTTCTTTATCCAGTCTATCATTGATGGGCATTCAGGTTGGTTCCAAGTCTTTGCTATTGCGAACAGTACTGCAGTAAACATATGTGTGCATGTGTCTTTATAGTACGTGTGCATGTGTATATATGTGTGCATGTTTCTTTATAGTAGAATGATTTGTAATCCTTTGTGTATATACCCAGTAATGGGATTGCTGGGTCAAATGCTATTTCTGGTTCTAGATCCTTGAGGAATTACCTCACTGTCTTCCACAATGGTTGAACTAATTTACACTCCCACCAACAGTGTAAAAGTGTTCCTATTTCTCCACATCCTCTCCAGCATCTGTTGTTTCCTGACTTTTTAATGAACACCATTCTAACTGACGTGAGATGGCATCTCATTGTGGTTTTGATTTGTATTTATCTAATGATCAGTGATGATGAGCTTTGTTGCATATGTTTCTTGGCCGCATAAATGTCTTCTTTTGAGAAATGTCTGTTCATATCCTTCACCCAGTGTTTGATGGTTTTTGTTTGTTTTGGTTTTTGGTTTTTTTGAGACAGAGTTTCGCTCTTGTTGCCCAGGCTGGAGTACAACGGCGCGATCTTGGCTCACTGAAACCTCCACCTCCCAGGTTCAAGCAATTCTTCTGCCTCAGCCTCCTGAGTAGCTGGGATTACAGGCCGAGGCGGGTGGATCACCTGAGGTCGGAAGTTCAAGACCAGCCTGACCAATGTGGAGAAACCCCATCTCTACTAAAAATTAGCTGGGCGTGGTGGTGCACGCCTGTAATCTGAGTCCAGCCTGTTGTCCAGGCTGGAAAAAAAAAAAAAAGGAATTAACTGTACCCACGCATATCAATAAGGATGAGTCTCACAAACATAACTGGGGTGGGGGGCAGTTCACGGGACAGCATATACAAGTTGATGTTATTTACAGAAGGGGAAACTTTGCATAACTAAACATCACTAATCATCAGGGAAATGCAAGTCAAAAAACCACAATAAGATCCCATATCGCTCCAGTTAGGATGGCTATTATCAAAAAGACAAAAAATAACAAATGCCGATGAGGAGATAGAGAAAAGGGAATGTTTATGCACTTTTGGTGGGAATGTAAATTAGTACAGCTATTATGGAAAACAGTATGGAGGTTTCTCAAAAAGCTAAAAATGGAACTACCATATGATCCAGCAATCCCACTGCTGTGCATATATCCAAAAGAGAAGGCCAGGCGCGGTGGCTCACACCTGTAATCCCAGCACTTTGGGAGGCCGAGGTGGGTGAATCACCTGAGGTCAGGAGTTTGGGACCAGCCTGGCCAACACGGTGAAAATCTGTCTCTACTAAAAATACAAAAATTAGCTGGGCGTGGTGGCGGGCATCTGTAATCCCAGCTACTTGGGAGCTGAGGCAGGAGAATCACCTGAACCCGGTAGGTGGAGGTTGTAGTGATCTGAGACCGCATCACTGCACTCCAGCCTGGGTGCACAGAAAGACTCCGTCTCAATAATCAAACAAACAAACAAGGTATTGTATAAGGATACACAGGTCATATGTTTGTTCATATATATCAAGAAATGCAAGGGGATGATGAGCACAAAACTCAGGATAGTAATCACCAGAAAGGAAGAGAAGGCTTCTAAGATGCTAGAACTGTTTGATTTTTTAAGCTGATAATGGTAGCTTATTCCTTATACATATGTTATAAATATTATTTTGTGTATTTTAATTATTTAATTAAACCTTGAGGAAAGGATTTAAAAAAAAATTTTTTTGAGACAGGTTCGCACTCTGTTACCCAGGCTGGAGTGCAGTGGCACTATCATGGCTCACTGTAGCCTCAACTCCCTGGGCTCAAGAGATCCTCCCACCTCAGCCTCCCTAATAGCTGGGACTACAGGCATGGAACACCATACTCAGCTAGTGTGTGTGTGTGTGTGTGTGTGTGTGTGTGTGTGTGTGTGTGTTGTGTGTGTGTGTTGTGTGTGTGTAGACAAGATTTCACCATGTTGCCCAGGCGGGTCTTGAACTCCTGAGCTCAAGCAATCTGCCCACCTTGGCCTTTCAAAGTGCTGAGACTACAGACATGAGCTACTGCACCTGGCAAAGTTTTTTAAAGATAAAAATTCAGCCGGGCACGGTGGCTCACGCCTGTGATCCCAACACTTTGGGAGGCCGAGGCGAGCGGATCACCTGAGGTCAAGAGTTCGAGACCAGCCTGGCCAACACAGTGAAACCCCGACTCTACTAAAACATACAAAAATTAGCCGGGCGTGGTGGCGTGCTCCTGTAATCCCAGCTACCCAGGGGGCTGAGGCAGGAGAATCACTGGAACCCAGGAGGCAGAAGCTTCAGTGAGCCAAGATTGCACCACTGCACTCCAGCCTAGGTGACAGAGCAAGACTTTGTCTCAAAAAATAAATAAATAAAAAATAAGATAAAGATTCATGCATTAGCGACCTATTTGAAAAATTCTTCTAATATTCAAAGAAAAGGAACAAATGGAAAAAAACATGATGAAAGAAAAGTGTAGCTATAGAACAGCCAAAATTATACATTTTCTGATTGTAATGCAAAGAAAAAAACATTTTAAATTCCTACTTCTTTTAAAATTAATTTATATAATCTTAGATGTAGATAAGAATTTTGTGAGCTAGGAACCGTAAAGAAAAATAGTTTTCAGGCTGAACTACAAACAAAGGTAAAACGACACCAAGGTTATTGAGTAAATGCATTGGGATCAAGTGGTTATAGATGTTTGCCCATGGCCTTGAATATTTCCTTAAGTGAGTTCTTGGAAGTAGCATTACTGACACATAATAGACGCTCAATAAATAGTTGTTAATACCGGGTGTGGTGGAACATGCTTATAGTCCCAGCAACTCAGGAGGCTGAGTTGGGAGGATCACTTGAGCCCGAGAGTTTGAGTCCAGCCTGGGCAACATAACAAGACTCCATTTCTATAAAAATAAAAATAAATAAATAAGTGCTAAATGCATGAATGAACTTAGAGAATTCGGTAAAAATATACACCAAAATGTTGTCAGAGCTTACTTTTGAATGGTGGACCAAACAGAAGATTACTTCCTTTTGCTTTTTTACTTTTCTCTATTGTTTTCCTTTTCTACAATTCATACATATGACTTGTGTGATAGCAAAAAGAAAATGTAATTCTATAAATGCAAGAGCAAAGACTGAGACCCTTTCTGGGTCTTCCCTGGAAAATCTCATGCTCACTGAAAACAGCTTGGCTAAATTCTAAACAACGAAGCTAAAAGGGATCTCTACTCCCAGGTTAGATTGCCACAATCTATGAACCTCCTTGTGGTAACCAGCCTCCACTGGCCCTCAAGGATCCCCAGCTCCTGTTATCCATCCCCCTGTGCAAACCCTTCCATGTTGCATCCAGATGGTCGGTGAGACCAGCACAGCATGGCAGAAGTGATGGCATGTCACTTATGAGACTAGGATTTTTTGTGTTTTGTTTGTTTGTTTGTTTTGTTTTCTCTTTGGAAGTTTATTGTTGTTTTTTTTTTTTTAAAAAAACCCTATACCTTTTATATTTTACATTCACCTTTCAGAATATTTAATAGTACCCATTAATGATGTTATAAAAAAGACCACCAGCCGCTTGAAATGGCTGCAAATTTACCATGTTCTGGCATTAAAGTGATTTCAACTCTTTGGAAAAATTGATATAATAGTAAGTACTGAGATTTCAAATTCCCAGAAGAGAAAAAAAAATTAAATCAGGAGGAAATTATTTGGTGAAAATTCAAGACTAAAAGGAAATGTTAGAAGGAAGCCCAAACCAAAAAGCTGTAAAAAGTAGAAGCTTCTCTCCAGAATTAGGTTAAAAAATACAGTCAACCCCACTCTAAACCCACTCTGACTTCCACTTTTATCATCTTCTCCCTCTCAGATCAGTCACTCTAGGGGAAGCCAGCTACCCTGTTGTAGGCAGTCCTAGGGAGAGGTCCATGTGGCAAGGAAGGGAGCCTCCCACCAACTGCCATGTGAATGAGCCATCTTGGAAGTGAATTCTCCAGCCTCAGTCAAGCCTTCAGATAATGCAGTCCCGGCTGAGATCCTGGCTGTGACCACATAAGAGACCTGAGCCAGAACCACTCAGGTTGGCCACACCCAGATTCCAGATCCTCAGAATCGGTGAGAGATAATAAAAGTTGTTCCAAGTGGCTAAGTCTTGGAGTAATTTGGCTTGTCAAAAATAGATACCAAAATACACATCTAAACTGGGTTAGTTGCTTTTAGCACCAGGGAGAGATAAGGAAAAAGAAGAGAGGACAAGAAGGGACGAGGGCCCATCTTTGAGAGGGAACAAAATTCCTTCTGAAGTAATTATATCTTCAGTCATGTGCTATGGGGACCCTTGACCTGTCACTCAAAATTGGGGAACTCCAGGCCGGGCGCTGTGGCTCACGCCTGTAATCCCAGCACTTTGGGAGCCCGAGGCGGGCGGATCACGAGGTCAGGAGATAGAGACCATGGTGAAACCCCGTCTCAACTAAAAATACAACAAAAGTAGCCCGGCGCGGTGGCAGGCGCCTGTAGTCCCAGCTACTGGGGAGGCTGAGAGAGGAGAATGGCTTGAACCTGGGAGGCGGAACTTGCAGTGAGCCGAGATCCCGCCACTGCACTTCAGCCTGGGGGACAGGGAGACTCCGTCTCAAAAAACAAAACAAAACAAAAAACCCAAAAACTGGGGAACTCCAAGGGAAGTGCCTACGAGGTAGAAGAGAGTCTGAAACGCGGAGCACATACTCCCTCATTTTCTTTAATTGCATATTAATAGTTGGCACCTCACAACGGAGCCCAGCATGAAGCTTGTGTGAGCAGTTGTGAGGTGGCACATCTGGGCACAATGAGTATCATACCCCATCCTCTGGAACATCATAGAAGGGGGCCTATGAAGTTCCCACCAGGAACTAGGTAAAGTTGGGTAGCTCAGGATAGTTACCTCAGTTGAGCAAGGAAGGGAATCGCTTGGTGGGAGTTAAGAGTGGCCTCGGCTCTGAAAACGTGGCCACTAGCCTTTGAAGGTCCACTGGGCTTAGGACGTTGGACAGAGACACATCACCTGGGCCACCACTTACACTGAGCATGACATCACGGCAGAATCCCACTTGGGACATCACCTAGGTAGAGCCGTCCAAGCAACCAAATAACACCGAGGACCCAGTCAGATAGAGAAACACGGCCTGGCCGAGAAACGAGAGTTCTCCCTTCCCCACTTCCCACTGGGGGACTCTTGAAGCAGCTATTGAGGGGCTGTAAGGAGGAAGAGAAGAGACAGCAAGGACAAAGCTGTCCTCCGATGCCCAAGCTTGGAGTGGGGTTCTGAACCAGACCGTGATGGAGGATAAAAATACCCGAACGGTGTGAAATGTTTACTCGAAATGAAACTATTTTAAACTGGAAATGACTGCACGGGGCTGATATTTATAAGACTGGGCTAACTTCAGTTTTTCCGCTGCTGAGTGTGAAAAGGGATTTTTTAGCAAAAGGGAAGTGAGTTACAAAAATAAAGCCAACTTCTTGTTGGCACATGGCTAAGTGGGGCCTGTTCAATTAAAGCAGTTAAATAAATAAATAAGCAATGAGACTTGAGCTGTGTGCTCTACCTCCTCTTGAATGCTAAGCTGATCAGAGGCCTCTGTGCACGCAGCTGCAGTCCTCCAGCCCTTTGACAATCACAAATGCAGACATTTTTTAATTAAGAATCTCCTACCTCCCGCAAATACTATTCCTTCTTAAAGTCTAGACCAGCTACGTTCAATGGAACTTTCTGTGATGATGAAAATGTCTTATATCAGCCAGGCATGGCGGCTCATGCCTGTAATCCTAGCACTTTGGGAGGAAGAAGCAGGAGAATTGCTTGAGTCTAGGAGTTTGGGGCCAGCCTGGGCAACATAGTGAGATCTCATCTCTATAAAAAATAAACAAAATTAGCCTGGCGTGGTGGTGCATGCCTATAGTCCCATATACTCAGGAGGCTGAGGTGGGAGGATTGCTTGAGCCCCAGGAGGTCGAGGCTGCATTGAACCATGATCACGCCACTGCACTCCAGCCTGGACAACAGAATGAGACTGTCTCCATAACACAAAAAAAGACAGAATGAAATAAAATAAAGTATCTTACATCTCCACTATCTAACATGATAGCCACTAGCCACATGTGGCTATTTAGGGACTGAATTTTAGATTTTATTTAATTTTCATTAGTTGTGATGTAAATAGCCACATGTGACTAGTGTCACCACATTGAACAATGCAGTTCTAGGCGGAATTGTTTATCTTTCTTTCTACTGAACTTTTGGAAATCTGGTTTCCTCATTGTGCAGGGCATCGTTTTCTGTTTCTTTGCTATTGCAAACTCCAAAGTGACAGGGTCACTTTGGCTCAAAGCTTCTAACCCTTCCACATCACCCCCCAATTCTTCCGTAAGTATCTTCAGAACCAAATTTAGAATAACGTGTACAATAATGTTTACATCTGGAAAATTCTAGCACAGATTGGATATCTGGGAATATTAAGGAATAACTACAATTTCATATTGAAATGTGTACAGATAAAATGATACAACGTTTGCAATTTGCCTTAGATAAAAGAAGGGGGAGTGGATAGAGGAAATAAGACTGCTTGGTAATTGAAGCTGTGTGACAGGTCCATGGGCATCCCTTAGAGTAGTCTACTTTACATAGGTATAAATATTTTAATTTTTAAAATTTAAGAGTCTTTGACAAAATGGGAAAATGCCTACATTATAAAATCAAGTAAAAGGGAAAAACAGGCTACAAAATTATAAATATACACTATAACGAGGAATTTATATAAGTGGAAGCACAAATACAGAATGTAGTATAGTGGTTAAGAGCCCAGATGGCTTAGTTCAAATCCTGGCTCTAACACCGACTTGGCTCTATGATCTCGGAGAATTTTTTTTAGCTTTACTAAACCTCAGTCTTCTTATCCACAAACTAAGGATCATACAAGAATGCACATCTTAATGCTGTGGAGATTAAATGAGCCTATTTATTAAATACTTAGCCAACATCTGGCACACAGTACAAATCAAATCGCTTATCTTTGAGGAATAGATGTATGAGTGTCACCACTACATTATTCAATTTTCCACCAGAAGAATGTCTTTCTTTTATATTCAAGGGAAAAATATGATTTTTAAAAGAAAGGAAAACAGAACAGCTTACTCTATTGCTACTTCCGTGTTCTGAGAAACTGTTAGCAAAGTAAGATAATAATTTATCAGATGTCCTAAACTTTAGCAAAACAAGAATTCCAGCTTATGTCTGCATAACTGGAATTCCTAATGAAACTCTTGCATGGCTTGGGGATGTGTGTTAGGAAAGCATCTTCTCCAGGCTTCCTCTGGCCCCGTGTTGGGGGAAGTCTTGTTTCTGTGGTTGTCCTTGCTATTCCTGACCCCAAAGTTCTCCATACTGACAGGCAGACCACTTAGTACCTTCCTCACGGATAATGCTATACAATATTCCCTTTCTATTAGACTTGTATCTTTCAAATAAAATGTATCCTTACATTGTCACTTTCCAGTTATGATTCCCCTCCTAAGTAGCAGTGATGCTAGTGACATTATAGTTTTCTTCTTCTTTCAGTAATATGAACATCTTATCTTATCCATTTCCCCCACACCCTTTGCACTGGGAGATGGACATGTAAAACCATAAATAAAATTCTGTTCCTGTTGCCACTATTTTTGCCCAAGAATAACTGGGCACTGTCTCTATAATCCCCTTTCTTCTTCCTCCCTCCCTCCCTTCCTTCCTTCCTTCCTTCCTTCCTTCCTTCCTTCCTTCCTTCCTTCCTTCCTTCCTTCCTCCCTCCCTCCCTCCCTCCCTCCCTTCCTCCCTTCCTTCCTTTTTCTTTCTTTCCTTCACAGAGTTTTGCTCTTGTTGCCCAGGCTGGAGTGCAGTGGCATGACCTCAACTCCCTGCAACCTTTGCCTCCCCGGTTCAAGCAATTCTCCTGCCTCAGCCTCCCAACTAGCTGGGACCTAAAGGTGCTCACCACCACACCCAGCTAATTTTTTGTATTTTTAGTAGAGACAGGGTTTCACCATGTTGGCCAGGCTAGTCTCAAACTCCTGACCTCAAGTGATCCATCCACCTCAGCCTCTCAAAGTGCTGAGATTACAGGCGTAAGCCACCACGCCTGGCTCATCCTGTTTCTTTCTAATCACAAAGACTGTTTTACATTTTCTCAACTATCAGTGTACATGACAGTAACCAAACAGAAATTACATTAAACCAGGTTGATGGGGGAGAGAGGATTAAAGGATATAGATTCACGTAACTAAAAAGTCCAAGAGGTAGGGTTAGCTTCAGACATGGCTAAATCCTGAAAAATTCCTGAAAAAAAAACATTAGGGTGCCCTAATGTTTTCAGGAATTTTTCTCTCTCCATCATTAGACTCAACTTTCTGCTGTATTCACTTCATTCTCAGTCTCATTCAAGCTCAGTCTCACACTAAATATGATCATAACAACTCTAAGAAAGCATATCTCATTCCTAATCGCGTGAGCAAAGTGCCAGAGAAAACTCTCATTGGTCCAGGCTGAGTCATGTGTCCACCTCTGAACCAATCATTGAGATTTTGATAGACTCTTGCTGAGCTGCATATCCACCCATGGAGACAAAGGATGAGTTGGCCCTCTTCGGCTGCATAGACTACGAAAATGCCTGGGTTCCCTTCGGAAATAAAGAGGTTATTAAAAGAAGATGGCAAAGGAATGCTGAGCAGACAAAAACAACAGCTGTCTATTATGTAGCCCATAGAAATCTTTTAAGTGTCCTTTGATGTCATTGGGTAATCTGCCCAGCACATTCTTCCCTGACTTTGTGGCACTCTCTGTGTTTTGCCAGTAGCCTTGTACTCTAGTCTCTTGGGCTCTGGCCCAGGAAATGAAATCCTTACCAACACCATCAACATCTTTTGCTCACCAGCTGCTCACTCCCAACATCTTTTCTCTTCTCTCCAAAGTCCCAGCCATCAGCCAGATGAAAAGATGGAACAACCCCAAATCCTTCAGTGTCCTTCTCAGAACTTTAAAACTTCCAGACACATATTTCAGCTTTCTTTGGACTGTGCCATTTATCCGCACGTGAGTCAGCAGAAGTGGGTAATGGCTAGAGACTCAGGGCAAATATTCTATCACCTCACATCTAGAAATATGGTGCCCCTCTGAGCACACCCCAGCTGGTCACAGGAAGGAGTCAATGCATTCTGGGAAAGCACAAAGGTTGGGTTTTTTGTTGTTGTTGTTGTTGTTATTGTTGTTTTCTACCCGGTTGTGGCTGTTTCTTCCATATGTATACATCACAGTACCTGGCAAAATGCTGAGGACATACGAGAGGTTCAATGATGTATGTCCTGTTTCCACTTTGCCCTTTCCAAGTGCCCTTAAGAAACAAACAAACACGCTGGGCGTGGTGGCTCACGCCAGTAACCCCAGCACTTTGGGAGACCAAGGCAGGTGGATCACCTGAGGTCAGGAATTCGAGACCAGCCTGGCCAACTTGGCAAAACCCTGTCTCTACTAAAAATACAAAAAATTAGCTGGGCATGGTGGCGGGCACCTGTAGTCCCAGCTACTTGGGAGGCTGAGGCAGGAGAATCATTTGAACCCAGGAGTCAGAGGTTGCAGTGAGCCAAGATTGCGTCACTGCACTCCAACCTGGGTGACAGAGCAACAGAGCGACGCTCCATCTCAAAACAAACAAACAAACAAACAAACAGAACAGAACAGAACACAACAAAATAAAGTTAAAAACTCAGCTGAAGTGACCGGGCGCAGTGACTCACGCCCCTAATCCCAGCACTTTGAGAGGCCGAGGTGGGCGGATCACGAGGTCAGGAGATCGAAATCATCCTGGCCAACATGGTGAAACCCCCATCTCTATTAAAAATGCAAAAATTAGCTGGGCGTGGTGGCAGGCACCTGTAGTCCCAGCTACTTGGGAGGCTGAAGCAGGAGAATCGCTTGAACCCGAGAGGCAGAAGTTGCAGTGAGCTGAGCTCGCGCCACTGTACTCTGGCCTAGTGACAGAATGAGACTTTGTCTCAGAAAAAAAAAAAAAAAAAAAAAAAACTCAGCTGAAGATGGGATCAGGAAGAAAACGCTGGAGACTTTATCTGCAACGTGTTTTTCAAGCTGGATGGTGGGTGCGTGAGCGCTCATTGTATTATTAGCCAGTCTTATGAAACATTTCATACATTTTAAAATCTGCAGCTTGTCTTAGTCCATTTTGTGTAGGGAATACCCAAAGCTGAATAATCTCTAAAGAAGTAGGTTTATTTAGCTTCTACTTCTGCAGGTTGTACAAGGAACATGGTGTCGGCATCTGCTTGGCATCTGGTGAGGGCTTCTGTGCTGAGTCAAATGTGGCAGAGAAGGTCAAAGCGGAAGCAGACACGTCAGAAGAGAAAGTAAACCTGAAGGGCATCCTGGCTTCATAACATACCCCCGTCCCCAAGTCCAGTCTCATGAGACCGAGACCTCATTACCTCAAGAATGGCACCAAACCCGCATGATCCAAGTGCTTCCCATTAGGCCCCATCTCCAACATAGGGATCAAATTTCAACATGAGGTTTGGAGGAGACAAATATATAAACCATAGCAAACCTTAGCACAGGTTGCAACCCAAGCTGGCAAAACAAAAAGAATGTCAGTGCCCGACTTGACTTCCCACAGTCCAGTGGATGATATCCAGGCCCCACGCCTGACATGCAAGTTTCTTGGTGACATGGCCCACATGCTATGGACTGAATGTCTGTGTCCTCCCAAAATTCATGTGTTCGAAGTCCTGAATCATAATGTAATGGTATTTGGGGTGGGGGTGGGGATCCTTAAGATGAGATTAGTGTGCTCATAAAAAGAAGAAGAGACAGCAGACCCCTCCCTCCCCTCCTCTCCCACCCTTCCCCCTCCATCCCTCTCTCCATCATGTGAGAACACAGCAGGAAGGCAGCCATCTGCAAGCCAGGAAGAAGGCTCTCATCGGGAACAAAATCTGTCTGCACCTTGATCTTGGACTTCCAGAACTGTGACAAATAAATGTCTGGGCTGGGCACGGTGGCTCACACCTCTAATCCCAGCACTTTGGGAGGCCGAGGTGGGTGGATCACCTGAGGTCAGGAGTTTGAGACCAGCCTGGCCAACATGGTGAAACCCTGTCTCTACTAAAAATACAAAGATTGACTGGGTGTGGTGGCAGATGCCTGTGGTCCCAGCTACTTGGGAGGCTGAGGCAGGAGTATCACTTGAACCTGGGAGGCGGAGGTTGCAGTGAGCCTAGATCACACCATTGCACTCCAGCCTGGGCAACAGAGTAAGACTCTGTCTCAAAAAAAAAAAAAAGAGAGAGAGATAGATAGAAATAAATGTCTGTTGTTTAAGTTCCCCAGTCTATGTGTTTTGTTATGGCAGCCTGAGCTGACTAAGTCACCACTCTCCCTCCCACAACCAGAGTGTCAAGCGTCTTGAACCATTCCCAGTTCCCTGAATATGCCACATTCTCCCTGGACTGAGCACTTTGGAGTCTATCTTCTCTCCCTTTTTTTCACATAATTAATTCCTATTTACTTATGGTATTTGGTCAAGTAGGCTAACAGAAAGATTCCATAATGCAGTGGCTTGAAAGATATAAATTTTCTCACGCCTGTAATCCCAGCACTTTGGGAGGCTGAGGCAGGCGGATGGCTTGAGCCTTGGAGTTCAAGAGTAGCCTAGACAACATAGTGAAACCCCATGTCTACAAAACAGATAAAAATTAGCTGGGTGTGCCGGCATGCCACCGTGGTCCCAGCTACTCAGGAGGCTGAGGTGGGAGGATTGCTTAAGCCTGGGAGACAGAGATTGCAGTGAGCTGAGATCACACCACTGCACTCCAGCTCAGGTGACAGAGTGGGCCCGGCCCCCAGTGCTTAGCATTTTCTACGTTGAGTACATTTTGAGTAAGAGTGTGGAGTACCCACTGCATAATTGCAGGGGCCAGGGAAAAATGAAAATTTTAGACCTCTTGTTCAAAAACAAGAATGTTAAGATGGTAACAGCAGAGCATTAAACCAAGCATCAGGTCCTTCTGAGTGCAGGGCCCTCTACACCTGCACAAGTCGCATACCAGGAAGCCAGACCTGCAAGTAGGAGTAAATAAAGGAGTGGAGCTTAGTAACCTGAATCATCCTGCATAAGAAAAGCCACATATCTGTTGTGTATCCCTATGCAATGCATGGAGATGAATCAAATCATGCTTGTAGGCCGGGCGCGGTGGCTCAAGCCTGTAATCCCAGCACTTTGGGAGGCCGAGACGGGCGGATCACTAGGTCAGGAGATCGAGACCATCCTGGCTAACACGGTGAAACCCCGTCTCTACTAAAAAATACAAAAAAAAAAAAACTAGCCGGGCGAGGTGGCAGGCGCCTGTAGTCCCAGCTACTCAGGAGGCTGAGACAGGAGAATGGCCCGAACCCGGGAGGCGGAGCTTGCAGTGAGCTGAGATCCGGCCACTGCACTCCAGCCTGGGCGACAGAGCGAGACTCCGTCTCAAAAAAAAAAAAAAAAACAAAAAACAAATCGTGCTTGTAAATATTTGGGAAGGAACCTTTGCTACCCTACAGGCTACATCGAATAGAGGTCATCCCCACGGTGAAGGTATTTCCCATTTCCCCCTTCCTTGCCCTTTGCAGGGTAGGACACTGCAGCTGGTGGGTTGCTAGCTCCTTAGCAATCCAGATGTGTGGCGTCTCATCCTCCTCTTGCCTCCTACAGGGTCCTCCTTTCAGTGAGTCATCGAAGCAGCAGTAGTCATCACAGTAATTTTCTTATAGCCTCAGAGACTCTTGGGGTTGGGAAGACCTCAGAAATCATTGCCAAGTGCTTCTCTGGCATCCGCTCAAACACCTCCAGTGACAGAGAGCTTCCTACCTCCCCAGGCAGCTCCTTCTGTTTTTGACAGCTCTGCGAATGGAGTTCTTCCTAAAGTTGAGCCAAAATCTACTTCCTCGTGACTTCTACCCACTGGCTCGGAGCCACACAGGGGAATCATAGTACCACTCCTGGGCCCTTCAGATGTCTCAAGAGCTCTAATGTTCACCCGGAAACCGAGGATGCCAGCAGGCAGCACAGAGGTGGAACACGGCCCACAGATGTACTGTGTTTGGCCCAGATAAGGTTAAACTTTTGTTTTTTTGGATTGGTTACCAGCATTGAAAAATCCAGAGAGTTTATATTAAATGTAGAATTCAAGCCTCTAAAACTTGGAAGCTCTAGCAATACTTGGCTCATCTAATCCCACAATCCTATTTGCCACTAAGAGGACTAAAAATCGGTCGTGGGTGGCCAGGTGGCACCCCACACCACAGCCAGCTGCCTTGGCTACTTGATATCCACCACACATCCTCATTTAATTTAATGTTAGGACCCTTGTGCTGATGAATATGTTAATGTATCCAGCCTCCCTACTATGGGAATAGCCAATGGGTTATAAACTCAAGTCTTTACATTAAATTTGGGGAAAAATTGTTCAAAGGATAACTCTCCCTTTTTTTTTTTTTTTTTTTTTTTTTTTTGAGACGGAGTCTCGCTCTGTCGCCCAGGCTGCAGTGCAGTGGCCGGATCTCAGCTCACTGCAAGCTCCGACTCCTGGGTTTACGCCATTCTCCTGCCTCAGCCTCCCGAGTAGCTGGGACTACAGGCGCCCGCCACCTCGCCCAGCTAGTTTTTTGTATTTTTTTTAGTAGCGACGGGGTTTCACCGTGTTAGCCAGGATGGTCTCGATCTCCTGACCTCGTGATCCGCCCGTCTCGGCCTCCCAAAGTGCTGGGATTACAGGCTTGAGCCACCGCGCCCGGCCTTTTTTTTTTTTTTTTTTTTTTTTTTTAACTTTTCTTCTTCCTGCTTAGACTGCAAAGGTGTTGCTGGTGCTCCAGCAGCTACATCGTGACCATGGTAACCTTGAGGATAGATGCCACGTGTAGCAATTTTGAAACAAACAAATAGTAGGGTCCCTCAACAACAATCATAGATAGAATAGAATGGCCATATCAGCTCTGCCTACCTCTGAACTTCTTTTACTTAAAGTAAATAAGTTTAAAAACCAAACGTAAGAGTGCTAAAGACACTCTTTTTGTAGGTAGAAGTCATTAACAATGAAAAGCCGTTCCTACCGAGTATATAACCTTTTTGTCATCGCTTTTCTTTTCTTTCTTTCTTTTTGTTTTTTTTTTGTTTTTTTTTTTTTTTGAGACGGAATCTTGCTCTGTCACCCAGGCTGGAGTACAGTGGTGCCATCTCTGCTCACTGCAACCTCCGCCTCCCCAGGTTCAAGCGATTCTCCTGACTCAGCCTCCCGAGTAGCTGGGAATACAGGTACCTACCACCACACCCAGCTAATTTTTGTATTTTTAATAGAGGCAGAGTTTTTCACCATGTTGGCCAAGCTGGTCTCGAACTCCTGACCTCAGGTGATCCGCCTGCCTTGGCCTCCCAAAGTGCTGGGATTATAGGCATGAACCACCATGCCCGACCTGCCTTTTCTTAAGTTAAGGTTTTATTATGGGAAAGCCTCACCATACACAAATGTAGAGGGATTAATATCTACTTGGAAAAGAATTAGTTGGGACCTTTGCATTATACACAACAATTAACTGAAAATAGATCATAGACCTTTTTGTACATGCTAAAACCATAAAATTCTTAAGAAAACATAATAGTATATTTTCACAACATCAGTGTAAGCAATGATTTCTTAGATAAGACACCAAAAGCATAAGCAATACAGGATAAAATAAACTGGCCTTCATCAAGATTAAAAACGTTTGTGCTTCAAACAATACCATCAAGAAAGTGAAAAGACAACATATGCAAATTATATACCTGACATGAGACTTGCATTCAGAATCGACAAAGAAGTATTACAACTCAAATTAGAAGATTTTTTAAAAATCACTTTCAAATGTGCAAAGGATTTGAATAGACATTCTTCTGAAGAAGGTACACAAATGGCTAATAAGCACGTGAAAAGATGCTCAGCATCATTAGCCATCAGGGAAATGCAACTCAAAACCACAATAAGACACCACTTCACACCCACTAGGATGGCTAGAATCAAAAATAACAAGTATTGGCAAGGATGTGGAGAAATTGAAACTCCTGTGCATTGCTCATGGGAATGTAAAACGGTGCAGCTGCTGTGGAAAACAGTTTGACGTCTCCTCAGAAAGTTAAACATAGAACTACCATATGATCCAGCAATCCCACTTCTGGGTATATGCCCAAAAGAATTGAAAGCAGGAACTCAAACAGATATTTTGCACCGGTATTCACAGTAACCAAAAGGGGAAAACAACTTGTGTATATCAGCAGATGAATGAGTAAAATGTGTTATATAGGTAACGTGGAATATTATTCAATCATGAAAAAGAATGAAATCTTGATACATGCTGCGATATGGGTGAACCTTGAAAACATTACGCTAAGTGAAAGAAGCTAGACACAAGAGGACACAGATTATATGATTACACATATCTGCGGTACCTAGAGTAGGCAAATTCATAGAGACAGAAAGGAGAGGGACTGGGGAGAAAGGAGAATGAGGAGTTATTATGTAAAGGGTACAGCGTTTCTTTTTGGATCAATGAAAACGTACTAGAAATGGAGAGTAGTGATTGTTGTACAACCAATATTGTGAATGTACTTAATGCCACTGAGTTGCACACTTAAAATGGCTAAAATAGACAGGGTGCAGGAAGCTGAGGTGGGCAGGTCACTTGAGGTTAGGAGCTCAAGACCAGCCTGGCCAACATGGTGAAACCCCGTCTCTACTAAAAATACAAAAATTAGCTGGGCATGGTGGTGTGCACCTGTAATCCCAGCTACTCAGGAGGCTGAGGCAGGAGAATTGCTTGAACCCCGGAGGTGACGGTTGCAGTGAGCTGAGATTGCACCACTGCACTCCAGCCTGGGTGACAGAGTAAGACTCTGTCTTAAAAAAAAAAAAAAAAGGCTAAAGTAGTACATGTTAAAGTAGTACATCTTTTACCACATAAAAAATAAAAATTTAATAACAGTATAACAGTTGTTGGTAACAATGTGGGGAAACTGGAACCTTCATACGTTACTGGTAGAAATGTACAAAATGGTGCAGCCATTTTGGAAACCAACCCGGTAGTTCCTGCAAATGCAAAACATAAAGTTACCATATGACCCAGCAATTCCACTCCTAGGAATACTCAAGAAAAATAAACACAAGTGTCCATACAAACATTTGCACATGAATGTTCCTAGCACCATTATTCACAATAGCCAAAAAGTGGAAACAATCCAAATGCCTGCCAGGTAATTAGTGGCTAAACAAAATGTGACATACATACAACTGAATGTATGTATCATACAACAGTCAAAAAGAATAACCTACTAATATATGCTACAACATGGATGGACCTAGAAAACGTGTTAAGTGAGAGAAGCCAGTCATGAAAGACCACATATTGTATGTTTCCATTTGTATGAAATATCCCAAATAAGCAAATTTATAGGGATAGAAAGTAGATTACAGGTTTCCCTTGGCTGGGAAGAGAAGGAATTGGGAATGACTGCTAATGGGCGTGGGGTTTCTTTTGGGGGGGTGATAAAAATGTTCCAAATTTAGATTGTGGTGATGGTTACTCAATTCTGTAAATATACTAAAAACCATTGAATTGTACAGTTTAAAATGAGTAAATTTTATAGCATATGCATCATATCTCGATAAATCTTTTTTTTTTCTTTTTCCCCTTTTAAAATCTTATTTGTAAAATTTTAAGAAATACAGGAGCAATTTTGTTACACGGATATACTGCATAGTGGCAAAGTCTGGGCTTTCAGTGTATCACTAAATGTATGGCACACTCCTTAAGTTATATCTCAATAAATTTATTTTAACAAAAGACTAGCGAAATGAAACCTCATGTACCTGTTTTAGCTTCAGTAATTATTCACTTGTGTCCATTTATTTTCGTCTGTACCCCTACTCTCCATTTCCATATTCGAAGCAAATTCCAGGCACTTTTTTTTTTTTTTTTTTTTTGACAAGGTCTTACTCTGTCACCCATGCATGATCTTGGCTCACTGCAACTTCTACCTCCTGGAATCAAGCGATCCTCCCACCTCAGCCTCCCAAGTACCTGGGACTAAAGCCGTACATCACCATGCCCAGCTAATTTTTCTATTTTTTATAGAGACGAGGTTTCATCACGTTGCGTCAGCTGGTCTCGAACTCCTGAGCTTAAGTAATTCACCCTTCTTGGCCTCCCAAATTGCTGGGATTATAGGAGTGAGCCACTGCACCCAGTCCCAAACCTCTTCTAATACAGAATTTAAAATCAGAAAAGTGCTGCAACATGGTTAGCTGGCTTGGATGCAAGTTTGGTTCTCCAGTCTTCCTAGAAATATCGAAAATAATACAATACCTGGTAGTAAATCCCCCCCCCTTTTTTTTTTTGAGTTGGAGTCTCACTCTGTCACCTAGGCTGGAGTGCAGTGGCACAATCTCAGTTCACTGCAACCTCTGCATCCCATGTTCAAGTGATTCTCCTGCTTTAGCCTCTGGAATAGCTGGGATTACAGGTGTGCACCACCAAGCCCAGTTAATTTCTGTATTTTTAGTAGAGACGGTGTTTCACCATGTTGGCCAGGCTGGTCTTGAACTCCTGACCTCAGGTGATCCACCCGCTTCAGCCTCCCAAAGGGCTGGAATTATAGGTGTGAACCACCGCACCCGGCTGTAAATCCCTTTCTGCTCAAACTTTTCTGCAACTACGAAACTTGACTGGTATAGCTACAATTGGCAGTGATCTTTAGTATACGTACATCCACAGTGTTTTGATTCAGCTGTGGTATCTCAAAAATAGTGTTAGAGAATTGTCTGTCCATGGCGAAAACCTCTTTAGAAGCCTAGAAGCCTTCTGTATACTAGATGTAAAATTAGATCTGTTCATGGGTGAGAACGCACTGGAGGAGACATTATTTCTTCCCAGGGGAAACTCAAATATTAAAGAACTGATTCCTGTTAATAAGGTCAAACTATTATTGTGCTGGTTCTCTACTATCTTGGATGCTGACTCTGATTTCCTAAGGAGAAATATGCTTTCTTTCCTGAATGGTAATGAATGAAAACATCATTCTTTTGCCCTTGGGAGTTGACTGATTCCTTGGCTCCTCTTGTCACATTCTCTGCAACCTGGACTCACTCTTCAGCTCCTCCCTATGTCATGAGCAAGCTGTGTAGGTTCTGGTTAACATCTCCACCCAACCATGTTAACATAAAATAGGATTGATGGCCTTGGGCTTTGGAATCCAACTAGCCTGTGTCAAATGTCCGGTTCTATCTCCTATTAACTGCGTGATCTTCAGCAACTCATTCAACTTTTGTGAGTCTTTGTTGCTTCATCTATAACATGGGAATACCAACTCCACTTTTGCATGTTGGTTGAAAGAATGGCATGAAGTTAGCTTTACAAGGCACCTAGAGCAATGCCCGACATGAAATAGCCCTTTAACAATTGTAATTCCCATACTGCCTGCCACCCTTTATTAGTAAATATGAAATTGGGTTAAATTTTGAATTGGCATCCTCTCAATCAAAGAATATTAGGCTCTTGTTGGTGGTGTTATTTTGATTTTAAAGAATGCATTGTTTTTCCCCTAAATATATTACCTTTATATAATAAGAATTATGGCAATAATAAACATTTATTGAATGCTTGCTCTGTAGCAGACACTATACTAAAATTTTAGTATCCTATTTCATCTTTGTCAGCCTTACTATGAATTGAGGATTATTTAGAGAAAAGAAAACTCATGTTTGAGGTCAATTTACTCACCTAACACCACACAAGTAGCAAGTAGCTGGTCTGGCATTCAAAGCCCACCTGTCTGTTTCTAGAATCTTCCTTGTGCTGCTTCCCCATTTGCTCTGAGCTCTGTCTCTAGGATGCTCAATTCTCACAGCTTCCTGAAGAAGATCACTGCTCCCACCTCCAGGCCCTAGACCTACCAGGGACTGGGGGCAGTTTTTTATAATGGAATTGGTGTATAAGAGGCTTCCTGGCTGACAAAGCCATTACCTAGCTTTAGAATCTTCCGCTGGGCGTGGTGGCTCACGCCTGTAATCCTAGCACTTTGGGAGGCCGAGGCGGACGGATCATGAGGTCAGGAGATCCAGACCATCCTGGCTAACACGGCGAAACCCTGTCTCTACTAAAAATACAAAAAAAAAAAAAAAAAAAAAAAAAAAAAATTAGCCAGGCATGGTGGCGGGTGCCTGTAGTCCCAATGACTCGGGAGGCTGAGGCAGGAGAATGGCATGAACCTGGGAGGTGGAGCTTGCAGTGAGCCGAGATCGCACCACTGCACTCCAGCCTGGACGACAGAGTGAGACTCCATCTCAAAAAAAGAATCTTCCTACCACTCTAACTCATCTCTGTTGCCTGGGCTGCTTGACCAGTGATGGCTCCCAGAGTCCTTGGTGTCCTTCTTGACTTGACTCAATGCCTTGCTTGGAATTCGGACTCCTGCTGACCCCTGATTCCATTCCACCTGCCTGCCGCATGGATTTGCCTTAAGGGCAGGTCCTGGCTGCTTGCCCAATTATTGATCATCCACCCAATCTAGACCACCAATGGCTTTTGTGACTTGTGTGTTTCCTGACTTTGGCTTGACCACCATGGTAGGCAGCTTCTGAAAGGCTCTCAGTGATGATCCTGCCTCTTGCTATTCACACCTTGTACAATCCCCTCTCCGGAGTGCCTTGCTTCTAAAGACTGTGACTTCTGTCTTGGTCAAATTCCCTCTCTCCTTCTCCCTCTCTGCTACTCTCGCCATCCCTATCTCTCTTTCTCTCCATTCTCCCCTCTCCCCGCTCTCACTTACACTGATGAAGCAAGTCGCCATGTTGCCAGCTGCCCCATGGGAAGGCTCATATGTGAAGGAGGGACCAAGGACAGCCTTAAGACAACAGTCAGCAATGAACTGAGGTCCTTAGTCCACTCACCTATGAGGAACTGAGCTCTGCCAACCACCACAGGGTGACTTTGAAAGCAGACCCTCCCCAGTTGAACTGACGGACACCTCAATTGCAACCTGTGAGACACCCTGAGCATAAGCACCCAACTAAACCACATGAAGGTTCTTCACCCACAGAAAAGAGATGATATGTGTGTGCTACCAAGCTTCAGGGTAATTGTTATGAAATGATAGAGAACTGATTCAACCATTGACTTACAGGGCTTCTATTAGGGGTACCCTTCATCCATGCCGTAACTTTCCAGCTAGCCATGTCACTGTCACACTACCGGAGCCACCAGATTAAATGGATCAACTAAACATGCCTCAGAAATGATTGAATGGCTTTACACAAAGACCATAGCTACTATAGTTCGAATATTTGTGTCTCTCTAAACTTCATATGTTGGAACTTAACCCGCAAGGTGCTGGTACTAAGAGGCCTATGGGAAGTGATTTAGTGTTATTGTAAAAGGGCTTGAGGGATCCCAATTGTCCCCCTTTTGCCCTCCTGCTAAGTAAGATACAGCAAGGCACAGTTTTGGAAGCAAAGAGCAAGCCTTCACCAGACACCAAATTGGCTGATACCTTTTTTTTTTTTTTTTTGAGATGGAGTTTTTCTCTTGTCACCCAGGCTGGAGTGGAATGGCACGATCTCAGCTCACTGCAACCTCTGCCTCCAGACTCAAGCGATTCTCTTGCCTCAGCCTCCTGATAGCTGGGATTACAAGCATGTGCCACCACACTCAGCTAATTTTTGTGTTTTTAGTAAGGACGGGGTTTCACTATGTTGGCCAGGCGGGTCTTGAACTCCCGACCTCAGGCAATCCGCCTGCCTCAGCCTCCCAAAGTACTGGGATTACAGGAGTGAGCCACCATGCCTGGCCCAAAGCAACGCCTGCTGGCACCTTGACCCTAGACTTCCCAGCCTCCAGAACTCTGAGAAACAAATTTATATTATTTATAAATTAACCCAATCTGAGGTATTATGTTATAGCAGCAGGAATGGACTAAGACAACAGCTAAGAGCAATTAAATTGCCAGTTTGGGAAAACTGGGCTTATTCTTTTAGAAAACTACAGTCTCAGTGGGGGGAAATAGTGCCACCGAAGGGGCAGAAATTTGTTCTTGGGGAGTAAAAAATTGTACTTTTTGTGCATCAAGCACAGATGTATGTACAATAAGCAAACAGGCATACGGTATCTCTGTGGTATTAAAATTTCACTGATGTGGCCAAGTGCGGTGGCTCAAGCCTGTAATCCCAGCACTTTGGGAGGCTGAGGCGGATGGATCACTTGAGGTCAGGAGTTCGAGACCAGCCTGACCAACATGGTGAAACCCCATCTCTACTAAAAATACAAAAAAAAAAAAAAAAAAAAAAAATTTAGCTGGGCATGGTGGCGGGCGCCTGTAGTCCCAGCTACTCAGGAGGCTGAGACAGGAAAATCGCTTGAACGTGGGAGGCAGAGGTTGCAGTGAGCTGAGATTGTGCCACTGTACTCCAGCCTGGGCCACAAAGCGAAACTCCAGCCAAAAAAAAAAATTCACTGATGTGTATTGTGCGGGGAGTAATCATGGAAAAAATCAGGTTGAGAAAACTGTGCTTCAGGATGACAAATCTGGCTGCCCCGTGGAGGTTGGCACGCAGCAGGGAAAAATGAGACAGCAGAAGCATTGTAGAAAACTCGTATGAAAGATTAGGCATGCACTAATAAGACACTTCTAGAATCTTCCCCAAGCCCAATTAGGTGCCTGGCCCTCCTGGAGGCACTCTTCGTACCCTGCACTTCCCCCATGACAGAGCTCAACACGCTGTTTCTAAGCTCCTTTCCCTTGTCAGGAAATCTGTTGAGGACACGGACCATGCCAGCCAGTGCCTGGCACACAGTAGGAGGTCAAGAACAGACCTCTGTCCACACCTGATTGTGCACCTTGCACTATTTTTCCCCAAGCTCTGGGAGACTCCAATGGGCACCAGCAGCTGCTCTGGTCCAGGCATCGCCCCAGGTTTGCTCTGCTCTGCCCCGAAATGCTGGGGTTGCTTTTGTTCTCCAGAGAGGTTTAGAAAGGTCCTTCTCTCCTCACTGCTTTACTCCCTTGGCCCTGAGGTCACAGTCAAAGTGCTTCTGTTCCTCAGGGACAGGGCCAAGTAAGAGCCAACAAGCTACACCCAAAACCTTCAGGTCCTGTAGCTGAGCCCAGCTCCTTGTGCAAGGCTCGTATTCTCTCCCAAGGGCCCTGTGGTTCATACTGGGGGGACTTCCTTCCAGTAGCCTCCCTGCCCAGTTAACAAGGCATAGATAAACCCTGGTTGTGACCACAGCTTACCACCCGCCTCTCTGGAGAAAATCTCTCAGACCCCATGGAAAGTGACGGGCACAAATCAGTCCTGATAGGGGCCCAGGTAAGCCTGAGCCTGGTACCTCCACTCCACAACCACCACCACAATTTGAACGTGTAAATAAATTCTGGAACAGTTTAGGAGATCCCATGACTTTATGGAAATGTTTCACAAACATACTCATCACTAAGATACACAGGTAGAAACTCAAATCCGCCTGAATTCGAGGTGAGAATCAGAACAAACAAGACCCGAGAAGTGAGATAGGCATCCACCTTTGACCTAGTTTGAAGACTCAACCTGCTCTGACTCAGATGTGAATATCTCTGTGCCAACTCACTAGTTGCATAGCCTTGAGCTAAAGTAGATTAAATTGCCTGTGCCTCAATTTCCTTTTCTATAAAACAAGGCTGGCCAGGTGCGGTGGCTCACACCTGTAATCCTAATACTTTGGGAGGCCGAGGCAGGCAGATCACCTGAGTTCGGAAGTTTGAGACCAGCCTGAGCAAGAAGGAGAAACCCCGTCTCTACTGAAAATACAAAATTAGCCTGGCATGGTGGCGCATGCCTGCAATCCCAGCTACTCGGGAGGCTGAGGCAGGAGAATCACTTGAATCTGGGAGATGGAGTTTGCGGTGAGCCGAGATCACACCACTGCACTCCAGCCTGGGCAACAAGAGCGAAACTCAGTCTCAAAAACAAAACAAGACAAAACAAAACAAGGCTAATTATAGTACTTTCTCAAGGATTGTTGAGAGGATGAAATGAGGTGATCCCTCTAAAGGACTAGAAACCATGGCTGGCACACAGCGAGTACTCAATGAATGTTACTCCATTGAGTGTGGGGCCCATCATGGTAGACACTCCACATCCATTACAGGGGCAGACCCAGTGTGTTTCCCACCCCAGTGTCATTTTTCTCCCCCTTTTCCCCTGCTGCTAGAGGTGGCGCTCCATGCTAGCTTTTGGAAACATTGGGTGTTTATTTCCCCAGGTTCCTTCCCAGGAAAAGATAGCCATGGTTCAGTTCTGGCCAATGAGATGTAACAGAAAATGTGTGGGGGGTGTCTGAGCAATGTCTCCTCCTTGATAAGAGAGATGTATGGGGAAAAAAAAAACTTCTCCTTTCATGCTTTGGGTACTCTGGTGTGACGACCTGATGCTTGGAGCTGATGCAGCCATCTTGTCACCATGAGGGAGGAGTCACATGGGTTGCAGAGACTTAGACTCAATGCCTTGATATTACTCATCACTGATATCATTGATGCTACTCTGGAGTCACTTACCTTCTGCTTTCTCATTAGCTAGAACAACTCAATATATTTTATTTTATTTTATTATTATTTTGAGACAGTCTTGCTCTGTTGCCCAGGCTGGAGTGCGCTGGTGCCGTTTCAGCTCACTGCAACCTCCGCCTCCTGGGTTCAAGAGATTCTCTTGCTCAGCCTCCCGAGTAACTGAGACTACAGGCATGTGACACCGTGCCCCAGCTAATTTGTGTGCGTGTGTGTGTGTGTGTGTGTGTGTGTGTGTGTTAGGGACTGGGTTTCACCATGTTGGCCAGACTGGTCTCCAATCCCTGACCTTGGGTGATCCGCCCACCTTGGCCTTCCAAAGTGCTGGTATTACAGGTATGAGCCACAGTGCTCAGCCGATATATTACATTTTAAAGCAACTATAAATCCCACTGTCTGTTACGACCAAGAGTATCTTAATTAGTATCATCAGCTAAGGAATCCTTACAACCTAACCCTCTTATTGCAAGTGTTGTTCCAATTTCACAGGTGAAGAAGCCGAAAGCAATGTGGCAGGAGTTTTGAAGATATATTACCTATTTTAATCCTCATTAAAACTCTGTGAGGTAGGTTTTATCTCCATTTCAAGTTTCTGTTCACGTTTAGGAGATTCAATATTGCCCAGTCTCACAATGTATACATGGACTAGATAGGACTTCTACCCAGATCTTCTGATTGTAAATAAAATGTTCTTCCCAACATTCTTTGGTACTTTGATTCAGCATCAAAAATCCTTTTGGACATTTTACTTCACTGCTGATGTCAAATAAATAAAAATTCAGCCACTCTAATTTAGGTCATGTCAACCTGAACATAATTATGTTCGTTGCTTAGAAAGTGCATTTGCTAACGAAATATTAGTCATAGTGAGAAAGAATGGTGGCTACAGCTGGATGAAATTCACAGCCCTAAGACCCATGTGCCAATGTATATTTCTGTCTTTAGGCGCTCAGAGAATTTATATTCCCCATCCGCACTTCAACTGGTAATTGCCCTGCGTCTGTTCTTTTTAAGTCTTTATTATTTTTTATTCTCTCCCAGATGTTGAGTTGGGCTGCAGTGATTTCAGGATTTCAGTGAGAGGTCCAGCTGCTGGGTTTGGGAAGTATCCATGCTTTGTTTCTTTTCAATCCTTCAACTTGAATTTATGATGAGGTTTTGATGAATGGTTCCCTTCTCCCAGCCCTGCCCTCTTTGCATGTGTCTGCGTCTGTGATATCTTTGGTTTAATTATGCGGATGTGTCTCTTGTTAGAAAATTTATGTGATGACTGTTGCCAAGATCCAGGAGCCAGAACCAGGGATTTGTGATCTAAACATCCTTGACTCCACTCTGCAGTATATCCAAAGTGAAGCTGGGAAGACCAGGTAGCTTGTTAATTTAAGGCTCCATCAGGTTGAGAGTTTGAGAAAGTGTCAGCCCTGCAATGAATTGCAGACATATGATGGGAACCAAGAATTTGAAGGACCAAGGCAAGATTAGGGGCAGAGGTAAGAGAGCACGAAGAGAGATGAATGGGAGAGGGAAGATGGGGATGGATGGGTGAGTGTATTTATGGTATTTGCATAGATAGGACCGTACAATTTGGACCCTTGCCATCCAGAGACTGCTGGCACCATCCAATAAACTTGGTTAAATTCACTCACTTCTTGACTTTCCAACTTAATTTTTTTTTTTTTCCAGAAATAGACACAGGGTCTCTCTATATTGACCAGGATGGTCTTGAACTCTGGACTTAAGTGATCCTCCCACCTTGACCTCTCAAAGCACTGGGATTACAGGTATGAGCCATCATGCCCGGCCTCCAACTAGATTATACATTCTTTGAATTCAAATCAATTCTAGTTATTTCTTGCTGTGTAACAAATCACCCCCAAATTCAGTGACTTAGTGCAACAAAAGTCATTTTACTATCTGTCATTGTTTTTGTGGGTCAGGAATTTGGAACAGTCTCATCTGGACAGTTCTGGTCAGTGGTCTCATGTAATTGCAACCAGACAGTGGTTGAAGCAGCTGAAGGCTGGCAGGGTATCTTTCTTCAAGTAGGTTCAGGGCTTCTCTATGTAGGGGAGTTTGAGCTTCCTCACAGCATGGCGGACCCAGAGGCAGCCAGAGTGCCTCCATGGCTGAAACTTCAGAAGGAAGTATTCCAAAGTAAGGGGACAGTGGCATTGTCTGCTATGACCTTTCTGCTATACTTGATTCGTCAAAACAGGAGCAAAAGCTCACTTAATTTCAAAGAAAAGGGACATAGACTTCACTTCCTATTGGGAGGAATGTCAAGGTTACATTGTAACAAGTGCTCCTGGGAAGGGAGAGCCCTTGGTGGCCATATTGGAATATGTGCCTTCACAAGGCTTAACCTTTCCTATCTGTTTATTGATATTCTTTTTTTTTTTTATACCTCTCCCATATGCCTATCATTGAGCTACCATTACCAGAAGCGCTCCATGAGTGCTGACAACCTGATGCAATTCAATGCAACAAACTATTTATTGATTCATTTTACAAATTGCTTATTGAGCACACACTAGTGCCAGGTACTGAATCAGATGCAGGGGACACCACAGTGGACAATTCTGCCTGTCCTCATGGATCCTATCACCTACTGAAAGAGATGTGCCACTGATTATTGAATAATCAAAGAAATATTATACATTGGGACTGTATTAGTCTGTTGTTATGCTGCTAATAAAGACATGCCCGAAACTGGGTACTTTATAAAGGAAAGAGGTTTAACGGACTCACAGTTCCACATGGCTGAGGAGACCTCACAATCATGGCAGAAGGCAAAGGAGGAGCAAAGGCAGGTCTTACAAAGCAGCAGGCAAAAGAGAACAAGTGCAGGGGAGCTCCCATTTATAAAACCATCAGATCTTGGGAGGCTGAGGAGGGCAGATCACGAGGTCAGGAGATCGAGACCATCCTGGCTAACATGGTGAAACCCTGTCTCTACTAAAAATACAAAAAATTAGCCAGGCATGCTGATGGGCGCCTGTAGTCCCAGCTACTTGGGAGGGTGAGGTGGGAGAATGGCGTGAACCCGGGAGGCGGAGCTTGCAATGAGCCGAGATCATGCCACTGCACTCTAGCCTGGGCAACAGAGTGAGACTCCGTCTCAAAAAAAAAAAAAAAAAAAAAATCAGATCTCATGAGACTTATTCACTACCACGAGAAAAGTGTGGGGGAAACTGCCCCATGATTCAGTGATCTCCACCTGGCCCTCCCTTGGCACTTGGGGATCACTGCAATTCAAGGTGAGATTTGGGTGGAGAGACAGCCAAACCATATCAGGAGTAAACTATAGGAAGGAAGAAAACCATGAGGTTCTGGCCGGGCACAGTGGCTCACGCCTGTAATCCCAGCACTTGGGGAGGCCGAGGTAGGCGGATCACAAGGTCAGGAGATCGAGACCATCCTGGCTAACACAGTAAAACCCTGTCTCTACTAAAAAATATAAAAAATTAGCTGGGTGTGGTGGTGGGCACCTGTAGTCCCAGCTACTCAGGAGGCTGAAGCAGGAGAACGGCGTGAACCCGGGAGGCAGAGCTTGCAGTGAGCCGAGATAGCGCCACTATGCTCCAACCTGGGCAACAGAGCGAGACTCTGTTTCAAAAAAAAAAAAAATTAGCCAGTTGTGGTGGCGCACTCCTGTAATCCCAGCTACTTGGGAGGCTGAGGAAGGAGAATGGCTTGAACCTGGGAGGAGGAGGTTGCAATGAGCCGAGATCATGCCACTGCAATCCAGCCTGGCGACAGAGCAAGACTTCATCTCAAAAGAGATGGAAATTCCATCTCAAAAAAAATCAATCAATAAATAATGAAGTTCTAAGTTAAGTGCCTAGAAGGGCGTGGAGCTGGTCACAGAGAGGGCTGGGCAGAGCCAGAGACAGCGTTCCTGAGGAACTCACTTAAGGATGGAGATTCAGAGTTATGAGTTATATGCCAGGCAGGGGCACCAAAGGAAGGCCAGGAAGGCCTGGGCATCAGCAGCCAGAGTGCACAGGGCTGGCTGCCAGGCAGATGTCCTACACTGGTGAAGATGCTGAAATCGTGACTCAAGGGAAGGCTACTCTTTCTCATGGGGAACTGGGGAAATGTGTCTGTCACGGCTCAGCCTGGAAAGCAAGTGCCACTCCAAGTACTTAGGGAACCAAAAAGTTTATTAGAGGGAAATAGAGGCTGGGGAAATGGCAGTCAGGAGGGCTGCTTCAAGAAATGACAGAGTATGGGCCTCCCGAGAAAGGGTCTCATGACATTCTCAGCAGCTGGTGACACCAGTGAAGTGGGTGAGCTCAAGAAAGTGACTTGGGAATGATGAATGTTGCTGCCAAGCAAGTTCAGTGTTGCTGGATAATGATGGCTTCTTCTGCTCTTCTCTCTTCCAAATGGCACGCCAGTGCCTCTCAAGGTACAATCTAACTCAGCACCACAGTGGCAGAGCATCTGGGGGCACAAAACCCCTGAGCTTGATGTTCCTGCCTGTCTTGGATCATAGCCAGGGCCAGGACTAGGGTAAAGTGCAGGAGGCTCCTAGGGTGTAGAGTGTAAGGAGACACTCCCAGGTGGCCCCCACGCTTGCACAGCCCTGAGAGTAACTGGCTCCTGAAGGCTTGCACCCTAGTCCCAGACCTGCGTGAAGATGAATTTGGAACTGCCTCCTGACTAGGGGTGGCAGCCCTCAGCAAAAACTTCTGGGTCAAGAAAGGATCTATGGAGAGAGCCATGTCTAAGCTAAGACCAGAGTTACCCAGGTGGAGGGAAGAAGTATTCCAAGAAAAGATAATAGCACGTAGAAAATCCTAGAGACCTTCAAGCGCCTGGCTCACTAGCAGGATTGAATGAGAGAAGTCCTTTTAACAAGATGATGAGTTCTTCTAGCATTTGCTTGTGTCTTCTAAATGTTTTGGATACAGACTGGAATTCTTCCGGGTGCTGGTGAGTGACACCATGAAATTACAGAACCACACGCTAACCATGAAGAACTGGGTGGAGCAAGGTAAAGTTGAAGGACACCCATCAGTTCCAGAAAAAACGGCTCAGGCTACAGCCTGATGGGGCTGCAACCAGGGACCCTCAGTTAGAGCAGAAATGAGGAAAAATGGGAGCGAGAAGATGCTTTTTATATACGAGAGGGGGTTCAGTTCTGTGGTACTAATCATTTTTTAGATGGAGTTTTGTTCTTATTACCTAGGCTGGAGTGCGAAGGCATGATCTTGGCTCACCACAACCTCTGCCTCCCGGGTTCAAGCGATTCTCCTGCGTCAGCCTCCCAAGTAGCTGGGATTACAGGCATGCGCCACCACGCCCGGCTAATTTTGTATTTTTAGTAGAGATGGGGTTCCTCCATGTTGGTCAGGCTGGTCTCGAACTCCCAACCTCAGGTGATCCACCCGCCTCGGCCTCCCAAAGTGCTGGGATTACAGGCATGAGCCACTGTGCCCGGCCAGTACCAACCACTTCTAATCATGACTACTAACACCACCCTGGTCCAGCGCACCCTAATCTCTCACTTGCATCAGAACAGCAGCCTCTTAATGGCTTCCCCACCTCTGCCCCTGTCCTCTACTGCAGGGGTCCTCAACCCTGGGCCCCAGACCCATAGCAGTCCATGGCTTGTTAGGAACCGGGCTGGCCGTGCAGCAAGAGGTGAGCAGTGGGCAAGCCAGCGAGGCTTCATCTGCCAGAGCTTCTGATTTTGCAAGAGAAATCACATGTCTGGATTTTTATGTCAAATCTGACGCTTACGTATTGGCAAGTAAAGTTTTTCTTTAACATGGAGCTGGCCAAATGAATTAGAGGCAAGAAATCTCTAATTTGTGGCCTCTGCTTTTGTGGAAAGGAGTGGTGCCAGATTTGGAAAGTGGACTCCAATTCTGATGAGGCCCTGAGAGCCTTGCGTGGAGTGGTGCGGGGAGGTGGGGTCCGTGGCTGACCTCCTGGGCCTCTGGTTTACGTGCTCGGCCACGGCCACTAGGGGGAGCTCAAGGCTTCCTCCCCCTCTGATCATACCTGGGCAACTCTCCATCCTCCAGGAGCCAACATCCGGGAACTCAGCCCCTCTGCAGGGCCAAGGCGAGGCGCACGAGCAAAGTGGCCCAAGACTCTCAGGCCCACGTGGCAACGTCTCTTTGGAATTCCCTTGGGATTTCTCTTGGGTGCTCCCTGTATTGGAATTGTTCTGGCTCCTCTAGTTGGATTCCTGCCTCTCAGACCCTTGGTATCCAGATGCACTTGAGCATCGTCTACCTGCAATAGCCTAGCAGGAACAGGCCGGGAGGGGAGGAAGGGAGCAGGAAGGCCCAAGCTGGGGTTATGACCAGAAGCTTCAGTGCACGCACTGGGGAGGACTGAATATCTATTTCCTGAACCAACATTGGAGGACAGGCAGCTTATCAAGAATAGAGGGTCTTGGGGGTGGGCACCCTGGCTCATGCCTGTAATCCTACTACTTTGGGAGGCAGAAGTGGGCAGATCCCCTGAGGTCAACCTGGCCAACATGTTGAAACCCCATCTTTACTGAAAAGACAAAAATTAGCCAGGCGTGGTGGTGCGTGCCTGTAGTCCCAGCTACCCGAGAGGCTGAGGCAGGAGAATTGCTGGAACCTAGGAGGCAGAGGTTGCAATGGGCTGAGATCATGCCACTGCACTCCAGCCTAGGCAACAGAGCGAGACTCCTTCTCAAACAAACAAACAAAAAGAATCTGTTTCATAGTTACTAATGCTCTCAGGAGGGAGGTGGTATCTCTGTTTTTGTAGGCAAGGACAACAGACTTGGAGAAATGACAAACCCAAGGCCACACAGCTGTGAGTGATGGGATTTCATTTGAACCCAGGGCTGTGTGATGCAGGAACCTGTGTTCTGTCTACTCCACAACTCAGCCCAGGAAAGAATGCCTAATGAGCCATAAAAGCACAGGGTCACCTGTGGTACTAGAAGAGAACTTTGAAGTCACTGAATTTGATGTCCCTTCGGACTTGACACCTTCTTTATTGCTTCTAACTATTGGTCACTAGTGAAAACTCTTGTGAATAAAACCAGCAAGGTTTCCTTCCTCTCCTGGCTCTCATCCACTTGGATTAGAATCTTTGTCTCTCTCTGTCTTTCTCCAGCCTGTGGGGCCTGACCACTAATATCTTTGTCCCCTCTCCTTGAGAAGGTCTGCTCTGTGTTTGACTAAAGACCCCATTACAGAAATGAAACCCTCCTAGCTTCTCTAACAATGCATCTTTTATTTAAAAGGACCCCCTTTAGCAAAAAGACCCTATGCTGGGATTTGAATCAAAGATCAGTAGAAGCAGAAGCCAGGAGCAAAAATGATGGGCTCCTTTGTGGTGGATCAGAGCAGGCCCAGGAGGAGCATGTTAAAGAAAGGTTGTCAGGCCACACCTTTGGGACACTTTGAACCAGCTTCCCTGCGAAGGTTCTCCAGACATTGCTCTGAGAAAGAGCGAGCTGCCCCCCCGGCTTCCTCTCCTCACCAGCTGCAGACTGGCATCCCTGTCTCCCGGAGTTCTCTGGTTCCTTTGGTCTCCTCTTGTCTGCTTGGCCAAAAGAGACATCACTTACTGGTGCCATGAAGTCAGAGCAACAACAGGCCTGTGCAGATGTGCAGAGGGTGGGTGGTACATGAGGGGGTGGGGAGCAAGCCCGGGTCTCATCAAAGCTGATGGCGATATGAGATTTAGTTCCTCTCTCCCACTCACTTCATTTGCACACTTTAACGCAACTTGCTGAATTACATGAGTTCAGTTGATAAGCCCCTCCCTGCAGAAAGTCTTCTAAGAGAAAGCACTTGCTGTGAATGCACTAATCAGATCCAGTGAGAAGTTATTATAGCACCTTTCCCTGAAATGCGATAATCCCGTTTCTAATTTACTGATTATGCAATAAGAAAATGCCTTCGTTAATTTCATGAGAAAAGCACATTAACCTACTTACAGATCTCATGTTTCCTCATGAAATCATGAATAGCGTCAGTTCCCTTTAATAAATGGAGGCCTTAAAGAAAATCAAGAATAATTACTTTGTTTATTAACATTCGGTGATTAACATTTCAAAAGCAATTTCAATAAATACAGTGTGACTCTGAAATGGGGCCTTGAGGTAGTGATCCGTATGGAGTAAAACAATGTTCCTTTGAACCTGGGGCAATTTAAAATTCGTGTTTTTGAAGGTGGCTGTGTATCACCAGTGTATGCACCAGTGAATCAAAAGATGTCCAAGAATCGAAGGTTACGGTGAATGCATCCAAGGTCACTCCTGCAAATGTTTTCGTGTTTATTATTCCAGGACAACAGGAGCCTGTCTGGAGTGCAAGATCCTTTTCTTTCTTTTTCTTTTTTTGAGACGAACTCTTGCTCGGTCACCCAGGCTGCAGTGCAGTGGTGCGATCTCAGCTCACTGCAACCTCCACCTCCTGGGTTCAAGCGATTCCTCTTGCCTCAGCCTCCCAAGTAGCTGGGACTACAGGCATGCGCTACCACGCCCAGCTAATTTTTGTATTTTTAGTAGAGACGAGGTTTCACCATGTTGGCCAGGCTGCTCTCAATCTCTTGACTTCATGATCCGCCTGCCTTGGCCTCCCAAAGTGCTGGAATTACAGGTGTAAGCCACTGTACCCCAGCCTGCATGGAACTTTTCTCTGCACACCCCACTCCTCCCATGTCTTCAGTGAGCTGGAGGCAGAAGCAGAGAGCAGATTCTTTTCTCTGACGATTGCTAGAGACCTTTGGGATATGCATTCTGGCAACACAGTCTTATTTCTTCACCTGCTCTGTGCTTTCCAAACTTCCTCTGCCACTGTGGTAGGCTGAATGGTGCCCTCCTAAAAGATGCCCATGTCCCAATGCCTGGAGCCTGAGAATGTGTTACCTCGTTTGGCAAAAGAATAAACAAGAAAAAGAGACTTAGGAGATGTGATTGCATTAAGTATCTTGAGATGGGGGATTATCCCAGATTATGCAGGTGGTCCTAAACGCCATCACAGGTATCCTTATAACAGGGAAGCAGGCTGGTTTTGGCAGCTCACACCTGTAATCTCAGCACTTTGGGAGGCTGAGGCAGGCAGATCACTTGAGGTCAAGAGTTCGAGACCAGCCTAGTCAACATGGCGAAACCCTGTCTCTACTAAAACTACACGTAGTAATCTCAGCTACTCAAGTGGCTGAGGCACAAGAATCGCTTGAAGCCAGGAGGGGAAGGTTGCAGTGAGCCAAGATTGTGCCATTGCACTCCAGCTTGGGTGACAGAGTAAGACTCTGTCTCAGAAACAAACACACACACACACAAAAGAAGCACAAAAAAACAGGGAAGCAGAGGGACATTTGTATACACACAGAAGGAGAGGAGGTGATGTGACCATGGAGGGCAAGATTCGAGTGATGGGGCCACAAGCCACAGAATGTGGGCAGCCTCTAGAGAAGCCGGAAGAGGCAAGGGAGGGGGTCCTCCCCTAGAGCCTTCAGAAGGAACATAGATCTGTTAGCACCTTAATTCCAGCCCAGTGAAACCGATTTTAAAGTTCTGGCCTCCAGAACTGTAAGAAAATAAATATGTGTTATTTTAAGTCACCAAGTTTGTAGTAATTTATTACAGAACCACAGGAAACAAACAAAGCCATCTTCATGATTTCTGCCGTATCTGTATACCAATAGCATTTTTGTTTACTGACATGTTTCTTTCAATCAAGTCTGAGCTAACATAGCTATCTATTTTCACTTTGTCCTAGCAATAACATTCATGAACCATACAAGTTTGATATACATAAAATAAATATTCAGTGTAACTCATTTATTTATGTATTTTTATTTTATTATTTTGAGACGGAATTTCTCTCTTGTTCTCCAGGCTGGAGTGCAATGACACGATCTCGGCTCACTGCAACTTCCACCTCCTGGGTTCAAGCGATTCTCCTGCCTCGGCCTCCGGAGTAGCTGGGATTACAGGCATGCACCACGATGCCCAGCTAATTTTGTATTTTCTTCTTTTTTTTTTTTTTTTTGAGACGGAGTCTGGCTCTGTTGCCCGGGCTGGAGTGCAGTGGCCGGATCTCAGCTCACTGCAAGCTCCGCCTCCCGGGTTTACGCCATTCTCCTGTCTCAGCCTCCCGAGTAGCTGGGACTACAGGCGCCGCCACCTCGCCCGGCTAGTTTTTTGTATTTTTAGTAGAGACGGGGTTTCACCGTGTTAGCCAGGATGGTCTCGATCTCCTGACCTCGTGATCCGCCCGTCTCGGCCTCCCAAAGTGCTGGTATTACAGGCTTGAGCCACCGCGCCCGGCCGCAGCTGAGCTTTCAAAACTGCTCTATTTCATTCCAATTTCACTTGAAAATGATCAGAAGAAAGAAAGAATCAGCCCCTTTAAAAATAGAACCCATTTCTCCTGCAAAATTTCACAGAGCCAGATTTTAAAATGCAGAAATGAGCAGAATCTTAAATTCTTCTTGATAGAGTTACTATTACTTTGAAATGGCAAAAACCGTGATTACTTTTGCATCAATACCATACAGATAAGGACCCTTCAAGGGGAAGGAGGGAGCCATTGAATGTGCTAGCAGGGAGCTGGGTCTGGTGGCAGACGCTAGCTCATAGGAGTCTTCTCTTCCCGGTCTGAACTGGAATTGTGGGTGCCCAGTGTTTTTCTCTCTCTTTTCTGCCTCAGGACACAAAACTACATAGGCAAAGCAGGAATTACTGTGGAAGGGGGAGGCAAAGATTTTTAATTAGTTTTCTGTTTGTTTGTCTGTTTGTTTTTGAGACAGTTTCACTCTTGTTACCCAGGCTGGAGTGCAATGGCGCAGTCTCGGCTCACTGCAACCTCCGCCTCCCGGGTTCAAGCGATTATCCTGCCTCAGCCTCCTGAGTAGCTGGGATTACAGGCATGTGCCACCACGCCCGGCTAATTTTGTATTTTTAGTAGAGATGGGGGTTTCTCCATGTTGGTCAGGCTGGTCTCAAACTGCCAACCTCAGGTGATCCACCTGCCCCAGCCTCCCAAAGTTCAGGGATTACAGGCGCCAGCCATCGTGCCTGGCGGTGCAAAGATTTTTAATGCTGAAGAATGGTGAGGTAGTAGAATTGAAAGGCCCCTTGCCCCTCAACTGGAGAAAAATATGCTGATTGTAAAATACTTTCCCATGACTCAAGCAGAGGAATGGGCAAAGCAGCTTTCATCCCAAGAATTGGAACTGCCAAAATAGGCACAACCAGGGAGATCTTTGACTCGAAAAAGAGTCAGACTAGTACTGCTTAAAACTGGGAGTAGATATTGATAAGCAATGGTTAGTGAGAGTTAAATCTAAAAGGAGCCAGTCCTGGATTTGCACTTACATTTCCCCATTTTATTTATTTATTTATTCATTTATTTATTTATTGAGATGGAGTCTTGCTCTGTCACCCAGGCTAGAGGGCAGTGTCATGATCTTGGCTCACCGAAACCTCCATCTCCCGGGTTCACGCAATTCTCCTGCCTCAGCCTCCTGAGTATCTGGGATTACAGGCACCTGCCACCATGTCTGGCTAATTTTTGAATGTTTAGTGGAGACGGAGTTTCGCCATGTTGGCCAGGCTGGTCTCAAACTCCCAACCTCAGGTGATCCGCCTGCCTCAGCCTCCTAAAGTCCTAGATTACAGGCATGAGCCACCATGACCTGGCCGTTTCCCAATTTTTTTAAAAAAACATTGTTTCATCGTGAGACATTATGGGATGTGGGAAGTGCTCCAGACATATCTGAAAACTGATAAATGATGCCCAGTTCTGGTGGCCCACACCTGTAATCCCAGCACTTTGGGAGGCCAAGGCAGGAGGATCGTTTGAGCCCAGGAGTTCAAGACCAGCCTGGGCAACATATACCTTGTATCTAAAAGAATAAAATAAAATAATTAGCCAGGTGTGGCGGTGCCTGCCTTAGTCCTAGCTACTTGGGAAACTGAGGCAGGAGGATCACTTGAGCCAGGAGTTTGAGGTTGCAGTGAGCTATGATTGTACCACTGTGCTCCAGTCTGGATGAAAGAGTGAGACTCTGTCTCTTAAAAAAAAAATGAATGAATGATAAATGATTCAATCCTCTCCTTTAATTTATATATTACTTCTACTGTTGAGAAAAGTAATTTGAAAACAAAATTCTGCTTTTTAATTCTAAAAGGTTGACAGCTTGGATCACAAGCCTATGATATGGGGCTTCACCCACCAAGCCTGGGGCAAGCTGAGGCCTCTTATTACACCTAAGGCAATAGTCACAAATGTTCTTCTTTCCCTCTGTACTTAGGCACTGCTCTGGCCC
The DNA here is from genome assembly GCF_043159975.1 of Macaca nemestrina. Taxonomy (NCBI): domain Eukaryota; kingdom Metazoa; phylum Chordata; class Mammalia; order Primates; family Cercopithecidae; genus Macaca; species Macaca nemestrina. Next base: position 10,427,737 of record NC_092141.1, on the reverse strand, counting down.
ATCTTCTGATGGTCAGCATCCACCCGAAGATTCTAGCACTGTCTTAGTTTGTTTCCTGCTGCCGTAAGAAAATGCCGCAGACTCTACAATTTATAAACAATAGAAGTTTATTTGGCTCATGATTCTGGAGGCTGGTAAGTCCAAGAGCATGGCACTGGCACCTGGTGAGTGCCTTCATGCTGCATCATAACATGACGGAAGGGCATGCAAGCATGCGCAAGACACACAGAGAAAAGGAAGCCAAACTTCATCCTTTTGTTAGGAACCCACTCCCAACCCACTGGCCTGATAGGATTAATTCATTCATGAGGGCTCTGCCCTAATCACCTATTAAAGGTCCAACCTCCCAATACCATTACACTGGCAATTAAATGTCTACATGTGTTTTGGAGGGGACAGTCAAAGCACAGCAAGGAGGAACCTTCTCCCTGCAGTGTCAGTTGAATGCTGATTTGGGGCTGTGGTGAACCACTGAGATTTTTGCCCTTCCAGGATCATTGCTCTTTGTTTCTTTCCCTTCCTTCCTTCCTTCCTTCCTTCCTTCCTTCCTTCCTTCCTTCCTTCCTTCCTTCCTTCCTTCCTTCCTTCCTTCTTTCCTTCCTTCTTTCCTTCCTTCCTTCTTTCTTTTCTGTTCTTTATTTTTTCTTCCTTCCTTCCTTTTTCTTCCTTTCTTTTCTTTCTTTCTCTTTCTTTCTTTGTCTTTCTTTTCTTTCTTTCTTTCTCTCCTTCCTTCCTTCCTTTCTTTCTTTCTCTCCTTCCTTCCTTCCTTTCTTTCTCTTTCTTTCTTTCTCTCCTTCCTCCCTTCCTTCCTTCCTTCCTTCCTACCTACCTCTCTTTCTTCCTTTCTTTCTTTTTGATCACTAGTATCCAACACATTCCTTTAGAAGAAATCTTCAAAATTGTTGGGTTAGAATTGAGCCAGCCCTGTTTTCTAGGGGTGTCTGTCCATCATAGACTAAACCAATCAGCATATTTCACGTCCTTGGCCACAGTGAATGGGCAAGGGAGGAGTCAAAGAGAATCTCGAGCTGAGAACTTTTTATTCCAAATGCCTCAAGGAAGAATTTTCATATCTGGGCTGAACCTGAGACTCAGTAGGACTACAGCAGCTGGGTGCCCTGGTAATAAGAGAACTTTAGGAGAGTGAAGTTGACACGTAGTTACAGCAAATCAGAGGAAACCAGAGGTGAGATAAAGAGAGGTCACAACACTGTTTGAGACTGTAGATTCAGCCATACCTGAAGCACTATCCCCCTGCACCCCTCAATTAAATGAATCAATACATTATTATATTTTCTTTTTATAAAGTTGGGTTTTCTGTTACATGCATTTGAAAATATCCTGAAAAAGTGGGGCTGAGGCACAAACTGCATCTTTGTAAGAACAGGGCATGTACCTCTTCTAGAGAGGCACATTATGAAAAGGTGGCTCACGCCTGTAATCCCAGCACTTTGGGAGGCCAAGGCGGGCTAATCACAAGGTCAAGAGATCGAGACCAGCCTGGCCAACGTGGTGAAACCCCGCCTCTACTAAAAATACAAAAATTAGTTGGGTGTGATGGCACACGCCTGTGGTACCAGCTACTCGGGAGGCTGAGGCAGGAGAATCGCTTGAACCCAGGAGGCAGAGGTTGCAGTGAGCAGAGATCGCGCCACTGCACTCCGTCTCAAAAAAAAAAAAAAAAAAAAAAAGCATGTATCTACCTGCTTTGGCTGGGGCATGGCCAGACATCAAGTTCAGCCTGGATTGAAGTCCCCTTCTTGCTCCATCTGCTGGGTTTCCTTGTACAGGGAATAACCTGCATAACTATACTTGGCAGTGACCGAGAAACAATTTTCTCCTTTAAGTAGCCAGCCTCCAAAATGGCCCTCATGATACTCACTTTCTGGTATTCATACCCTTATGTATTCCCTCCCAGCCCTATGTAGAGCTGGCATGTGGATCCAATAAGATGTTGTAGAAATAGGATGTGTAGGTTGGGCGTGGGGGCTCACGCCTGTAATCCCAGCACTTTGGGAGGCCGAGGTGAGACGACCGTGAGGTCAGGAGATCGAGACCATCCTGGCTAACATAGTGAAACCCCGTCTCTACTAAAAATACAAAAAAAAATAGCCAGGTGTGGTGGCACGTGCCTGTAGTCCCAGCTGCTTAGGAGGCTGAGGCAGGAGGATCACCTGAACCCAGGAGGTGGAGGTTGTAGTGAGCCAAGATCTCGCCATTGCACTCTAGCCTGGGCAACAAGAGCAAAACTTTGTCTCAAAAAAAGAAAGAAAGAAGATGTGTAACTTCTGAGAGTGAGTCATAAAATATATTGCAGCTCTGTCTTTCTGGCTCTGGGATCACTCTGTCTGAGGGAAGCCAGCTGCCATGTCATAAGGACACCCAAGTAGCTCTGTGGAGTGCTATACATGCTGAGGAACTGAGACCGCCTGCCAACAGCCATGACTAGTTCACCAGCTGTGCATGTGCCATCTTGGAAACAGCCCCTGTCAAGCCTTCAGATGATTGCCGCCCTGACTGGCTGTTGACTGGAACCTCACAAGAGACCTTAAGGGCAGGAGTACCCAGCTCAGCTGCTGCTGACTCAACAGAACCACAGAATGCATAAGATAAGAAATGTAGCCAGGCCTAGTGGTGTGTGCCTATAGTCCCAGCTACTGGGGAAGCTGAGGTGGGAAGATCATTTGAGTTCAGGAGTTCGAGACCAGCCTGGGCAACATAGTGAGACCCTACCTCTAAAATGTAATTAACTAATTAAAATCAATATAAACAAGAGTAGGATCAATGTTCTTAAATAAAGCACTATTTATTGTTGTTTTAAGCCACCATATTTTGAAATAATCTGCAATAGACAACTAGAGTCTTCTATATCAGTCTTCTCTTTCCCAGACCTATTTCCTCCTCCTGGCCAAATTCTCTGCCAGGGGTCCTCCTTGATTTCTTTATTAGTCTACCCAGCCCTGCTCCAGGCAGCCCTCAGTCTCATCCTCTTTACTCAATGGCACTTTTCTAGAAATCGCCCTTTGATGACTCTGCTGTGCTTCCTCTCCTTTATCCCTGCTCCTGCCTCTTCTCCACCTGAAGAGAAACAGCTCTTTCTACTTCATACATTCCCCATTTTTCTCTTGACAAACATCATGACAACAATTGCAGTGGATAATCCTTGCGATAAGAAAATAGGCAGTGAGAGCGGTGGCTCACGCCTGTAATCCCAGCACTTTGGAAGGCCAAGGCGGGCGGATGGCCTAAGATCAGGAGTTTGAGATCAGCCTGGCCAACATTATCTCTACTAAAAATATAAAAAATTAGCCAGGCATGGTGGCACACTCTGGTAATCCCAGCTACTTAGGAGGCTGAGGCAGGAGAATTGCTTGAACCTGGGGGAGGGGGAGGAGAGGGGCTACGGAGGTTGCAGTGGGCCGAGATTGCACCACTGCACTCCAGCCTGAGTGACAGGGTGAGACTCCATCTCAAAAACAAACAGGAAAAAGAAAAGAAAATAGATTTCTTTAGGTATCTCAATAAAGTGGGAAAATTGTGTTTTTGTTTTGAGGCTGTTGTTCCCTGGTTTGCTCCAGCTTTGCAAATGGCGCAGAGGCAGTCAGAAGAGCCCTGTGAGTTCCGATTTTCCATGGGGCTTTTACGGTGGCAGAAGGGGGCTGGGGAGCAGGCTGCCACCATCGTCATGGCAACATGCTCCCTGGTGGGTCCTGGGCTGCACTCCCAGGCAGGGGAAGCAGCTCCCAAGCGCGTATCCCTCACGCAGTGGGGACCAGAAGGCGGGGCTACCCAGGACACAGTGGGGGCTGGGGCAGCGAGACCCAGCAGGTGTTCCATCCCTGGAGGCAGGCAGCCAGGTGGGCCAAGCCAGCAAGTCCAGCCCTAGAGAACAGGGTCAGCTTGTCCCAGGGCCTAACCAGAGTCATCCACGTGGGCAGATCTTTGCTCTCCTGTGCTATTCCTACTCCCTGATGACGTGCTCAGTTCTGGGCTTCAGGTGACCCTGCCTCTGGAAATGAAGGTCAACAAACTCTCATGCACCATGACGGTGGTTCCCAAACTTGGCCGCACACTGTCATAATTGGGGGATCTTTTGAAAATGTGGATGCAGCCGGCATGGTGACTCACACCTATAATCCCAGCACTTTGGGAGGCCGAGGCGGGTGGGTCACTTGAAGTCAGGAATTCCAGACCAGCCTGGCCAACATGGCAAAAACCCATCTCTACTAAAAACACCAAAATTAGCCTGGTGTGATGGTGGGCGCCTGTGGTCTCAGCTACCTGGGAAGCTGAGGCACGAGAACTGATTGAAGCAGGGAGGCTAAGGCTGCAGCGAGCCGAGATCGTGTAACTGCACTTCAGCCTGGACGACAGAGTGAGACTCTGTCTCAAAAAAATAAAAATTAAAAAATAAAAATATGAATGCCTGGCTCTCACTCCCAGCCATTCTGAAATCGCCAGGTGATTCTAACATGCAGCAAAGTGTGGGAATCATTGCATTATGCTAAGGTTCTGGGCCGAACCCGTGCATAAAAATCACCTGGGAAACTTAAGATGGCAGACACCCAGACCTCATTTCAAAATCTCCTGAGTTGGTCCCAGGTATCTACCTTTTTCACAAGCTTTCGGTAATTCTGGGGAGCTGCTGGCAGTGCATGTCACTCATCCAGCATAACATAAGGCAAAGCTTTGTAGAGTGGGTGTCAGTAAGGAATGTGGCAGGGACTGGGTGAATTGGAGGCTTCCAGAGGCCTCACTTTATCCATTGGGGTTCACTGTGGATGAGGATGTTGCATTGAAACTATTAAGTTAGGCCGGGCACGGTGGCTAATGCCTATAATCCTAGCACTTTGGGAGGCCAAGGCGGGTGGATCACCTGAGGTCAGGAGTTCCAGACCAGCCTGTCCAATGTGGCGAAACCCCGTCTCTACTAAAAATACAAAAAATAGCCAGGCATGGTGGTGGGTACCCGTAATTCCAGCTACTTGGGAGGCTGAAGCAGATGAATCGCTGGAACCCAGGGGTTGGAGGTTGCAGTGAGCTGAGATCACGCCACTTCAATCCAGCCTGGGGGAAAGAGCAAGACTGTCAAGGAAGGAAGGAAGGAAGGGAGGAAGGGAGGAAGGGAGGGAGGGAGGGAGGGAACTATTAATTAAACTATGCATATAGACCAAAAATGATCTGGCATTGATATTTTTGCATGGTTAAATCTAATACCAACTCACTAGGACACAGTTGTTCCTGTAGGACAGTCGCTTCTGTAATATTTTCACTAAAGCCAAGGGTCAGAGTTTAAGGTTACAAGTCACCCCACAGGAATACCAGGAGGTCAGTAGGTTCAGATCCCACAAAGAGAGTGGAGGTGGATGTTGGAACTCACCATCGGCTAAAGTATCTTGATCTCCTAACTAACCTGGTGAAGGGCCACAGGTACAAAAACCTATGTTCATTATTTCTTTACGTATTATGAATACTTCATTTCCCTTTTAATCTTTTTGAGATTGCAAAACTAATATGAGCTCATTGTAGCTAATGAAACAACGCCAGGATTTAGAAGGAAAAGTTAATTCTCCTCTCACCCGCCCCCTCCACGCTCAGCCTCTTCCCCCAGGTGACCAGTATTAACAGCCATCTCATTTCATTTTAGTTAGAAAATGAGTTGTTCTACACAAATGAATTTGCCCAAGAATCAAAACCGTTCCTTTTACTTATGTTTGTAATACATGACCAGCCATCACTAGCAATAATTTCTCCAGTAGCAGCTTTTCTTCAGAATTATTTCCGTCCCCAGTTTACCCCTAATTCCTGAAGTTCTGTCCAGGGCAAATGGTTGCTCATAAGTCAGGGTTATTTTTTTTTTTTTTTGAGACGGAGTTTCACTCTTGTTGCCCAGGTTGGAGTGCAATGGTGCGATCTTGACTCACTGCAACCTCCACCTCCTGGGTACAAGTGATTCTCCTGCTTCCGCCTCTCCCAGGTAGCTGGGATCACAGGTGTGTGCCACCACGCCTGGCTAATTCTGTATTTTTAGTAGAGATGGGGTTTCTCCATGTTGATCAGGGTGGTCTTGAATTCTCGACCTCAGGTGATCCACCCGCCTCGGCCTCTCAAAGTGCTGGGATTACAGGCATGAGCCACCATGCCTGGCCAGGGTTATTCTTTTAGTGAGTGCCTTAAAGAATATATGCTGAGATTTCTGGGGTGGCTGCAGTGAGGAGGCCAGTAGGAAGCACCTGATATGTACACATTTATAGGAAGCCATTGGTTGGCACTGGCTCCTGTACCAGGCCGGACAGGCCAAATCAAAATGGAGTCACTCATGTTAAACTTCCACGCTACCAAACAGAAGCTAAGTTGTTTATCTGACCTTTTGAGAAAACAGGAGAGAGAGCGATAATCCCCAAACAGGCCAGTTTTAGCTGTCACGATAAGCAAGAGCCCTCGGCTTTAACCTTTATTTATTTATTTGTTTATTTATTTATTTATTTATTTATTTTGGAGGCAGGGCCTCACTCTGTTGCCCAGGCTGCAATGCAGTGGTACATTCAGGGCTCACTGCAACCTCGCACTCCTGGGCTCAAGCAATCCTCCTGCCTTAGTCTCCTAAGCACCTGGGACCACAGGCGTGAACCACGACACCCAGCTAATTAAAAGAAAAAAAAATTTGTAGAGATGGGGTCTCACTATGTTGCCCATGCTGGTCTGGAACTCCACGCTTCAAGTGATCCTCCAGTCTAGGCCTTCTAAAGTGCTAGGGGTTACAGGTATGAGCCACTGCATCTGGCCTAACCTTTACCTTTATTACTTATTTATTTTTTAGATGGAGTCTTCCTTTGTTGCCCAGGCTAGAGTGAAGTGGCAAGATCTCAGCTCACTGCAACCTCCACCTCCCAGGTTCAAGTGAGTCTCCTGCCTCAGCTTCCTGAGTAGCTAGGATTATAGGCATGTGCCACCATGTCCAGCTCATTTTTGTATTTTTTCATAGAGATGGGATTTCACTATGTTGGCCAGGCTGGTCTGGAATTCCTGGCCTCAAGTGATCCACATTCCTCGGCCTCCCAAAGTGCTGGGATTACAGGTGGTGAGCCACCATGCCCAGCCTTTTAACTTTGAAATAGCAGTCCACATTTTGTTTCTGTTTTCCCCAGCTCTTTTCTGAATATAAAACCAATCTCCTCTGCTCAGCTCATGGGAACACTCATTCTGTTTTATAGAAGGAAGTGATGCTTAATTCTAAATCACAAAGAAAAATCAGTTAAGATCTTTAAGCTACATTTGTTGTGGTTGTGTCTTTTGACACTCACAAACAGTTGAAATAACTTGAAATCCTTTAACCACTATGGATGAGGATTATTCAAGAAAGTATTACCCACTGCCTTGACTTTTAAAATGGAATGATACAGGGTCATTGTCATTCTTAGAGTACTTTATATTTGAATAATGTTTATATTTGAGGAGTAGTGCTCTTTTTGTTTTGTTTTTGTTTTTGTTTTGAGAGGGAGTCTCGCTCTGTCGCCCAGGCTGGAGTGCAGTGGCGCGATCTCGGCTCACTGCAAGCTCACGCCATTCTCCTGCCTCACCCTCCTGAGTAGCTGGGACTACAGGCGCCCACCACCACTCCTGGCTAATTTTTTTTTTTTTTTTGTATTTTAGTAGAGATGGGGTTTCACAGTGTTAGCCAGGATTGTCTCGATCTCCTGACCTCGTGATCCGCCCATCTCGGCCTCCCAAAGTGCTGGGATTACAGGCGTGAGCCACCGTGCCCGGCCTCCATCTTTTAATGAATATTGATTACCAACATCTTAAGCGGCTCTTGATGGTTGCTAAATAGTTATGGCTGAGATAGTTTTGTTTTCTTGAGTCTTTTAAAATGATTCTCTCTGATCCCTATCCCCACCCCTCATTGCCAGTGTCAGTCTGTTAGCTGGTGCTCCTTCTTGCTGTCAAGATATCTTCTTCCATACATTATTGTCAGAGACATTTGAACCAGAGCAACTCCATCTTGAATAGGGGCTGCGTAAAATAAGACTAAGGCTAAGACCTACTGGGTTGCATTCGAAGGACGTTAGGCATTCTTTTTTTTTTTTTTTTTTTGAGACGGAGTCTTGCTCTGTTGCCCAGGCTGGAGTGTAGCGGCATGATCTCGGCTCACTGCAACCTCTGCCTCCCGGGTTCATGCCATTCTCCTGCCTCAGCCTCCTGAGTAGCTGGGACTACAGGTGCCCGCCACCACGCCCAGCTAATTTTTTGTGTTTCTCGTAGAGATGGGGTTTCACTGCGTTAGCCGGGATGGTCTCGATATCCTGACCTGGTGATCCACCCGTCTCAGCCTCCCAAAGTGCTGGGATTACAGGTGTGAGCCACTGCACCCCGCCAAGGACGTTAGGCACTCTAAGTCACGGGATGAGATGGGAGGTCGCCACAAGATACAGGTCATAAAGACCTTGCCGATAAAATAGGCTGTGGTAAAGGAGCTGGCCCAAACCCACCAAAACCAAGGTAGCCATGAAAGTGACCTCTGGTGGTCCTCCCTGCTCATTATACACTAATTATAATGCATTAGCATGCTACGGGAAACTCCCACCAGTGCCATGATAGTTTACAAATGCCATGGCAACATCAGGAAGTTACTCTATATGGTCTAAAAAGGGGAGGAACCCTCAGTGATGGCAATTGCCCACCCCTTTCCCAGAAAACTCATGAATAATCCACCCTTTGTTTAGCATATAATCCGGTAATAACTCTAAGTATCCTTAGTCAAGCAGCCCAAGCCGCTCCTCTGCCTATGGAGTAGTCATTCTTTATTCCTTTTTATTTTTTTATTTTTTATTATTTTATTTTATTTTATTTTATTTTTTCGAGACGGAGTCTCGCTCTGTCGCCCAGGCTGGAGTGCAGTGGCCGGATCTCCGCTCACTGCAAGCTCGGCCTCCAGGGTTTATGCCATTCTCCTGGCTCAGCCTCCCGAGTAGCTGGGACTACAGGCGCCTGCCACCTCGCCCGGCTATTTTTTTTTTTTTGTATTTTGTAGTAGAGATGGGGTTTCACTGTGTTAGCCAGGATGGTCTCGATCTCCTGACCTCGTGATCCGCCTGTCTCGGCCTCCCAAAGTGCTGGGATTACAGGCTTGAGCCACCGCGCCCGGCCTTCTTTATTCCTTTTTAAATAAATTTACTTTCACTTTACTCTATGGGCTAATCATGAATTCTTTCTTGCATGAGGTCCAAGAACCTTCTCTTGGGGTCTGGATTGAGACCCCTTTCTGGTAACATTATTATCTGAAAAACACTAGATTAAAAAAATCTGTTTGTTAGAATTGTTTGAAAACTGTGAGTGAATAGTTCTAAATGAGATTCTGATGGTCTTTTAGAGGAGTAGGTATATGGGGTAAGCTAAGGTGCATAAATTTCCTTTTTTTTTTTTTTTCTCTATCACCCAGGCTGGAGTGCAGTAGCAAAATCTTGGCTCACTGCAACCTCAAACCCCTGAGCTCAAGCTGTCCTCCTGCCTGAGCCTCCTGAGTAGCTGGCACTACAGACACAGACTCTCATGCCCGGGTAATTTTTAATTTTTTATAGAGAGATGTGGTCTCACTAGGTTGCCTAAGCTGGTCTTGAACTGCTGAACTCAAGCAATCCTCCTGCCTCAGCCTCCCAAAGTGCTGGGATTATAGGCATGAGCCATCACACTTGGCCTTCCTTTTTTTATTATGAAAAATTTCAAATCTATAAACAAGTAGAGAAGATAGTCTCATGAACCCCCATTTCCCTACTGCTCCCTTCAACAATGAACAACATGGTACATACTTTTCACCTTGTTCAAAATTCCTTTTGCTCAGTCGTCACTGAATTCAGGATTTTTTTTTTTCTGGACGGAGTCTCCCTCTGTTGCCCAGGCTAGAATGCAATGGTGTGATCTTGGCTCACTGCAGCCTCCACCTCCTGGGTTCAAGTGATTCTCCTGCCTCAACCTCCTGAGTAGCTGAGATTATAAGCGCATGCCATCACGCCTGGCTAATTTTTGTATTTTTAGTAGAAACGGGATTTCACCATGTCAGCCAGGCTGGTCTTGAACTCCTGACCTCAGGCGATCCGCCTGCGTCAGCCTCCCAAAGTCCTGGGATGACAGGTGTGAGCCACCACACCTAGCCGAATTCCAGATTCTTAAAGCATCCGGATATTGGCCTCTGGGAATTCCGGGCTTCCCTGTGTTACTATTTTAACTCTGAGTGCCCAGAGAGGCTCCAGCCATGTGCCCTTTCATTTCCAAGATGGTTCTCAGGAAGCCCTTTCTGCCCAGTGTCCAGGCTGCCCCACAGATCCCCCATGAACTCGTTCCTGCTTCTCAGCCTCTGACCTTCAGGTGACCGTGGGAAGGGCTTGGGAAATCCTCCTTTGTCCGACAGGGAGATCCTGCTGGGGAAGTCCACAGGTATGTAAACGTGCATTCTATTACCTCACCCAGGTTGTACCCAAAGGCTCTGGAAGGAATTTTTATTAGTCTACAGTGTAAATAAGCATTCCCTCTACCTCCCTACTCCCTGTGATACCAGGCCTGGAAGTTTCCACAGAGCACGCTGGCTTCTCAATATATCAAGCGAAGTTTCTTCTGGTCTGAAGCCAGTTCTCTGCAGAAGGCACGCTGTACATTTCCCACAGCCGGACTCTCGGCCAACCACATCCCCCAGACGGCTTTCTGCAATCTTTTCCACGGCCTAATGAAACAGGTCCCACCATCCCTGTCCTGCAGATGAGGAAATTGAGGTTTACAGAGGTGAAACCCCTTGTCTTAGGTGTGTAATTACCAAGCAAAACAGTTGGGACTCGGATGAGCCTCATCATTGGAGTCTTCATTAATAAACGGAGAACTAATTATAGTCATTGAAGAGACTGTTCCTTTTCTGTTGTGATTAATTCCGAATTTATTTTTAGTCTTCAAAAGAATGAAGACTCGTGCTGGGGATTTGTTCTGAGAAAGAATTGCGCTGTTCCTAACAGTCTTTCTTGACCAGCCCCTTTGTCCACAAAAAAGCTAAGAACCCGTGGCCAGGTCATTCCTGTGCGTTTTTTTTTTTTTTTTTTTCCTGAAGCTCAAGATTCTCCAGGGATTTATGTCAACCTAAGCCAGGTGTTTTTTTTTTTTTTTTTTTTTTTTTTTTTTTTTTTTTTTTTGACGGAGTCTTGCTCTGTCACCCAAGCGGGAGTGCAGTGACGCGATCTCTGCTCACTGCAAGCTCCGCCTCCCGGGTTCACGCCATTCTCCTGCCTCAGCCTCCCGAGTAGCTGGGACTACAGGCGCCTGCCATCACTCCTGGCTAATTTTTTTGTATTTTTAGTACAAACGGGGTTTCACTGTGTTAGCCAGGATGGTCTCGATCTCCTGACCTAGTGATCCGCCCGCCTCGGCCTCCCAAAGTGCTGGGATTACAGGCGTGAGTTACCATGCCCGGCAACCTCAGCGACTTTTAATGAACACTGGAGAACCATTTTTACACAATAGAGGGACACCACCTACAAATGAAGACCCCAGTTTCTGCCACAACGCTGGGGAAATTAGGATCTGGCTTGTCTTCGGGGCAAGAGAAGCAGGCTGAGTGTGTAATCAAGGGTAGTTCTGCGTGAGTGCGTGCCTGCGTGTGTGTGTGTGTGTGTGTGTGTGTGTGTTTCAAGAATGAAGGGACCGTGTGGCCCTGGGCAAAGGAGCCACAAGGAGGGATAACAGAGAGCCAGGGAGGGAGAGCAATTTTCATAAACTTCTTTTCTAAGCTTCTCTTAGACAGCCCAGCCTTCTTTGGGTGGATTTTTCCAAGCTTCAGATATGTTAATAGCGGCGTCACATCGGAGTTGGGTCCTGGCCCTGGAGACTTTCTGCCTTTCTGTCTCTTTATGTGGCTTTGCATATCTCTGCTCAGGCGGCTCCTCGGTGGATGTGTTACTGCTATTTACTCCCAAAGGGCAATCTCATTTCCATATTTCTGGGCTGCTGTTAGGGAAGAGCGGGGATGGGGCTGGAACTCCTTTCCACACCCACCAAGCAATAGCAGAGAAAAAGCCGACTTCAGTTTGTGTTATTTCTGGTCACACAACTTATTTCTTCCCTTCTCCTTTTCTCTTGCTTCATGCTGCTTCTGCAAATGAAACCTTTAGCTTACACCAGGGAAGCTGTGTTTGTGAGGGAGTGGGTGGAGATCTTGAAAGACCTGGGAGAAGGTTGGGCTTTGGTTTCTCTTTCCTCTCCACTCTCCCACCCCCTTCCCCTCTTTCGCCCCTTTCCCCTCTCTTTTCTATCCTGCTCTTCTTTTCTTATTCTGTATTCTCTGTCTCCTGTTCCCCACAATTTTTTCTTTCCTCTTTGATCTATTACTGTTTTCTGTCTGCCTCTAGCTTTACTTCCTCTTCCCTTCTCTTCCTTTTGTTTACTTTTTTTTTTTTGTGACAGAGTCTCTGTCACCCAGGCTGGAGTGTAGTGGTGCAGTCTCAGCCCATTGCAAGCTCTGCTTCCCAGGTTCAAGCGATTCTCGTATCTCAGCCACCCAAGTAGCTAGAATTACAGGCGTGTGGCACCACAGCTGGCTACTGTTTGTGCTTTTTAGTAGAGAAGGGTTTTTGCCATGTTAGCCAGGCTGGGCTTGAACTCCTGGCCTCAAGTGATCCATCTGCCTCAGCCTCCCAAAGTGCTGGGATTACTGCTTTGAGCCACCACACCCAGCCTCCTTCCCCCATTTTTAAACATTGGTGGGCTTGGCCAAACAAGATGCCAATGTAAACCCTTCTTATAAATGAAGACAGTCTAGGCCAGGAGTGGTGGCTCACGCCTGTAATCCCAGCACTTTGGGAGGCTGAGGTGGGTGGATCAAGAGGTCAAGAGATCAAGACCATCCTGGGCAACATGGTGAATCCCCATCCCTACTAAAAATACAAAAATTAGCTGGGCATGGTGGCGGGTGCCTGTAGTCCCAGCTACTTGGGAGGCTGAGGCAGGAGAATTGCTTGAACCCAGGGAGGTGGAGGTTGCAGTGAGCCGAGATCGCGCCACTGCACTCCAGCCTGGTGACACAGCGAGACTCCATCTCAATAGATAAATAAACAAATACACTCTTAGGGTATGAATAATATCTGAAAATAACACCCCCTCCTTTTCCTTTGAGATAGGATCTTGCTTTGTCATCCAGGCTGGAGTCCTCTGCTATAACTGCAGCTCCTAATTTTTGTATTTTTGTAGAGATAAGGTTCACCGTGTTTCCTAGGCTGGGCTCACACTCCAGGGTTCAAGTGATCTGCCGGCCTTGGCCTCCCAAAGTGCTGGGATTACAGGTGTGAGCCACTGCACTTGGCCCAACAACCTTTGAAATATGGTCTGAAAACCCACAGTACTCTGGGGTTTTTGTTGAAAACACGGATTCCTGGGTCCCATTCCAGACCCACTAAGTCAGAATATCTGGGAGGGTGGCCTAAAAATAGGCATCCTTTCTCACATGTTTCTCCAGTGATCCTTATACACATTGAAGTTTCAGAATCTTTGGCTGGAACTCTGGCTGAGATTCTGGATGAGAAAATCAAGGAAGGGATGGATAGAACTCTTCACACTTCCTCTTCCATGGAGGCCCAACGCCAGGTTTCTTCCGGACTCCAAGGGGAGAACTGGACCCACTTATTTCTCCGAAGTCATGATTCCAAAACGCTTATTTTCAGTACATTAACTTTCTTTCCCTTCCCAGTATCTTCTTGAAGCTGATTCTCAAGATCACTGAGAAGTACACAAAACTTCCATTATGGTGCAGGAAGACAATATTAGAACTGTTATTTGAATATTACATCTACTTCAATATTACCTTTTTAAATTTTAATTTTATTATAACATGCTTATTAGTTTAGTGGTTCATCTATTTAATTCATAGATAATAGAAGTAGGTATCTCCGGGAGTTTTACTGATTGGGGTGCACAGTCAAAAAAGTTTGGAAAGCATCTCTGTAGAATTTAGACTACAAATTCTTTGAGATTACAATACCATTATTTATTTATTTATTTATTTATTTATTTATTTATTTATTTAAGAGAGAGAGATGAAGTCTTGCTCTGTCACCCAGACTGGAGTGCAGTGGCATGATCTCAGCTCACTGCAACCTCTACCTCCCAGGTTCAAGTGATTCTCCTGCCTCAGCTTCCCAAGTAGCTGGGATTACAAGTGCCTGCCACCATGCCCAGGTAATTTCCATATTTTTTTAGTAGAGACAGGGTTTCACTATATGTCAGCCAGGCTGGTCTCAAACTCCTGGGCTCAAGCAATCCTCCCAGCTCAGCCTCCTGAGTAGCTGGAACTACAGGTACATGCCATCATGTCTGGCTGAATTATTTTATTTTATTTTTAGTAAAGATGTATTGACCAGGCTGGTCTCAAGCTCCTGGCATCAAGAGATTCCCCCCCCCCGAAACCTCAGTCTCCCAGTGTTCTGGGATTACAGAGGTGGGCCATTGCACCACGCCTGTTTATTCTAAGTGTAGAGTTTTCCATTGTATAAGTATGTCACAATTTATCAATTCTAGTTTGATGGATATTGGGTTGTTTCCAGTTTGGGGCTGTTATAAATAGTGCTGCCATGAACATTGTTGTACATCTTCTGTTGGACATATCAACATATCTTAGTTGGTTATATTCCTAGAAGGGGATGAGATGAATTATAGAGAATGCTCAATTCAACTATACTAAATGCTGCCAATTTTCCAACAGGTATTCACCAGTGGTGTATGACAGCTCTAGGTGTACCACAGCCTCTCCAATACATAGTATTTTCTGTTCTGTGTTTATCTTCATTGCTTGCTGAGCGTATATTGATACCTTCTTATGATTTAACCAAAATCAAAGAAAAGCAAATCATGCTTTTCTTGATGATTAATGATGTTGTGCATCTTTTAATATGTTATTGGTCATTTGGATATCGTCTTTTGTGAAATGCCTGTTCAAGTTGTTTGCCCATTTTTCTATTGGGTTGTCTATGTTTTCTTTATTGATCTATAGGAATTGTTTTATTTTAAAAACTTTTTTTTTTTTTTTTTTTTTTTTAGAGATAGGGTCTTGCTGTGACACTCAGGTTGGAGTGCAGTGGCACAATCATAGCTTTCCTATGCTCAAATGATCTTTTTTTCTCAGCCTCCCGAGTAGCTAGGACTACAAGCACATGCCCCCATGCCTGGCAAATTTTTTATGCCAGGGGTCTCACTAGTAGCGTGAATCAGTACCTCCTTCTCAAGGCTGAGTAAATATTCCACTGTATTGGCATACTACATCTTGTCTATCTATTCATCAGCTGATGGACATTTAGATTATTTCCACTGTTTGACATCTGTGAATAATACTGCTGTGAACATTCACTACAAGTTTTGTGTGGACATACGTTTTCATTCTCTAGAGGCCTTGGAAGAAATTGCTGGGTGATTTGGTAAATTTATGTCTAACTTGGTTTTTCTTCCTTTTTCTTTTTTTTAGACATGGGCTTGCACTGCTGCCCAGGCTGGAGTGCAGTTGTGTGGTCACGGTTCACTGCAGCCTTGATCTCCTAGGCTCAAGTGATCCTCCCACCTCAGCCTCCTGAGTAGCTGGGACCACAGGGACGTGTCACCACGTCCTGTGGCTAAATTATTTTTTATTTTATTTTATTTTTTTGTAGAGACAGGGGTCTTACTATGTTGTCTGGGCTGATTTTGAACTCTTGGCCTCAAGGGGTCCCACAGCCTCAGCCTCTCCAAGCATTGGGATTACAGGTGTGAGCCATCACGCCTGGCTATGTTTAACGTCGTAAAGAAATGGAAACCTTTCCATTTCTCTGCCATCCATAGGCTGATGGAAAGGTGTATAAGGTCTTGGGTAGAAATGAAACATCAGCCACCACGTAACTATCAAATGCACAGTGTCTAGAGAAAGCTCTGACATAGGTTTATACAACTTAGCAAGTGGAAAATCTAAATATGAACAGGGTACAAACAATCTATGCAAAAGGAGATCAAGAGGTTCTGAATGCCTGCTTTTTGTATGAGTCAATGTTAGGCTTTAAGAAGGATAGACAGGCTAGGCACGGTGGCTCATGCCTGTAATCCCAGCACTTTGGTAGGCAGAGGTGGACAGATCACCTGAGGTTAGGAGTTCGAGACCAGCCTGGCCAACGTGGTGAAACCCCATCTCTACTAATCATACAAAATTAGCCAGGCGTGGTGACACATGCCTGTAATCCCAGCTACTTGGGAGGATGAGGCAGGAGAATCACTTGAACCTGGGAGATGGAGGCTGCAGTGAGCACCCTTGCACTCCAGCCTGGGTGACAAGAGTGAAACTCCGTCTTAAAAAAAAAAAGATAGATGGAAATTTAAAACAAAGATGCTATCCCTCCCCTGAGTTACTAACAGTCTAACCAGTAAAATAAGACTTAATTATTATTATTATTTTTTAAAAAGCAAAAATAGGCCAGAAGTGGTGGCTCATACCTGTAATCCCAGCACTTTGGGAGGCTGAGGCGGGCGGATCACAAGGTCAGGAGATTGAGACCAACTTGGCTAACACAGTGAATCCCCATCTCTACTAAAAATACAAAAAATTAGCTGGGCATGGTGGTGGGCGCCTGCAGTCCCAGCTACTTGGGAGGCTGAGGCAGGAGAATGGCATGAACCCGGGAGGCAGAACTTGCAGTGAGCCGAGATCGCACCACTGCACTCCAGCCTGGGCTACAGAGAGAGACTCCATCTCAAAAAAAATAAAAATAAAAAAAAAAAAGCAAAAATAAATTAGCCAGGCATGGTGGTATGTACCTGTAGTCCCAGCTAGCTTCTCCGGAGCCTGAGGTGGGAGGATGGCGTGATGGGAGGCGGAGAATGCAGTGAGCCAAGATCACACCATTGCACTCCAGCCTGGGCAACACAGCCAGATCTTGTCTCAATTAAAAAAAAAAAAAAAAGCAAAAATAATTAAAGATTTAAATACAATTTCAAGGTAGTAATAGAAGATCAGAGAGGGAGAAGGCAGGAGGGAAAATTGATAAGGGAGGAATTTATCTTTCCTTCAAGCTCCTGGGAGAAAACAGAAAGCCCAGGTGTGTTTCTACAAAATTTGTGGCATCCCAAAGATGTAAGAGTTCCTACCTCTATTGTTGCTCTAGAAATCTTAGTTAAAAAAGAAGTGTTATGTAATAAGTCACCAGGACCCTCGAACTGGATAGATAAAAACAATTGCTAACATACGGGTATTTCATGTGCCAGGCAGTGCTCTAAACAGTTTACATGTTTCCTCACTTAATCTTCTTAATAACTCTATGATATTAATAGTACTGTTGTCTTCTTTTAGTGATGAGGAAAATGAGGCTCAGAGATGTAAGTAAATCACCCAATGGCACACAGCTAGAAAGTGGCAGAAATGGGGTTTGAATAAAGGCAGTCCAGAGCCAACATATTTAACCACTAACTACATTTAACCATTTAAATTCCCATATTCCAGTTATTGGATTCGATCTCTAATTTCAGATGGGGAAATAAACCCAAAGGTATCGGAAGACTTGAGGATTTGGAGGTTACTTGCTTGATAAGAGATCAGGAACAGGAGTTCCACTAACTGCTATTCTAGTCTTATTTCTATGAAGACTGACATTGGGTATCACCAGAGAGCCTTTTCTCTTCTTTTCTTTTCTTTTCGAGATGGAGTCTTGCTCTGTTGCCAGGCTGGAGTACAGTGGTGTGATCTCGGCTCACTGCAACCTCCACCTCCCAGGTTCAAGCGACTCTCCTGCCTCAGTCTCCCGAGTAGCTGGGACTACAGGCATGTGGCACCACGCCCATCTAATTTTTGTATTTTTAGTAGAGATGGGGTTTCACCATGTTGGCCAGGCTGGTCTCAATCTCCTGACCTTGTGATCCACCCGCCTCGGCCTCCCAAAGTGTTGGGATTACAGGCATAAGCTCTCATAGGCCGTGCCCAGCCTAGAGAACTTTTTCTTAAGATGCTATTTGTGGGTGAGTCATTAGGATACCTGTTTTCTGACTGGCAGGGTGGACTACAGAAAGCAACACTCTGTACAATAAGCTAGAATTGAGTTCAAAGCTGGTTCTGCTGTTGACCAGCGGTATGATGGTGAGCAGGTTTTTGAGCCCAGTTTCTTCATCAGCTTGTAGGATTATAGGAATGAAATGAACTAAGTGGAGAAATTAACAGCTATTATCATTTTTGGTTGCTGTAGGAATGTCGAGGTGGGTCACATAGAACTCAAGTATATGGCATGCTGTGTAGGCTGAGATTTCTCAAGCCCAAACTGGATCACAGTTTCTCACAGGCACGCAGAGAACTGGGGTTGCAAGTTGGCTGGAAATCAGTTCTCCTACCTTGATTCAGGTCACATTATCAGGAATGTAGCCTGAGAACAGCCTGCTGGAAGTCACATATTTTCCTGATACAAGGAATTGTATCTCTTTTAAAACTTCATTGGGCCAGCCATTTTTAATGACCGTTTTTGATATGAAATTATGCAGCTCTGCTTTAAGGGATTCTTAGTGGTGACTGTGGTCAAGAGTTTGTCTCTTTATATTTCTGGCCAAGCAAATGTTCACGACTTTGCAACTGATGGATTATTACAAATATTCTACATGTGTCACTTTGCCTATGGCCAAAGACCAGACGGAGGCTGCTCAGGTGAGATGGCTTAGCTGCAGACTAGGGCTCAATAGTGACTCTTAAAGCCTGGGCATGAGTATTGTTAAAAAGTTGCATAATGACTTTAATGTGCAGCCAGGATTGAGAACCACTGAACTAGGTGAAAGGCTCTGTGCCAGGGTCTGATTCAAAGCATAGACAGGTGTGCAAGATCTTCAGGCTCTTGGAGCTCGGCCTGACTGGTTTTGTAATGGATATCTAGGCAGGCATAGTAAGAGGTGAGGCTAGAGGAGGTGTTGTGGAGGGCCTGAAATGTACAGGTGGAGAAGTTTGTACCAAATTTAAAAGGCAATAGGGAGCCACAGAAGGTGACTGGGGGAGAGGGTAAGGAGTAGACAGAGGTATACAGGCATATTAAAGGGTCGAGCTTTTTTTTTTTTTGAGACAGAGTTTCGCTCTTGTTGCCCAGGCTGGAGTGCAGTAGCACGATCTCTGCCCGCTGCAACTTCTGCTTCCCGGGTTCAAACCATTTTCCTGCCTCAGCCTCCTGAGTAGCTGGCAATACAGGCGCCC
The DNA here is from genome assembly GCF_043159975.1 of Macaca nemestrina. Lineage (NCBI taxonomy): Eukaryota > Metazoa > Chordata > Mammalia > Primates > Cercopithecidae > Macaca > Macaca nemestrina. The sequence continues at coordinate 10,408,539 of NC_092141.1, read as the reverse complement.
ACTACCACGCCCAGCTAATTTTTGTATTTTTAGTGGAGATGGGGTTTCACCACGTTGGCCAGGCTGGTCTCGAACTCCTGACCTCAAGTGAGCCATTCGCCTCAGCCTCCCAAACTGCTGGGATTACAGGCGTGAGCCACCGCGCCCGGCCGAGTCCAGCTATTTACAGGCTAAAAAATGTATATTTTTTTAATGGAGTAGACTATCAAAGAAACCGAGCTTTCTTTTACTTACTTCTGTACCGTCAGTTCAAGGTCAACATTCTGCAGCACTCAGGTTCCCTGGTCCCTGGAGAGCAGGGACTGGCCCAAATGATCTTTGTAGTACCTGGCACATCGCATGGAACATGGCAGCCTCTTGCTAATGTTTGTTGACTGACTACATGAGTGTAGACTGTTTAGCCGGCCCATCTCGATTTCGGGAGGGCTGGTACCCTGGGCCGGCCTTCCCTCTGTAAGTAAAAGCACTGGTGCTGTTCCTCTCACCGTTCGCCTTTCCTCCATTTATCCCCATTGACTGTTTCCAATTCTATCAACTCCGACCCCGTCTCCTCCCCATTCCGTCCCTCCAGCGTGCCACGCTGCCACCAGCCTGCTGGGCTCAGGCGCCAGGCTTCAAACCTGTCTTTCACCCATTGTTCAGTTTCCTGTGAGTCAAGTTCAACCCCAGGTTCAACCACTACAATGACAACCACAAACGATCCCTCGCAGACACCTCGAAGAAGCCGCCCGTACGTCACGGGCCGCCAGGCCTACAAAGCAGGCACAGAACTGGGGCGTTTCCATTCCCGCGGTCCCCGGCGGTGGGGGCGCGAGTGGGAACCCCTCTCCCCAGTGACAGGCCCCTCTGCGAGGGAGCGCGCAGCCCTCCGCGGGCGTGGCCGCCCTGGTCCCGCCCCGGCCCGCCCCCTCGCCCGCCAGCTAGACCCCGCACGGCCACACGGCCGCCAGCCCCTCTCCACGGCCGCCAGCCGCTCCCTCCCGCGCCGCGGAGTCCTGCCGCGGGGGATGCTCCGGGTCCCACCTCCCAGGGGAGCTGCGCATTTCCGCGCGCCGGGGCGGCTCCGGCCCTGGCCGGCCCTGGCGGCTGCAGCCCGCGTTCCGCGTTCCGGGGAAGTTGTCTCCGGAGCCCGCGGAGCCTGGGTCTCCTCCCCCTGAGCCCCGCCCCCCAGCCCAGAGCTGGGATCCGCGAGCTGCCCGGCCCGGGGGCGTCGCCGCTCGCTCTGCGAAGCCAACGAGTCTCCGCTTCCCTGCGCGGAGCGCGCGTCCCCCGCCTGCCCGGGGACCCCCGCGCACCCCAGAGACGGCGCGCGCCCAGAGCGCGGGAGCCCGGAGCGCCGGGCGCCTGGGACCCCGCGGAGCCGCTGCCCAGCCCGTGGGGCTCGGCGGGGATGCAGGCTGCTCTGTGAACCCGGGCGCCAAGGCCATGTCCGGCGCTCGTTGCCGGACCCTGTACCCCTTCTCTGGGGAGCGGCACGGCCAGGGGCTGCGCTTCGCCGCGGGCGAGCTGATCACCCTGCTGCAGGTCCCGGACGGCGGCTGGTGGGAAGGCGAGAAGGAGGACGGGCTCCGTGGCTGGTTCCCGGCGAGCTACGTGCAGTTGCTGGAGGTAAGGGGCGAGGGCCGGGTCTGGATGAGCCGGGCTGCGGTCCTCGGTGCGCTCGCGTACCTGTTGCCGGTTCCGGGGATGCCGCAGCGTCCCGGTCGGAGGGGCGCCCCCGGGGGCAGCCCTTGCCGGAGCGACCTGTAGCTCCACGCTCCGGGGATGCAGCGATGGCAGCGGGCGCCCCTCGGGGCGTGGGCAACGCGGGCTCGCGGGGAGCTTCCCTCTTGCGCCGGGCCTCTGGAGCACACCGTGGCGGCTCTGAGGAAGCGAGAACTTGTTGCCTGTGTGAGTTCAGGAGCAGGCGGGCGCGTTCCCGGCAGTGGCAGGGGCCGGTGAAGGTCTGGCGGTCTTGAGAAGATGCATGGAGGATCAGGGGTCCGAGAAAGTGGCACCGACTCGGTCCCTCAGCCCCGCGTCCCCACCCCGGAGTCTAGAGCCTGGCGACCCGTGGACGGTCGTGCTGCCTTGGGTCAGGCTGCCTGGACGCCTCGGGGCCACCCACTTGCTGGTCAGCCGAGCCTGCTGGCCACCAGCCCGAGCCCCCTCAGCAGGCTTGATCCCGGGGTGCTGTAGTCCCCCGCCACTGCCCGCTCCCCTGGTCCGGCTTCCCCAGGGTAAGGCTCAGGAATTCAGGCTTGCTCCTGGGGTTCTGGCCTGGCCCCAGGGCTCCACAGGACCTGCTGAGGCAAGGCGCTGGCTGTTTAGGCTGGCTGTTTATTGTCTATGTGACAGGCTGTCCTCTAATCACTGAGCTCACAGTCAGAGCCTGAGCGAGACCCGAAGTTTCTAAAGTCCTTTGTGTGTGTGTGGGGTGACCTTCCAGGACATCCCTTTTACTAGAAGTCCGCCTGCCCCCCCGCCAGGATTCTTGTAAAGACTAAATTAACAGTTACCCTTAATTGTGTCAGTATTCCTAAACATTCTGGTAAAACACTGCCCGAATAAATCATGGAGGCTGAATTTATTTATAATTTAACTCTTGACCTACTTCACAGAGAACAAAGTAGCAAATTTTGACTGAAAATGCTCAGTGCAATTCATCGGGGGAAAAAGAAAGAAAGAAGTGAAATGGTTACAGGGTGAGTCCGCCTGAGGATGAACCCTGTGGCAACATTGTCAGCAAGAGCCTGGCCTTATAAAAGTACAGTAGGTTGCTTTCAGGTCCAGAGGAGAACAACAAAATCTCTTCTAAAGGGATCAGTAGCATTTGAGCAAAGTTTAGGGGCTGCTAGAATGAGCTTTCATGGGCTGTCAGCAGACTATGTTGCAGGAACCCTCTTGGTTCTGTATCTGGAGAATCCAGAGATCACCTGCTTGTAGGAGAGGCTCAGGTGTGCCCTGTTCTGGCTTTTCCAGTCCCTTTCCTGAGATTCAGATATGAAAGAAAGCAAACATACTGCTTCTTACATGAGAAGCAAGGGGCCTCCTTGTGTCTAGCTTGAAGCCCTGGGAGAGATGCATATTTTGGGAGTTCTTTGGGTGGCCCCCCTTTTCCAGGAAATTCTGATGTGGAAATTTGACTGATGGATGTCTGTCCGGTGAGGAGCATCCCTGGCTGGACTGAGCCAGCTGTGTTTTGTGTAGGGGTGAGGCTAGGTAGGTGTTAGTAAGAGCACAGTGCTGCTTTTTCTTCCGGGAAAAGGACAATGGACCAGGCCCAGGGGACTGGCAGAATTAACAGCCGGGACAGTCTTGGGTGTATCTGTCCCATCCTCTGCCATATACAAAGGTAGGAGATCTCCGGTGCCGCAGGGCCTCTCAGACCATTCCGGACTGGTAACTTGCAACAAAAGCATCCATCTGCGTGAGCAATACTTCAGCGCACCTGCTCAGCACGCTACGTGCACATTATCACCAGTTCCCCGGCAACTCTGTGAAGGGTGAGGTACTTCCCCCATTTTATAGACAAGCAAGCTGAATATGAGAGAGGTGAAGTCAGCTCCCCAATGAATAATGCTCACATGTTTTGTTAGCAGCTCAGATGGCTGAGTATAACCCCCTGCGCCTGTGCCTTTTTTTAAATGTGATAGCCTGGGCTCGACTATGCTAAACAGCATGTGAGAGAAGGGTCTGGATCCGTGGGAAAGAGGGACAAGCACAGCCCTTGAGGTCAGCATGTTGGTGACAGCACCGTGAAGGGGAGGCTGAACCTCTAGGGCTAAAATGAGGACAGCTGCAACCAGGAGCAACTTGGAGGATCTTCCCTGCTAACCCCAAAGTGTGACTTTACTCAGAGCCAGCTACGGGTCTTCCCACAGTGGGCCTGAGTCTTGTGGACTAAGTACTGGATAGGACTCTTCTCAGGGCCAAAGCAGATGCAGTTTCAATAGGGGGGACTGTGGCATCTGGGAACCTCCTACAGGAGCAGAAAGACATGGTACCAGGACAAGCCCAGTGGCTGGACCTCAAGGCTGAAGGCTAGGTAGAGATAGAGGATATGCAAGCAGAGTCCATTGGGATGGGGTGAGTCCTCAAGGGCAGACTCAGAGAATGCAGAGTTGCCCGGGCTGGTGGGTAGACTGGCCAGCATCTGGACTCATGAGACTAGACAGGGGGCCCATAGATACTAGAGGTGGCGAACCTCATGAGATGTCAGCCAATGTGGTGCTGTCACTGAGCTTGCTTGGGAGCATGTAGTTCAGAAGGCCAGGGCAGCTGTTGGAGAAACAAGTACAGACAGATGGACTGTACTAGCCTCCTGGGCGAGGGATGAGATTGTGGGTACACAGCTGAGCATGGTATCTCTAATGTGCTCCCTACTACAGTGGAACTTTCACCCTGATGGAAAGAGTGATACCAGGAAACCCCATCTTGGCAGAGGGGAGTGAGGCACTGAAAACTGTGTGCACACTGGATACTTCCCAAGGAGATCTTCCTTGTTCAGATGAAGCAAGGGGAACTGAGAGACCCAGCCTTTGCAGGAAGCATACACGGGAAAGGGCAGTTGGGAACTAACTCTAAGAGGGTCACCAGATCTGACCCGGCGGCCAGCTAGTCCATGGGAAGAGGCCAGCTTGGAGGAGGTCTTGGTTTTTGGGGCAATCTCTTTGGTCAAGACTCCAAGGAAATGGTATAGCACATACTTGGCTTCTAGAGAGCAGCTTCCAGGAAAACCTCAGCACAGACAGGGAAGTGTAGAAGTCTCTGGTAGGCCCAAGGAGTCTGGTCACAAGGGTCCTTCCTATTCAGGGGGTGGTGCAGCTCTTCAAAGGATGGGCAGAGGGAAACACCTACCTTCAGAAAAGGAATAGGCCTTACAGCCAAGGCCCACAACTAATTATTAGATAAAATCAACTCGAAAAATCTTTCGTGAGGGTTTCCTCTGCTATGATGAGGAAGAGGAATTGAGAAGTCTTTTTTTTTTTTTTTTTTTTTTTTGAGATGGAGTCTTGCACTGTTGCCCAGGCTGGAGTGCAGTGGCATGATCTCGGCTCACTGCAAGCTCTGCCTCCCAGGTTCGTGCCATTCTCCTGCCTCAGCCTCCCGAATAGCTGGGACTATAGGCGCCCACCACCACACCCAGCTAATTTTTTTGTATTTTGAGTGGAGACGAGGTTTCACTGTATTAGCCAGGATGGTCTCGATCTCCTGACCTTGTGATCTGCCTGCCTCGGCCTCCCAAAGTGCTGGGATTACAGGCATGAACTACCGCGCCCAACCGAGAAGTCTTTTTAACATCATTTGAGAGATGTGGTAGAGGAAGAGACCTGAGACCAGAGATAGGAGCTGTGGGAACATGTTCTGCCAGCTCCAAGCTAGGCATGAGATTGCCTCCATAGACTTGGGAACCCCACATGTGGGAATATTTCCACCAGCTTTCTGGGGTACATCGAGGCTGAGAAATAGCTCCTGGGGAAGGTGGATAGAGAAGCCTAGATCTCCATCCTGGGGAAGATTTGGAGAGAAAGACATGGTACCACGACAAGCCCAGTGGCTGGACAGGTCAGTGGTTGGAGGGTCTAACAGGGTCCAGGAATTCTTGTGTGAATGGAGAGAAGAAATTAGGGACCTGGAGGATGCTGTAAGGCATCTACAAAACTTCCCAGAGCTTTTGGGAAATAATTCTGGGGGACAATGGGATTGGAATACAAACAAAATAGAGCTTTCTTTGAACTAGGTGGTATTCTTAGAATCCAGGATCTGGCTGGATAATCTGGACCTCTGGGGTACTAACAGAATATGACACTGTTTGCTAGCAAAACTGGAATGACTGCTGAGGGTCACCCTTAAACTTGATTTCCTTCACTCTACCATTTTGGGTTCATGCCATTGCACTGCAGGAGTTAATAAGGAGTGTCTGTGGGAGAGAGTGCGCTGTGCTTTGGATAATTAAGGAATGATGTTTTATCTGTTGCCATGTAACAAGCCACTCCAAGATTTAGTGTTTCAAAGCAACGATTTATTATTAACTGTCATGGTTTTGTAGATTGACGGGGATCAGCTGGGTGGTTCTTCTGCTGGTCTGTCTCAGTGTCCCTCATGCAGCTGCAATCAGATAGTGGCTGGGACAGAGTCCTGGAGGCTCAACTAGGCTGCAGCCTCCAAAATGTCATCTTCACTCATCTGTCTGGTGCCTTGATGTTCTTCCATGTGGCGCGTCTCTCCACGTGGTGTTTCATTCGCCATGGCCTTTCCACACGGCCTTTCTCTTCAGCAGGGTGGTGGTTGTTATGTGGTAGGTGGCTTCTAAGGATGCAAAGGCATACATTACCAGGCCCTCTTAAGGCCTAGGCCCAGAACTGGCATATTGTTTCAGCCACATTTTATTGTGAAAGCAGTCACAGGATCCGTCCAGAGTCAATTTGGAAGGGAGGCGGGTACAGGGGTGTGGTTACGAGGGAGGCATGGTTCATCAAGGGCCGTATTGCAGACTAGCTCCCTCAGAAGGCTAGGTAGAACACACATGGGACAGATGATCCATTAGTGGGGAGGTGGTGCCAGGCCAGATTGATGAGAGAGAGAACCCCAAGAGGGAGGTAAAATGCAGCCACTTGGCAGTTCTACCTCTATCGCAATCCTTGGAGGGTTTTTTTTTTTTTTTCTTTTGACTCTAGAGGTTTCTTTATAAAGGCCACACAATAAATGATGCAGCTGGAATTTGAAATCAGATTTGCTTGGCTCTGGGCCTGTCCACTAAGCCATTGACATACCAGTCCAGCTTTTTTTAGGCCAAGGCTGTTCAGTGCTGGTGATTCATAGACGTAGTGGATCTGAGCTCCCTGACATCTAATAGATGTTTGCTATATTACACAAATTGATTTTAATACAGAGCCTTTTCCTTTCTGTCTGCAACATGAAAATCACCCAAAATGAGTGTGACCTTGTCCCTCATGCTAGTATTTTTCAGACAGTCATCAACTCTGTTCACAAAAGGTGTAATTAGGGCTTGTGACTCGGGGGAGTGGGTAATTGTGACTGAAAAGACCAACGTGCTTTCTGACATCTTCACTAAATCATCCTCCTTGGTATGGGGCCTGTGGCCAGTATTTGTAGCTCCTGGTGTTAGAAAATGACCTTTGGCCCACCACTCTGTGAGCCTCAGCTCAGAAGGAGCCCCCCCCTTTGTCACACTTGTGGGCTGGACTGGTCAGTGTCTACCCCACCGGACTTTAAAGCAATGAACAAGGCTTATGGATTGAGTGGATTCAGGGCATTTTCACAAAAGTTCCCTTAGCAACAAGTCGGCAGGAATCCCTGACATCTGTTCACCACTCTGTGGATCCCTGATGTCTATTACCACCTAGAAACATGAATGAGGGGCTGACCTTCATGTACTCTTCTCTGCCTGCCTAAGCCCAGCTTTTTTCTGATGGTGTGGTAGACCTCATCTGTGAACATGGATATGGATCCCCACTTTGCTAGTGAAAGAAAATGTTTTTTGTAAACCAGGAAGCCTTGTGTTCACGTAAGGTATTTTGACTATTATCAGGCCAGTCCAGGGGACATTGTTTTTGTGGTGTGCTGTCTTACTAACAGCAGCAAGGTGACACATGATAGACTTTCTGACAAAATGTCAGGATGAATTCCTCTGTACTTAAATGCCAAATTAGTATATTTGTCTCTCTCCCTGCAATGGCGAGGCTTCTGGGGTGGTGTTTATGCCTATGGCGAGAAGAAGAAGTGGTGGCTGGCAGATCTGTCTGACTTTTCCTTCGCTGACCAGAACACGTTGTGACATTGTGAAAGTTTAGTTGCAGTAAGTAGGTGAACTGTGAGAAGTTTTTGAGGACTCTTAAGAGGACCCACCTACCTCCTTTCTTCACGTTTACTGTCTTCTCCACCATCTCTAAGAATTTGTTTTTAGTTTAACTTCCTAGTTCTCCGCCCACTCCTCTTCTTGAGCTCGGAGCTGGTATTCAGATTCAACCGCTAGGTACTCAAATTTCACATGTCAAAATTAAACTCATCATCTCTCTCCTTTCTCTTCTTTCTTTCTTTCTTTTCTTTTTTTGAGATGGAGTCTTGCTCTGTTGCCCAGGCTGGAGTGTAATGGCGTGATCTCGGCTCACTGCAACCTCTGCCTCCTGGGTTCAAGTGATTTTCCTGCCTCAGCCTCCCAAGAAGCTGGGATTACAGGTTTACACCACCATGCCTGGCTAATTTTTGTATTTTTAGTAGAGACAGGGTTACACCAGGTTGGTCAGGCTGGCCTTAAACTCCTGACTTCCTCATTTGCCTGCCTCAGCCTCCCAAAGTGCTGGGATTACAGGTGTGAGCCACTGTGTCCAGCCCTCTATTCTCTCTTTACTGCCTTCTTCTTCTTTTTTTTTTTTTGAGACAGGGTCTTGCGCCGTTGCCCAGGCTGAAGTACAGCGGTGTGATCATGGCTCACTGCTGCCATGACCTTCTGGACTCAAACGATCCTCCAAGTAGCTTGGACTATAGGCACCTGCCACCACGCCTGGCTGATTTTTGTATTTTTTGTAGAGACAGGGTTTCACCGTGTTTCTCAGACTGGTCTCAAACTCTTGGGCTCAAGTGATACTCCCGCCTTGGCCTTCCAAAGTGCTAAGATTACAGGGACAAGCCACCCTGCCCAGCCTCTTCACTGCCTTCTATTCCCAACCTCTAAACCAAGCTTGTGGAACATGTGGCCCAAGATGGCCTTTGAATGCAGCCCAACACAAATTTGTAAACTTTCTATTTTGTTTTTGAGGCGGAGTTTCGCTCTCGTTGCCCAGGCTGGAGTACAATGGCATGATCTCGGCTCACTGCAACCTCTGCCTCCTGGGTTCAAGCAATCCTCCTACCTCAGCCTCCTGGGTAGCTGGGATTACAGGCATGCGCCACCATGCCCCGGCTAATTTTGTATTTTTAGTAGAGATGAGATTTCTCCATGTTGGTCAGGCTGGTCTTGAACCCCCCACCTCAGGTGATCCACCTGCCTCAGCCTCCCAAAGTGCTGAGATTACAGGCGTGAGCCACCATGCCTGGACTTAAGTTTGTAAACTTTCTTAAAACATGAGGTTTTTTTTTTGTGTGTGTGAGAGATACATATTTTTTAGCTCATCAGCTATAGTTAGCGTTGGTGTATTTTATGTGAAGTCCAATACAATTTTTCTTCTTCCAGTGTGGCCCTGGGAAGCCAAAAGATTGGACACCCCTGCTTTAAACTTTAGTGAATGTCACCACCATCTGTCCACCAAGTCCCCTGATACCCCTCCCCTTACCTTTCCTCTCCTTTTCAATAGGTTAGCAAGCCTTGTCCCTTCTCCCTTAGAAACATTTCTTAAAGCCTTCTCCTTCTTAACTTGCATTGGCAAATCTTTTCCGTAAAAGGCCAGGAAACATTTTAGGCTTCATGGACCATGAGGCAAAATTGAGTTACGGCTGCCTCGGTGTGATCTGTAGTGCGCCAGAGGCAGTGAGAAGCGGTGAGAGCACCCCATATGGTCTCTGTCACAGCTAATCCGCTCTGCTGCTGTAGTGCAAAAGCAGCCAGAGATAATCTGAAAGCCAGTGGGCATGCCTGTGTTGCAATAAAACTTTATTTATGGACTGAAATTTGAATTTGTTATAATTTTCATGGGCTGTGAAGTATCATTCTTCTTTTGGTTTGTTTTCAACTTTTTTTTTTTTTTTTTGAGTGGGGGAAGACGGAGTCTTGCTCTGTTGCCCAGGCAGGAGTGCAGTGGTGTGGTTTCGGCTCACTGCAGCCTCCACCTCCTGCGATCAAATGATTTTCATGCCTCATCCTCCCAAGTAGTTGAGACTATAGGCCCACGCCACCACAGCCGGCTAATTTTTGTACTTTTAGTAGAGATAGGGTTTCGCCATGTTGGCCAGGCTTGTCTCCAACTCCTGACCTCAAGTGATCCACCCACCTTGGCCTCCCAAAGTGCTGGGATTATAGGCGTGAGCCACTGTGCCCAGCCAACCTTGTGACTATTTGGGGGAAAATAATTTGAGGTTGAGGGGGACTGCAGATGCACATAACCCTGAGGAGAGGAGTATGTTTGCTATACCTGGGAGAGCCAGAATATTCCAGAATGGCTAGAGAGTGGCAAGTAGGGGGAGAGGGCGTGGGGGGTGTGCCAGGGAAGGAGATAGAACCTGGGAAGTTGGGTCATTTTCTAAATGCAGTGGAAAAGCCTTTGGTTTGATTAAAGTGGGTGGCACGTTCAGATGCGTTCTGGAAAGCTCTTCTAGATTGTAGGGTGGAGAATGGATTTGAAGTGAGCAGGGAGGGGAAGCAAGGAGACCAGTTGGGAAGCTCAGAGCCGGGTGCTGGAAGTGGAGATGGTGAGAGGTGGGTGGATTTGGAATGTATTTTGCAGGTAATGTCAGCAGGTCTTCCTGGTGTGTTGATTGGAGGGAGTAGGGGAGCCTCAGGGGGTCTCACTTCGTGCAGGTCACTTGTGATGCACTCTTTCCCTTTTGTATTTTCCCCATCTGTCCATCCTTTATTCGCCACTAGAGATCTCTTCCCGAAAAAAAGGAGGTAAAAGGCAAAGACAAATTTGGAAAAAGTTCCTTAATGTAGAAAGTGCTTTTATAAATAAAAAAAAAACAAACCCAAAACAAAGAGGAATATATCAGTATAAGAATGGGCAAAGAACTTGGATAGACACTTCATAATAAAACATATACAGGCTGGGCATGGTGGCTCATGCCTGTAATCCCAGCACTTTGGGAGGTTAAGGCGGGCGAATTGCTTGAGCCCAGGAGTTCAAGACCAGCAACATGGAGAAACCCAAATTTTATCTCTACAAATACAAAAAAATTAGCTGGGTGTGGTGATGCATGCCTATAGTTCCAGCTACTTAGGAGGCTGAGGTGGGAGGATCGCTTAAGCCCAGGAGGTCAAAGCTGCAGTGAGCTGAGATTGCACCACTGCATTCTAGCCTGAGCCAAGGAGCGAGACCCCGTCTCTTAAAACAAACAAATGAATGCACACACACAAAAAGCCATATAAAAAGTCCTCAACTATTTAGTCTCGCCAGTGATCAAATAATTGCAAATTTAATTAAAAAATAGCTGAAAGACAGAAACATGTAAAAAAAAAAAAAAAAAAAAAGGTATTGGCAGGGTGTAAGGAAATGGTCGTGAGCTTCCTGAAGGGGCATTTGGCACTATACCTCCAAAACGTTAATGAGTACATGTTCTCTGTCCCAGCAATTCCACTTCTAGAAATTTCGACTCAGGGAGCATCTGATATATCAGGCAATCTGTAAACATCAGCCTGTATTGTATCACAGCCTCTGATAGCACAAGATGAACGACAATCTCAATGTACACCAGAAGGAACTAGTTAAAATCAGGTTTACCTGTGCTTAGCACAAGGTCAGAACGTGCGGGAGGGGTTCAATAACTATATTGAAATGATTTATTTTATTTTATTATTTTTTTTGAGACAGAGTCTCGCTCTGTCGCCCATTCTGGAGTGCAGTGGTGCGATCTTGGCTCACTGCAGCCTCCGCCTCCTGGGTTCAAGTGATTCCCCTGTCTCAGCCTCCCGAACAGCTGGGATTACAGGTGCCCACCACCATGCCCAGATAATTTTTGTATTTTTAGTGGAGACGGGGTTTCACCATGTTGGCCAGGCAGGTCTCAAACTCCTGATCCACCTGCCTCGGCCTCCCAAAGTGCTGAGATGAAACTGAATTTTAAAAATAAAAATGTTGGTTAATGATGCTCAAGGTCTTTGTGGAGCTAGCATAGTTCACATTTCTCCTCACAGTGAGGCAAAAAGAGATGGTGTGTCCAGAAATGAATTGCTTTTCAGAAGTAGGAACGGTGTGTCCCGAACATTTTGTAAGTATCCTTTTGTGGGAAGAGCAGGTAGAAGGAGTACATGCTGGCCCGGGGCCACATTCTTATAAATATCCTCAGTAACAGCAAATCTTTGTCTTTTGAGGTGTGGATTTGATTTTTTTTTGGAAACAGCCAAAATTCATTCAAAGCCAAGTCTGGTGTGTCTGTTCATGTGACTGTCTGTCTGTCACCTTGTGGCAAATAGGATTTAAGACAGCTTACCAAAAAGCGTACAGTACAAAAAGATAAAAGCGTAAACACATGAGGAAATCTGTGGAAAGGAAAACATCAGATGACTCTGGAGTGAAGTTTGATGAGCAAAGAGAGTAACTGAGTTAAGTAATGCTGTTCAGGGCTAAAAAAGAGGTCTTGTCTTAAAGTAATGATGAATTTGAACAGTGGATGAGGAGTAACAGAAATATTCTGAAAAAGGTAGCATTGTGGGTATGTGCACTGTGTGGGTCAGGATGGGTTGCGATATGCCACCATAACAATCTCAGTGGTAAAGCAATATGGGGTTTTTTGGGCTCATGTTGTAAGTCTATTGTGAGTTGGTTTGAAGCCGCAAGACCTCTAGGACCCAGGATGATGGAGCAACCAGTATCTGAAATCCTCGGGGACTGTGTTAAACAGCGCATGGTTCTTAAAGCTTTTGCCCGGGAATGACACATGACACTTCTGCTGGTATTTTATTGTCTAAAGCACAGCCATACCTAACTTTAAGACAGTGAGAAAATACAATCCTGCCATGTGCTTGGAAGGAGAAAAGGAGCAAGCTGAATCTATGTAGATGGCCCTGTTGACCTCCACATGGGTGACCACTCATGGGGACACCCCAGTTCCTGTCTGTTTCAGTTTCAGCATTTTATCATTGCACTTAGAGCAGTGCCTCTCAAACTGAATTCAGTGCTGCTAGAGCAAAGTGGTTTCTGTTTTTTTGCTTTTTTGGGGGCGGGGGAGGGGGGATCCTGCTCTGTCACTCAGGCTGGAGTGCAGTGGCACAGTCCTGGCTCATTGTAATCTCTGCCCCCTGGGTTCAAGTGATTCTTCTGCCTCAGCCTCCTGAGTAGCTGGGATTACAGGAACACCACCACACCCAGCTAATTTTGTATTTTTAGTAGAGATGGGGTTTCACCATGTTGGCCGGGCTGGTCTCGAACCCCTGACCTCAAGTGATCCACCTGCCTTGGCCTCCCAAAGTGCTGAGATTATAGGCATGAGCCACCGTGCCTGGCCCAAAGTGGTTTCTTAAAACGAATTCCCTGGATCTTGTTGGATACAAATTCTGACTCAGGAGGCCTGGGATGGGGCCTGCGGTCCTGCATGTCTGACAAGCTTCTAAGAGATTCTGCGAAGAGTCCACAGTGCACACTTCAGCAGTTGCTCTTAGCTCCTGAGAGCCATGGCTACTCTTTCAAATTGGCCTCCTCCCTCCCACAAGTTATCCTAGCATCTTGTACACTGCTGGGCACACTAGTAGATACTTGGTCTATATTTTTTGAACAAATGTGGTCATTTATTCCTTCCTTCCCTCTCTCCCTCCCTCCCTCCCTCCCTCCCTCCCTCCCTCCCTTCCTTCCTTCCTTCCTCTCTCTCTTTCTTCCCTGCCTGCCTCCCTCCCTCAATCCCTCCCTTCCTTCCTTCTTTCTTTTTTTAGATGGAGTCTCGCTCTGTCGCCAGGCTGGAGTGCAGTGGCACAACCTCAGCTCACTGCAACATCTGCCTCCCGGGTTCAAGCGATTCTCCTGCCTCAGCCTCCTGAGTAGCTGGGACTACAGGCACATGCCACCACGACCGGCTAATTTTTGTATTTTTAGTAGAGACAGGGTTTCACCATGTTGGTCAAGGTGGTCTCGATCTCTTGACCTTGTGATCCACCCGCCTTGGCCTCCCAAAGTGCTGGGATGACAGGCATGAGCCACTATGCCTGGCAAAATGTGGTCACTTTCGAATCCCAGATTCCCTGTGTTTTGTGTGTGTTTGTGTGTGGTTAGTACATCTGTCACAACCTTGGGTTCAACAGAAATACATTTTTCTATTTGAGGAATTACTGTAAGTGTGTTTCTTTTTTTTTTTTTTGAGACAGAATCTGGCTCTGTCGCCCAGGCTGGAGTGCAGTGGCGCCATCTCGGTTCACTGCAAGCCCCGCCTCCCGGGTTCATGCCATTCTCCTGCCTCAGCCTTCCGAGTAGCTGGGACTACAGGTGCGTGCCACCATGCTTGGCTAATTTTTTGTATTTTTAGTAGAGACGGGGTTTCACCGTGTTAGCCAGGATGGCCTTGATCTCCTGACCTTGTGATCCACCTGCCTCGGCCTCCCAAAGTGCTGGGATTATAGATGTGAGCCACCATGCCCGGCCAAGCGTGCTTTCTTCAGGGCTCAGCAGATGCAGTTAAAGCCTGGAGCTGAGATTGGTAGTTCTTCAACAGGGAGCCCTTGGGAATGTGCTGTCCCCTCCAAGGTGACTTGGGCAGGTGACCTCTTTAAGGAGACTTCAGGTTCACACTAACGTTTTCTATTGAAACCATCCAGACATTTAAGATTCTTCATTTTTTCTCAGATGCCTCAATTCCTCCTCCCTCCTCATTTGCTTGTCAAATGCACAGAGGACTCTAGGGTTAGTCAACAAAAAACTAATTAAGTTGTAAAAATTCTTTAGAGATGCTATTTTAAAAATTCCACAGAAATGAGTCCTCGTCCTAATTCAATCATAAGAGAAGATCCTTATTTTAGCAGTGGATCATGGAAGAGTGTCACTGAGCCATTTTTTACAATTTTTTATATAATTAGGAATAGAAATAAGAAAGCTTAACTTTGAGTTAGTTAAAGTCTGCTGCTCTCATTTAGCAAGTGTTTTATTGATAAATAGCTACAAACATTTGTTGTGCGTGGAGTGACAATACAACCGTGTTAAGTGGGAGTTGGTAATCAAGGACGTGCATGAAACAAAATCTTATCTGGAGTTTGGTCTAATATATTCTTTGTTTTTTGTTTTGTTTGAGATAGTGTCTTGCTCTCTTCCCCCAGGCTGGAGTGCAGTGGGATAATCTCCACCCCCCAGGCTCAAGCCATCCTTCTACCTCAGCCTCCTGAGTAGCTGGGACCACAGAGGCACACCACCATGCCTAGCTCAGTTATTTTTTTGGAGAGACAGAGTCTTGCTATGTTGCCCAGGCTGGGCTCAAGCTGTCCTCCTACCTTGGCCTCTCAAAGTGTTGGGATTATAGACATAAGCCACTGTGGCCAGCCTAGTCTAATACTTTCATATTATAAAGAAGGCTTTGGGCCAGGCACGGTGGCTCATGCCTGTAATCCCAGCAGTTTGGGAGGCTAAGGTGGGTGGATTACCTGAGGTCAAGAGTTCGAGACCAGCCTGGCCAATGTGGTGAAACCCTGTCCCTACTAAAAATACAAAAAAAAATTAGCCTGGCTTGGTCGCATGTGCCTGTAATCCCAGCTACTCAGGAGGCTGAGGGAGAAGAATTCCTTGAACTCGGGAGGCAGAGGTTGCAGTGAGCTGCTGAGATCACACCTCTGCACTCCAGCCTAGGCAACAGAGTGAGACTCAATAAATAAATAAATAAATAAATAAATAAATAAATAAATAAATAAAGGCTTTGAATACATGGGGCCTGGCTTCTGGTGTAGGGACATCAGAGCCTAGCTGTAGAATATCACTATGCATGGTGTGAGATCTGTGCTTCTCTAACACGGATGGGTGTGCATATCACTCGAGGCTTTTGTTAAAACGCAGACTCTGATTGAGTAGGTCTGAGGTGGAAACCTGAATCTGGAATTAAAAACCAAACTCTGCTCATACTCCACACTCACACAGCACCAGACACTTCTGTGACTAGATTGGGGGTGGCGAGTGTTTTCCCACACACCAGGCAGTTCTTCAGTTGACACCAGCTGGGCCTCTTATATTTCTATTGGGTTGTAACATTGTCTGCCTGGCGTTGGAGTCAAATCCTACAGGCTAAGAGTGCAGTCCCACAAGACTGCCCCCACTTCATATGTCAAGTAGTGTCACTTATATTTCTGATTGACGGGCTATAAATTGGGGTTCCCACTGCCCCCTGCTTGGGTTTGATCGGTTTCCTAGGATGGCTCACAGAACTTGGGGAAACACGTTTACTGGTTTATTATAAAGGACACAGATGAACAGCCAGAGGAAGGGGGTACCTTCTGCAAGTTGAAGAATTTTTCTCAGTTTCCCAGGACTGCTCTGAGGGTCAGGAGAACCTGGGAGAAGAGCTTGGCACCTTGTACACGTTCCGTAAGTGGAGTTCATATTTCTGCATGCTCGGTGATCATAGTTGAATGCTGGGGGCTGCCTGTTTAATGCCAGGGCATATGGAGGTAGGTGTGTGCAGCTTCCATGCCCTCTCTGGACTCTCCTGGCACCTCCATGTGTTCAGCATCCCAGAAGCTCATCAGATCTTGTTTTTATAGGCTGGGCACGGTGGCTCACGCCTGTAATCCCAGTACTTTGGGAGGCCGAGGCAGGTAGATTACCTGAGGTCAGGAGTTCGAGACCAGCCTGGCCAACGTGGTAAAACCCCGTCTCTACTAAACATACAAAAATGAGCCGGGTGTGGTGGCATGCGCCTGTACTTTCAGCTACTCGGGAGGCTGAGACAGGAGAATCGCTTGGAGGTTGCAGTGAGCAGAGATCACACCACTGCACTCCAGCCTGGGTGAGATATAGCGAGACTCCATCTCAAAAAAAAAAAAAGAGTTTTTATAGAGCTTGATCTCCAGCCTCCCAGGGCCCCCCTTTTCCTGGAGGTCAGCAGGTGGGGCTCAGAAATCCCAACCCTCTAATCCTCTAATAACTTGTGGTTCCTGGTGACCAGCCCCAACCTGGGCTATCTGAGGGCCCCTACCCTAAGTCACTGTATTAGCGTCAACTGAAGTGTGATCAGATGGGCTCATTTTGAATGACAAAAGGCATTCGTATCAGGAAATTCCAAGGGTTTGAGGAGCCATGTGGCAGGACCTGAGGACAAGGACCAAATCTATTTCATATTACACCACACTGGCATTCTGCATTTCCCGCCAGCTCCCAGGTGATGCCACTTTCTCCAGTGTGCCGGCCACAATTTGAGTAGCAAGGCGTTTGAATGCCCTTAGGGGTTCCTGCGTTTGTCTGCAAGACATGTTAAATCCTGGAATTAGATTGGATTTAGTTTACTTTCATTCTTTCTTTTTTAAAGTGGATTATATGAGGCTACGCAGGGTCATGGAAAGAAAGGTTTCGGAATTAGACCTCTGTGAGTATATTTAATCGGAGGACAGAGATACGGTGGCTGGTGTTCCTATTTGACCAGAGGGGTTTCCTTCATCACGAGGTGGAGGTGGGCCTCAGGGAGGCTTTCCTGGGGCCAGTGCCAGAAGCCTGGCTAAGGAGGAAGTGCAGGATTCAGCCGGTGGAAAGGCGAGGGGGCAGGGTCTGGACTGCAGTATGAACCAGGACAACAGAGAGGCAGCCTGGGATGGTCTTGCCAGATGCCAACAGTGTTAGGAAAAACATATGCCATGGGGACATGGTCTCCACATCTTGAGACAGTTTATCAGTTCCAAGGGGATCACTGGTTGTTTTGTGTGGTTTGGTTTGTGAACTGGAATGTGAGCCCTGCAGCGACTTCCGGTATGGACAGCTTAGACAACAACGTTCAAGGGTCGGGCAGAAACCCCTGGGAGGCGGGGGCAGCAGAGTGCTTGGCAAGAGGGTGGCAGGTCTGGGTACAAATCCCAGCTCAGTCCCTGCTACCCGTGTGAGAGCCCAGGCAACTTGCGGAATCTTTCTGAGTCTTCCAGGGCTCCTCTGAGTATCAGGAGAACCTGGTAGAAGAGCTTTGGCACCTCGTACACACACCCTCTGTAAGTGGAGGTTACCTCCCTGTATGCTCTGGTGATCAGAGTTGGATGCCGACAGCGGCCTGTTAACTGGAGTTTCACCGGGGGCACACAGGACGGATGGTGTTGGGGACGTAGGACGATCGTTTTCCAAAGGCCCCTCTGAGGTCATACTGCAAGACTGGTGCAGCATTGTGGTTGAGGCACAGATCACTTGTGAGTCTTACGAAATGCGGATCTGGATTCAGTAGGTCTGGGGGACCTCAGATTCTGCATCTCCAGCAAGTTCCCATGGGATGTGGCTGGTATTGGGCTAACACTTGGGGAGCTGCATACAAGATGGTGTAGCATTTTCCCCGGGGATTTTCAGGGCACAGGTCCTACAAGTGAAAAAGCAAGGGAAGCTGCGGCGTCTGGCCATTGCTAGTTTATTTGAAACTGCTAGATAATGGTTGCTGCTGCTCAGGCTGGGCTAATTAGTCTTAATTGCTTCTTACCTGGGTTTGATGGGCCTCTGGCTGCCTGGGCACTCCCGGAAGAGACTCTTTTTGTAATGAGGAAAAGGCTATTTATTGGGAGAGGTGAAACTCAAGAGGCAACTGAAGGACTCAAGTATTCGTTTCTGTCTTTTTTCCTGTTCCTGGGGCAAAGGAGAGGTTTGTTTCAAGGGGCTGGATGGAAAATCTCTTTTTAAACTGTTGCTGTGGAGCTCAGAATCTAATCCTGGGCCGGTGTTGTCGGGCTCTACACTGCAGATGGTGGTGGTGCCACAAAGCCGGTGCCTCCTGCAGCGCCTAGATGGAAGTCTCAGGTCCTTGCTGTCAGAGACTTAGTCTGGATTTCTGCTGTGCGCCCTAACAGGAGTGGCTGTCCGTTTTATCCCCTAGTGATGTGCGTCTGTCACAGGGTGAACCCCAAAATTGGGGCTGAGCCTGGGAGGCCACGTGGGTTCTTGGCTTCACACAGGAAATAATTGAAGAGTTAGCTGACAGAGTAAAGTAAAAGCAAGCTTATTAAAAAGTAAGGAAATAAGGCTGGGTGTCGTGGCTCACGCCTGTAATCCCAGCAGTTTGGGAGGCCAAGGCAGGCGGATCACCTGAGGTCAGGAGTTCGAGATCAGCCTGGCCAACATGGTGAAACCCCATCTCTACTAAATACACAAAAATTAGCCGGGTGTGGTGGCAGGCGCCTGTAATCCCAGCTACTCGGGAGGCTGAGGCAGGAGAATCGCTTAAACCTGGGAGGTGGAGGTTGCAGTGAGTCAAGATCGTGCCATTGCACTCAAGCCTGGGTGACAAAAGTGAAACTCCATCACACACACCAAAAGTAAGGGAATAAAAGGATGGCTACCACATAGGTAAAGCATGGGCTGCTTGACTGACTATTTTTGTTGTTATTTCTTGATTATATGCTAAACGAGAAGGAGAGTATTCATAAGATTTCTGGGAAAGGGATAGGGAGTTCTGGGAACTGAGGGTTCCTTACCCTTTCAGACCATATAGGGTAACTTCCAGACATTGCCGTGGCATTTGTAAGCTGTCCTGGCGCTGGTGGGAGTGTCATTTAGCATGCCAGTGTGTTATAATTACCCTGTAATGAGGACCACCAGCGGTAGCTCTGGCTGCCATCTTTGGTGGATTTTGGCCGGCTCCTTTACTGGATCCTATTTGATCAGCGGGGTCTTTGTGACCTGTGTCTTGTAAAACAAGTCCTGCCAAATTCCTATCTCATATCCTCCAAAGTGATGGTGCAGTGATTTTTGTAGCCAGTTTGATCACGGAACCCTGCTGTTTAAAATTTTTCATGGGTTCTTCGTTGCCTTTACAGTATAACATGCCTTAGCCTTGTTTACAAGCCCTTCATGACCCAACCCCTGCCTACCTCCCGAGCTGCATTTTAGCTGTTTATTCACGTGCATAATGTTATCAGAACCACATGGAACTACCTGATTCTTGGGTGCAGCTATGCTTTCCTGTGCTTCTGTGCCCTACCTGATTCTTGGGTGCAGCTATGCTTTCCTGTGCTTCTGTGCCCTGTGCATGCTGTTCCTGTTCCTCAAAGTCACCCTCCTCCGCCATCCTCTTTTTTACCCTTACTCCCTTTTCTTTCTGTTTGACAGCTCTACTGAGATATATCCCCCTTCTATTCTATTCTATTCTATTCTATTCTATTCTATTCTATTCTATTCTTCTTCTTTTTTTTTTTTTTTTTTTTTGAGTTGGAGTCTCCTCTGTCACCCAGGCTGGACTGCAGTGGCGCGATCTTGGCTCACTGCAATCTCCGCCTCCTGGGTTCAAGCGATTCCCCAGCCTCAGCCTCTCCAGTAGCTGGGATTACAGGCATGCGCCATCACGCCTGGCTAATTTTTTGTATTTTAGTAGAGACGGGGGTTTCACTGTGTTAGCCAGGATGGTCTTGAACTCCTGACCTTGTGATCCGCCTATCTCAGCCTCCCAAAGTGCTGGGATTACAGATGTGAGCCACTGTGCCCTGCCACTCCCCGCCCCGCCACCCCCATTCTTATTCTAGACCCCTTAACACTACTAGGTTGGAATTTTTGTTGCCCCTCACTATATTGTGGATTCCTTGAGGTCAAGGATTGGGTCTCTGATCTTTAAGCCTTTAGCTTCGTGGTACAACCAGGCATAGTCACTTGATAAGAAAACAAAGGGTTGTAGTTCACTCATTTTGACTTTGGCACCGATGAATACAAGATTCTGAGTTTGCTGCCCATGGTGGTTACTTGGCTTCACATGGGGAATAAAGTAACAATAAGGAGTTACAATAAAATAAATACAAAACAGCCAGGCGCAGTGACTCAAGCCTGTGATCCCAGCACTTTGGGAGGCCGAGACGGGCGGATCACGAGGTCAGGAGATCGAGACCATCCTGGCTAACACGGTGAAACCTCGTCTCTACTAAAAATACAAAAAATTAGCCGGGCGTGGTGGCGGGCGCCTGTAGTCCCAGCTACTCGGGAGGCTGAGGCAGGAGAATGGCATAAACCCAGGAGGCGGAGCTTGCAGTGAGCTGAGATCCGGCCACTGCACTGCAGCCTGGGCGACAGAGCGAGACTCCGTCTCCAAAAAAAAAAAAAAAAAAAAAAAAAAAAAAAAATAAATAAATAAATAAATACAAAACAATAAAAATCACCTCCAGGCATCTTACACATGGATACAGTAGGTAACAAGATTGATTGGGGAACAGACTGTGTGTGACTCAAATAGAACATCCCTGCTGCAGGGCAAATAATTCAGATTCCATGAAGTCGTTGTATCTATAGAGCAGCAGACCATTATTATTTCCTGCTGGAGACAAAAACAGGCGTTGACGGCCTCCTTTGGGATTTATCTGATTACTGGGCAACTCCTAGGACGGGGGTGTTCTCGATTTGTGGGCATCTTGGCAGGCAGTTTGGTGCAATAGTGATGAGAGTGGTGTTTAGAGCTGGTCAGACCTGGGTTTGCATGCTGGCTGTATGAGACTTTGGGTGTACTATTTACCTTAACTTCTACCTCAGTTTCCATAGCTTTTTTTTTGTTGTTGTTTTTTCTGAGATGGAGTTTTGCTCTGTCCCCCGAGGCTGGTGTGGTCTCAGCTCACTACAACCTCCGCCTCCCAGGTTCAAGTGATTCTCCTGCCTCAGCCTCTCAAGTAGCTGGGATTACAGGCACCCACTACCATGCCCGGCTAATTTTTGTATTTTTAATAGAGACGGGGTTTCCTCATGTTGGCCAGGCTGGTCTCGAACTCCTGACCTCAGGTGATCCGCCCACCTTGGCCTGCCAGAGTGCTGGGATTACAGCCATGAGCCCCCACGCCCAGCCGTTAGTTTCCGTATCTTTAAGTGGGAATAATAAGGCCTACATCAGAGGATTGTTGTGAAAGTTACAATTGTTTTCCTTAACGTCAATGCTCCACTGAGAGCTTGACATCAGTGCTCAGTATTTGCTGATGGCCACTGCCATATTACATATTTTGCATCCATTGCTCAGAATGCTGGTCATTACTATTTGCCTTTATTTATTTAGTTTTTTCGAGATGGAGTCTGGCTCTGTCGCCCAGGCTGGAGTGCAGTGGCGCGATCTCGGCTCACTGCAAGTTCCGCCTCCCGGGTTTACGCCATTCTCCTGCCTCAGCCTCCCGAGTAGCTGGGACTACAGGCGCCCGCCACCTCGCCCGGCTAGTTTTTTTGTATTTTTTTAGTAGAGACGGGGTTTCACTGTGTTAGCCAGGATGGTCTCGATCTCCTGACCTCGTGATCCGCCCGTCGGCGTCCCAAAGTGCTGGGATCACAGGCTTGAGCCACCGCGCCCGGCCTGCCTTCTTTATTAATAAAAGAATCCTGCTGTCTTGGAGTGTCCTTCCAAACCTCTTGGTCACTATTTTGGGTGGGGACTTGTCTTTCTGACCCCTGGCCACTGTCACCTTAAGTCAGTTTCAATCTTGGTTCTTCCAAGTCCCTGTTTGTCTGGTTTTAGGACCGTCATTGAAGACATCTTTGCCCAAGGAAGTCACAGCCCTTCTGTGGATCTTTGAGTTTGTTATAGTGTATTTGGATCACAAACTTAAAACCAAAAATTCCTTTTCGTGGTCTCAGTCTCCTCCTATCCAGATCCTCCCTGCCTGTGAGAAAATGTGACCAAGAATCTTAAGAGGTTAAGGGGACTGAAGGGGAAGGGAATCTTATCTTAGATAAGGTGACAGATAAACCAGTATGGAAACACAAGAGTTTTCTGCAACAGATTGCATCCGGGATCTCCTGAAATATCTCCCTGCTTGGCGTAAGGGAAAAATACTCTCCTTTCATTTGGTGTCATAGGACCTATGAATTTTTTTTTTTTTTTTTTTTTTTGAGACGGAGTTTCGCTCGTGCTGCCCAGGCTGGAGTGCAATGGCGCGATCTCGGCTCACTGCAACATTCGCCTCCCGGGTTCAAGCGACTCTCCAGCCTCAGCCTCCCGAGTAGTTGGGATTGCAGGCATGCACCACTACGCCCGGCTAATTTTGTATTTTTAGTAGAGACCGAGTTTCTCCATGTTGGTCAGGCTGGTCTTGAACTCCTAACCTCAGGTGATCCTCCCGCCTCGGCCTCCCAAAGTGCTGGGATTACAGGCATGAGCCACCGTGCCTGGCTAGATGTTTTCAAGTTGATGTTTCTTGTGACATGACAGAGGGGACATCGGTTCCCTCTTTCAGCCAGCCAACTACAGTTTTTGAGCTCTGTCTGTGCCCCAGCACCTGTCTGTCCTGGTTGTATAACTGGATCCTCCAAGGTAGTGGTTGCAGGGCGCTCTCTCTGCTCACCTTTTTTCTCTAATTCCCTCTTTTAAACAGCGAACAAAGAAAAGCCCTCCGCTGTCCTGCCATGACAGCCTACACAGGGAAGAGGGCAGAGATCTTCCTGTTTCTGACGACTCCTTGCTTTGAAAAGAGGAGGCAATGTTTGCTTGTCAGCAAAAAAAAAAAAAAAAAAAAGAAAAAAAAAGGTGGTGGGGGAGGGAGGGGAGTTGGTGGTGAAGCTCTTTCAAAGATTTGCCTGTCCCTCTAGCCAGACTACTAATGCATGCTGATTAGAATGTGTGCTAGGAGAGACGGTGAGCTGGGGTTTAGGGGTGTTCACAGGAGAGGCATGAGACAGGCTCCGTGTATGGTTTTCCGGAGCCCTGTGGTGGGCGTGGCTGTCAGATCCTGATAGGGTGTAGAATTTCAGATGGGCTTGTTTTGCCTCACCTGGGAGAAAATAGCCAGAGTGGACATGAAGCCAGGCTCCTTCCTCATGTATGCAGAGTCCTCTGTGTGGAGTCATTCAGAGAGTGTGGGGGTGGGGGCGGCCAGTCTGGGAGATGTTGGTAATGGACCTGCTAAGGCATTGCCAAGCACTCCACGGGCACCACAGAACCATCTGTGGCCTAAGCTCTTCGTCCTGGTCCGAGAAGCCAGCGATACTTCTTGGCATCGCTGACTGGGAGGCAGGGGAGCTAGGCTTGCCTGGAATCCCCCATCTCCCAGCCCTGGTGCTTGCTTCAGGGGCCTGGATAAAGCAGCTGCTCATTCTGCTACATACACTCCCAGGGGACTGTGATTCAGGCTCTGGATCACTCCCTCTAGGAATCCCTCTGGTTCTGTGAGACCCAGTTTGAAAACCCAGTGTTAAGTGATGCTAAATGCCGACATTCCTTCCCTGCCTGTCAGTTTCACTCTCGGAGGTGCCTAATGGCGCCAGGGCTGACCTAATGCGGCCGGTGTTCTGGTTTGTTTCTGAATGGCGTGCTGGGGTGGTCGGGGTGCTTTGTTACTGTGGGTGGCTGGTCTGCTTTATTATTAGTCTTGGGGAAATGATTTCTCTGAGAAGAAGTAGAAGGTGTAAATTATGCTTCACTGCAAATCATCAAGACTATATATATATTCAGCTACAGCTGCAAGTCTCTTGCAAATGAGGACTGATGTGAGATGCAGCCAAGTTGGAAAGGGTTACCGTACAGACAGGCAGCTACATGATTGATAATCATGCAGTCACCTGTACTTGGCTTTCTATGGCTTGTGGTCTGGGGAGAAGAGCAGCAGTCATGCTTAGAGGCTATACTCCATCTGAGAAGGCTGGAGGGCAGCAGTGAGAAGGTAACACCTCCATAGCAGCAGACACAGTCTCCATTAACCTGGTCCTTAGTAAATATCTCTTGTGTTTCCACTGAGCCGGGGACCCCACACATGGCATCAACAGCATCCTCTCCACATCTAATCTCCACTGGCTCCCCATTGCTTGAAGTTTCAGGACATTCCTCATCTGGGCCTTGCACAAATATGGACCCTATACAAACTGCACCTGGCCTCCCTCCCTCTCTAGCCTCTTTACTTTCCCTGTCCTGGGGAGCGGGAAGCACCGTGACACCTCTGTGCCTTTGCTTGGCTGCAGCTTCTGTCTGGAGGCCCTTCTCATCCGTGTCTAGGGAATGATGACCTTCATCAAGATCCAGCCCACGGACCCCTTCCTCTGTGTGGCCTTTGCCGTCCTCCAGGCAGAGTCCTTTCTTCTGCTGGCTTACACGGAGACCTCCTGCTGGGATGGCACCAACCACGTGGGACTGCGATGCCTTCTTTATTTGATTGTCTCCCCCGTTACACTCTGAGCTGTGCAGGGCCAGGAAAGCCACTTCCTAAACCTTTGTGACTGCTCTGGTCTGGCATGGTGCTTGGCGTCTCTGAAGTCTGGCTCAGTAAGTATTTGATAACTGGATGGGTGAATCAAAGAGGATAAAGGGAGAACTTGCCTTAAGAACTGGGGACATCTTGTCTGATTTTGGTTCACGGCTTAACCAGCTTGGAGTCACAGATGGCCAAGGTTGGAAGTAGTATAGCCAGGTCATCTGGGAATGCTAAGCATTAAGGGAAGGTCACTGGGTCCTGGAGAACAAGGCCATTGAGCCCCAGGTCAGGACTCCCAGGATTGGAAAGTGAAAGGTGGCTGGGATGCTTGGAGTGGTCCTCTCTCCTCATCTCCTTCTCAGTAGTGCTGCGGCAGGGACAGCTGGGTGTACCTGGGTCCTGGGTTTTAACTACAGGACCTTCCAACACCTCTTCCACAGAGTTATTGGCTCTTTGGCCTTGCAAAGTTCATGTAAGATCTCTGACCTTCAGTTTCTTCATCTGTCCAAAGAGGCGTCACCACCTTACTCGTGTAAGTTCATCTTACATGAACTTTGTGCTACCCATTCCGGGTGACTGGAAGGATTTTGTAGGTGGTGGTGGCTGTGTAAGGGATTTGAAGTTTACCGGCGAGCTGATGATGAATGCAAGCGCTGCTAAGGGACACTGTGCAGGGAGAAGAGTGGGGGAGTCTCTCCCCAGCCCTTGTACCCAGCTGTCCAGACTCAACTAGGTGGCTTGGTCTAACCCCTCACCTCTCTGCTGTGGTCGTCCTTTCTCCTCTGGCCTCTTTTTTTTGTTTTTTTTTGGAGACGGAGTCTCGCTCTGTCGCCCAGGCTGGGGTGCGGTGGCGCGATCTCGGCTCACTACAAGCTCTGCCTCCTGGGTTCACGCCATTCTCCTGCCTTGGCCTCCCGAGTAACTGGGACTACAGGTGCCCACCACCACGCCCGGCTAATGTTTTTGTATTTTTCAGTAGAGACGGGGTTTCACTGTGTTAGCCAGAATGGTCTTGATCACCTGATCTCATGATCCACCCGCCTTGGCCTCCCAAAGTGCTGGGATTACAGACGTGAGCCACGGCGCCCAGCCTCCTCTGGCCTCTTTGAAGTTGCTTCTGAGGCCTCCTCCTAAGACCTTCTCCTCTGTCCTCTGCTATCCGATTAGGAAAGCTTTTGGAATTCTCGACCCAGACAAGCTTTAATCGTTTGCAGTAAGAGCTCTGTTGCCTCCTTCATCCTTCCCTGCCTTCAGTTGAGCCCCTCTAAGACTCCAGGTATGTTCTCGACCCTGGGATATAGCCGAGAATGAGATAGAGTGGACAGGACTCAGGGGTCCCTAGGAGGGGAGGGCTCATTGTCCGTGGGAAACCAGACTGAGTGATCACGGGGATGTGCCCAGCACAGTGAGGGCCCGCAGGGGGCAGTTGGGGCTATGGGAGTGCTCAGGGATACCATAGGCTGAGTTGGGACCCACTCCCTATTCGTATTTGAAGTCCCAACCCCTGGTACCTCAGAATGTGACTGCATATGGAGAAAGGGTCTTTAAAGAGGTAAGTTAAAATGCATGGCCAGCTGTAGTAGCTCATGCCTGTAATCCTAACCCTTTGGGAGGCCAAGACAGGAGGATCACTTAAGGCCAGGATTCAAGACAAGCCTGGGCAACATCGTGAGACCTTGGCTCTACCAAGTACAAAGAAAAGGAATAAAAGAATTTTTGACCATGCTGTTGTAGGTCAAGGAAAATAACTAACTAACGAACTAAAATGCGGTCATTAGGGTGGGCCCTCATCTTGTATGACTGGTGTCCTTGTAAGAAAGGGAAATGAGGACGCAGATACATACAGATACATACAGAGGGAAAACCAGATACATACAGATACATACAGAGGGAAAACCGTGTGAAGACATAGGGAGAAGATGACTGTTTGTAAGCCAGTGGGGAGAAGCCTTCCAAGCAACCCTTGAGCTTGGATTCCCAGCTTCTAGAACTGTGAGGAAATACATTTCAGTGGTTTAAGCCACCCAGTCTATGATTCTCTTTTGTGGCAGCCCCAGCAAACTCACACAGGCCCCTTAACCTGGGTTTGGGTAGGCAACTTATTTACATAGTTCTGCATGGGATCAAAACCTTGAAAAAACATAGGGACCTCTAGGGACAGTTTGCGCATCCCATTTTTCTTCCTAACATGTATTCCTAGCTAAAGGACCATATAGTTCACTTCTTTACCTTATTATATGTCTCCTTCATTAGAACGTGAACGCCACGCCAGGCATGGTGGCTCATGCCCATAATCCCAATGCTTTGAGAGGCCGAGGCAGGAGCATCACTTGAGCCCAGGATTTCGAACCAGCCTGGGCAACATAGTGAGACCCTCATCTCTACAAAAAATAAAAAATTAGCCAGGCGTGGTGGCATGCACCTGTGGTCCCAGCTACTTGGGAGTCTTTAAATGTGGGAGGATCGCTTGAGTCCGGGAGGCCGAGGCTGCAGTGAGCTGTGATTATGCCACTGCACTCCAGCCTGGGTGAGTGCCAGAGTGAGACCCTGTCTCAGAGAAAGGCATGTGAGCTGCACGAGGGCAGAGCTGCATCAGGTCAAAGCCCGTGGAGGCACTGGCACGTGTCTTTTGGAAGAATTCTGTCTGAACCAAGGGCCTGAAGTCAAATTCCTCACTCTGGGCCTCAATCCAGAATTTTGTTTTTTTGAGATGGAGTCTCGCTCTGTTGCCCAGGCTGGAGTGCAGTGGCTCAATCTCGGCTCACTGCAAGCGCCACCTCCCAGGTTCATGCCATTCTCCTGCCTCAGCCTCCCGAGTAGCTGGGACTACAGGCTCCCGCCATCAAGCCCAACTAATTTTTTGTATTTTTAGTAGAGACGGGGTTTCACCGTATTAGCCACGATGGTCTCGATCTCCTGACCTTATGATCTGCCTGCCTCGGCCTCCAAAAGTACTGGGATTACAGGTGTGAGCCACCATGCCTGGCCAGAATTTTTAATGAAAATAGCTTGTTTTCTGCATCCGGGTCTGTTTAGTGCTCACCCTGCAAGGTGACTTACTATTGGTTCTACAGACTGCATCCCCTATAACCCTCTAATCTCTACTCAGTCCCCAAATGTGATTAACATGTGTTAAAAATCAGAGAAGAAAGGTTCTTTTATTAGCTTTTGTTTACACTGGGTGGATTGAGCCACAGACGATATTAAACTAAGTCCTAGCAGCCTATGAGTTTGAACGTTGCGACCCTCCAGAGGGTTCACTTAATGAGGCCAGGATTCCATCATTACAGTGTCCCGAACGCCTATGACAGTGCCTGGCCCAGGGTTGGGCACTTACTCATGTTATTCACTTATTCATATCTGGGAATGAACAGTTCAGCCAGTGTAAAGGACAGATAAGTACACACCGAGGATTTTCCAGGGAGCGATCAGCTGGTTTTCCTGTGAAGATGTCAGCTTCATCCCTCCACCGTCTCCCTGTGCTCATGGCTCTGTTCCCTTTCCAGGCTGCTGCTGCTGGTTCTTTCTTTGGTTCTGCAGCCACCCTCACCCCCATGAAGCGCAAACCCAGCATCTTGTTACCTCCTCAGCGTAGGAGGAGAGAGGGTCTTTTTTTTTTTTTTTTTTTTTTTGAGACGGAGTCTCGCTCTGTCGCCCAGGCTGGAGTGCAGTGGCGTGATCTCGGCTCACTGCAAGCTCCGCCTCCTGGATTCACGCCATTCTCCTGCCTCAGCCTCACAAGTAGCTGGGACTACAGGTGCCTGCCACCACGCCCAGCTAATTTTTTGTATTTTTAGTCGAGATGGGATTTTACCATGTTAGCCAGGATGGTCTCGATCTTCTGACCTCGTGATCCGCCCGTCTCGGCCTCCCAGAGTGCTGGGATTACAGGCGTGAGCCACAGCGCCCGGCTGAGAGAGGGTATGTTTTTATATCTCAGAGCTCCTTGGGTCCCTGATTTCGGGAAACTCCTGACTTACCTAGGAATCATTCTTCCTTCTCTTCATTTTTTTCACTCCCTCCTTCCTGCTTCACCTTCTATTTTTTAAAAAAGTTGTGTTAAAATTCACATAACATAAAATTCACCATTTTAACGTTCAGTGGCGTTTAGTACACTCACAGTGTTATACAACCACCACTATTATCCAGTTCCAGAAGAGTTTCATCATCCCCGAAAGTAACCCTTACTCATTAAGCAACCACTCCCCATTCTCCTTCCACCCACCTCCAGCATCAGGCAACCACTAATCTGTTTTCTCGCTCTGTTCATCTGCCTATTCTAAGTGTTTCATAGAAATGGAATCAGAATGGGTGGAGTTCGTGTTTGGTTTCTTTCCGTTGACATGATGTCTTCAAGGTTCATTCGTATAGTAACGTGTATCAGTACTTCATTCCTTTTCATGACTGAATAATACTCCATTGTATGGATATACCATGTTTGTTTATCCATCCATCAGTTGATGGACACTTGGGTCTTTCCCATGTTTTGACTATTGTGAATAACACCATCCACTTCTTTTTCTGGTCTTCAGTTCTGCCTCCAGATGCTGAATCTTTAGTCTTTTGTTGAGACCACATGGGTTACTGGTAATGGAAAAGGCACTTGAGAAATAAAAAGGTAGACAGTGACTGGCTCTGGCTACAAAGTGCTTCGTTAAAGTCTGTCAAGCCTTAGTTTGCTCGTTTCCTAAACGGGTGTAAAATTTCCTGCCTTGCTTACTCAGCCCTGCAGAATGTTGTAAGAGGCCCAAGTCGTAGAATGTGAGGTTAAGCCCTTCCTAAGCTATAAAGTCAGATGTCAAGTGATAGTTCTGTATGTTCCTCATTTTTTCTTTGTCTCCCTTTCTGTTTCTTTTTTTTCTCTCTCTCTCTTACTCTGCTTCCTCATTTCTCCTGTTGCTAAGTGTGGCATTTGAATTCCATTTTCCTTTCTTCTTTCCTCTGCTTTCAGCTGGCCTGGGGGCAAAGTTGAGAGCAATACAGAGTGTTAGGCACAGTGCTGTGCTGGAGGTAAACAGGCCGATTGGCTGCCCCCTGGGGAATCCTTGGGCAGGGCAGGACATGGGGCAGAGGAAGGAGGTTAGCTGCACTGGCTGCTGGGTGATGGGTTGAAGTCAGCCAGGACTGGACCGGAGGAGTGAAATGAGGGCTACTGTGGCGGGCCATCCTGTCTGGCTTAGATCTAGAGACTTCGTTTACAGACAGCTTTGAGGCCTTTTGCAGTCCAGGAAGTAGCCCGGTTGATGGGTAGTTACGCAGATATTAGAATCCAAACAAGCAGACCCAAGGGACATTTAGGGGAAAGCAGCAGATGGAGGTGTACGCTTTTCTTAGTATGTTGCTTTTGCGAATGCTAAATCATCCGCTGTCCTGTGTGTGCTGTTTTCCCAGCTGAATCTGAAGCTTCTTGAAGATAAAAGTGATGAAGTCTTTTACTTTTGTGCTTGCTCCTGGTGCCCCTCAGAGAGTTCTGAGCATAAGTGGCATTTGCTATATGTGTTGAAACTTCACTTGTTTAGTCCTGTAGTGGTTACAGAGGGCTTTCATGTAGGATTTCTCATTTAATCTTATCAACAACCTGGCGAGGTGGATTCCATTTCTCAGATAAAGGTAAGGCTCAGAGGGGTCAAGGAACTTGTTCAGGACACACAACCAACCAGAGGTTTCAACGCTGCTTAGGACCAACACTCTTGGCTGCTTCACCTGTCCCTTACAAGGACTGCCTGGTTTTTATGGCAGATAAGAAGCATGTGGCTGTGATTATTTAGAGAGATGGGAAATGAATCCTTACGCAATTGGATCTTGTTCATTTTTGAGATTTTTTTTCCCCCTAGCGTCTTAGAATTTTCAAGTGCAAAAGAAGTTCTGTAAAAGTTGCAGGTGGCCTTTCCTGTTACTCAAGCGCTGTAGATTCCTTTTGTCTCAACAAACTTCAGAGGCGCTTCAAGGAAAGCCGATTTCCTGCTAAATTGATGTGTTCCCCATTTGTTACCAGCAGACCTGATTTAAGGAGCTATTCTTGGTGACAGGCAGGGAGCCAGCTGTGAATGGGGTTGTGGGTTCGCTGTCAGAGCCCTGCTTGGACCAAGTTACTGAGAAGTCTGGCTCGGACTGGGTCTGGCAGGAGGGCCTGGTGTGTTGGAGTAAGCGAGCCTGGGGAAAGCTTGCCCGGAGGAAATTCGGTCAAGATGTTCAGTTTTAACACCTCTGGGTTTCTTCCAAACCAAAAGAGGAAAAAGATTCTGACTTAAGGGATGAAGGAAGTTTTAGGATTTTCCGTGAATGGAACTCAGAGCTTGATGGATCCTGGATTCTTTTTTTTTTGAGACGGAGTCTTGCTCTTTCGCCTGGGCTGGAGTGCAGTGGCTGAATCTCTAAGCTCACTGCAAGCTCCGCCTCCCGGGTTTACGCCATTCTCCTGCCTCAGCCTCCCGAGTAGCTGGGACTACAGGCGCCCGCCACCTCACCCGGCTGGTTTTTTGTACTTTTTAGTAGAGACGGGGTTTCACCGGGTTAGCCAGGATGGTCTCGATCTCCTGACCTCGTGATCCGCCCGTCTCGGCCTCCCAAAGTGCTGGGATTACAGGCTTGAGCCACCACGCCCAGCCTTTTTTTTTTTTTTTTGAGACGGAGTCTTGCTCTTTCGCCCAGGCTGGAGTGCAGTGGCCGAATCTCTCAGCTCACTGCAAGCTCCGCCTCCCGGGTTCACGCCATTCTCCTGCCTCAGCCTCCCGAGTAGCTGGGACTACAGGCGCCCGCCACCTCGCCCGGCTAGTTTTTTGTATTTTTTAGTAGAGACGGGGTTTCACCGTGTTAGCCAGGATGGTCTCGATCTCCTGACCTCGTGATCCGCCCGTCTCGGCCTCCCAAAGTGCTGGGATTACAGGCTTGAGCCACCGCGCCCGGCCGGGAAGATCCTGGGTTCTTTGTGGCTCAAGTGAAGCTACAGAGAGAGAAATGGCACCTGGGAGTTAGGAGGACTTTTGCCCTTGGCTGGGCCTTAGGCAAATTGCTGAGCTTAGAAAACAATTGATCCCAGTAGTTCGCTGGCTCAGCCACAGAAAGTGCCAGCTGGCCTTTGAGTTGTTCGGGGATCTGTGGTGGTATTTGTGTGTGGCAGAGGGATACTTCTAAGCTCAGAGACCTCCTCCGAGGTGACAGAGCTGCTGGGCAAAAGATGTAAGTTTAAAAGGTCACTTTCTTCCTCATTGGAACCTTTGAGCAGATTGACAAGATAAGGGTCTCATTCACTGAACAAACGCTTATTCAGTGCCAGCCGTGTGCAGGGCACAACCTGGAAAGTAGGAGATGTAGTAGTAGTAAACCCACAGACATCCTGACTTTATAGAGTTTACATTTTAGTTAGGGGTGACAGACAGCAAGCAAAACTAAGCAGACTGCATGGTGATCTAGAAAATGTATCATTTTAAATGCGATGGGCAGAGAAGGTCTCATTAGGAGAGGACATTTGTGCAAAGCCCTGGAAGACACGATGGAGTAAGCACACGGATTGCTGGGAGAAGAGCATTCCAGCCAGAAAACAGAACGGCATGTGCAAAGGTCCTGAGGCCAGAGCATTCCTGGAGTGGTCAGGGAACAGCAAGGAAGTCAGTGTGGCTGGGGCAGAGTGAGCGTATGTGGTGTGGGGAGTGTTGGAGATGGGGACAGAGAGGTGACCAGACTGGGGGGTGGGTGGGGCCAGGGCATGAGGGCTTTTAAGATCCTCACGAGGACCTGACATTTACCCTGAGTGCCAGGGGAGCTGTTGAGCAGAGGAGTGACTTGAGCTGGCTGGATATTTACAAGGATCACTTTGCTGCTTTGTTAGGAATGAATCATGAGGGGGATGGTGGGGGGAGCAGAAGGTAGAAGGAGGGAGACGAGTAAGGTGGTTATTGCAGTAATACAAGCAAGAACTGACGCTGGCTGTGACATGGCTGTCACCGTTGGATTTTGAACGTATTTTGAAAAGGAGACCAATGGGATTTGGTGATGGGTTGCGTGTATAAGGTTTGGGAGAGAGCTCAAAGCGAGTTTCAAGGCTTTTGGCATAAGCAAGTGGGAGGAAGGAGCTGGTTTGAAATGTGAAGGTGAGGACCGGAAGCAGCAGGTTTGGGGAGGAAATCAAGAGTTAAGTTTGAGATTCCTGTATATGTTCAAGTAATGATAGTGAGTAGGCATTTGGAAAGAGGACTGTTTAGTTCAAGGTAGGTATGAATTTGAAGTCGTTACGGCGTAGATAGTCGTACTGGATGAGATCACCTAAGGAGTGGGGTGGATAGAGAAGAGGTCTGTGGATGGGGCCTGGAGGCACCCCAAAGTAAGAGGACTGGGCAGAGAAAGCCAACTGTAGAGGAGAAGGAGCAACCAAAGGATGGGCAGAAAGCCACGAAACCAGACAGTTCCTCCCTGGGTTCAGCGAAGGCAGCCATGGAGTCACTGGGACATTGACCTTATCTGCAGCTCTCAAGGAATGGAAAACCCTCAGGGACCGTCAGCACACCCTAAATGATATCTGAGATATGGTCGCAGCCTCAGGGATGACGCACACTTCCTGGTGTTGTTAGCATCTGTTTCATTACGAACAGCATAAACTGTAGCATGGCTGTGTTTGCGTGTCCGTAACCCCACCCAGACTTCAGTAGCAGGCTTAGCCCACAAGAAGTTTTAAGGCAGGAGGTACTGTCTGCAAGGTTTTACATTGTGCTGAGTGTAAATGTGAATTTTTAAAATTATTAATTATTAATTTTTTTTTTTTTTGAGTTGGAGTCTTGTTCTTGTTGCCCGGGCTGGAGTGCAATGACACGATCTTGGCTCACTGCAACTTCCGCCTCTTAGATTCAAGCAATTCTCCTGCCTCAGAGTAGCTGGGATTACAGGTGCATGCCACCATGCCTGGCTAATTTTGTATTTTTAGTAGAGACAGGGTTTCACCATGTTGGCCAGGCTGGTCTCAAACTCCTGACCTCGTGATCTGCCTCCCAAAGTGCTGAGATTACAGGTGTGAGCCACCGCACCTGGCCTAATTATTATTATTATTATTATTATTATTATTTTTTTTGAGACGGAGTCTTGCTCTGTTGCCCAGGCTGGAGTGCAGTGGTGCGATCTTGGTTCACTGCAAGCTCTGCCTCCTGGGTTCAAGTGATTCTCCTGCCTCAGCCTCCTGAGTAGCTGGGATTACAGGTGCACGCCACCACGCCGGGCTAATTTTGTATTTTTAGTAGAGATGCGGTTTCACCATGTTGGCCAGGCTGGTCTCAAACTCCTGACCTTGTGATCCGCCTGCCTCGGCCTCCCAAAGTGCTGGGATTACAGGCGTGAGCCACCACATCCGGCCTAATTATTAATTTTTTAACCACACAATTAATATATAAATTACACCATACACCCTCAGTAGGGGCGATATCACCCCAAAGGAGGAAGAAATGAGTTCTGAGGTGGTAACAACATCCTAGGGCCTACAGTGGTTTGTGGCTCTCCAATGGTCCACAGTATGTAAACAGACATACAGCCTGACGGTGGTATTAAAATTTCATGGTAGTAGGGGAGTGATTAGGAAGGAAATATCTTAAAAGGCTCCTTAGAGAGGGCGATAATGAAAAAAAGGGTGAAAAACCCAGAATTTTTCTAAAGCCCCCTTGAACTGCTTCCCCAGGCCCCTGTGGAAAGGTACTCGGATGATTTGTGGTTTTAGTTCTTTTATTTATTTATTTTTGTTTTGAGACGGAGTCTCGCTCTGTCACCTAGGCTGGAGTGCAGTGACGCATTCTCCGCTCACTGCAAGCTTCACCTCCTGGGTTCACGCCATTCTCCTGCCTCAGCCTCCCGAGTAGCTGGGACTACAGGTGCCCGCCACCGCGCCCGGCTAATTTTTTGTATTTTTAGTAGAGACGGGGTTTCACCGTGTTAGCCAGGATGGTCTCGATCTCCTGACCTTGTGATCTGCCCGCCTGGGCCTCCCGAAGTGCTGGGATTACAGGTGTGAGCCACTGCGCCCGGCCTAGTTCTTTTAAATAATGAAAACCGAGCTATTATTTCTTAACTTCTTTTTTTCTCGTTTGATAATATATCTTGAAGATTTTTTTCTTTGTTGTTAGCATGTATATATCAGTGGTTATTTATAAAAACTGTGTGGTATTCTATAGTATGGATGTAGCATGCTTTATTTTCTGTTCCTTAGTTGATGGATATTTAAAGTGCTTCTATTTTTTTCTCTTTGCTATTAAAAGTACCATGGCAAAGAATTGAGCCTGTAATCCCAGCTGGTTGGAAGCTGAGAGGTGGGAGTACCTTGAGCACAGGAGTTAGAGTCCATTAACCTGGGCAACATGACATAGTGAGAGGCCAGGTGCAGAGACTCACACCTGTAATCCCAGCAGTCTGGGAGGCTGAGGTGGGCAGGTGACTTGAGCCCAGGAGTTCAAGACCAGCCTGGGCAACATGGCAAAATCCCATCTCTGCAAAACATACAGATGTCAGCCAGGTGTGGTGGTGCACACCTATAGTCCCAGCTATTCGGGAGGCCAAGGTGGGAGGATCACCTGAGCCCAGAAGGTGTAGGCTCTTGTGGGCTGTCATTGTGCCACTGCACTCCAGCCTGGGTGACAGAGCAAGACCTTGTCTCAAAACAAAACATATTGAGACCCCATCTCTAAAAAAAGACACAGAAAAAAAAAAGACCTTTGCAATTTTTGCACAAGTACCTGTGTTTGAGGACTCTTCTCGAAGGTGTCAGAAGAAGATGATATGCTTGGTTATAGGGCCAATGCCCTCTAAACAGGTTGAAATCTTAGGAAGGGGATATGAGCCGAGCCACCACCTCACCCCAGGCTCAGTAACCGACCCTCACAGCCTAGCCCATTGTCTCCTTAATCTTTTTGACACCCACATGAGGTTTATATTTTTTTTCATGCCCTACTCTAGCTATGAGAAAACTGAAGTTTACAGATATAACTTTAAACAAGTTAGAAATAGACAAGCAGAGGCTGGGCGCAGTGGCTCACACCTGTAATTCCAGCACTCTGGGAGGCGGACGGATCGCCTGAGGTCAGGAGTTTGAGAACAGCCTGACCAACATGGAGAAACCCTGTCTCTACTAAAAATATAAAATTAGCTGGGCATGGCGGCACACACCTGTCATGCCAGCTACTTGGGAGGCTGAGGCAGGAGGATTGCTTGAACCCAGGAGGTGGAGGTTGCAGTGAGCTAAGATCGCACCATTGCACTCCAGCCTGGGCAACAAGAGTGAAACTGTCTCAAAAAAAAAAAAAAAAAGAAATAGACAAGTGGAAATAGTAGATTGGTTTAGTCAAGTTAGAAATAACTAGAAGGCCACACAGCAGGTAGTGGCAAAGTGAAGTCCCAGAGCAGGGTCTCCACCCATCAGCTCGTGAGAGGACAAATGAGAGACTGTTGGGGTCTCTGAAGTCTTTGATCGAATGTGCCTGCGGGGGCTGTCCCAAGGCCTAGCTCATAGAAACCTGGGTCCTGGCTTTATCAACATGCTGGTCTTTTTTATTCAGTTATGAGTTCCTTATTTTGCAAACACGAGAGTGCTTGAAATTGTTTTTATCATCTTGTATTTTCACTGACTAAGCAGAATAGACAAAATCTTTACTTAAAAAATTAGTTCCTAATATATTAAGTAAAGGCTACAAAATACCATGTGCGACAAAATTCCAAATCTGTAAAACCAACAACGACAAAATGTGTGTGTGCATATAAAAGAAAGTCTGGAGGAAGATTCATTGGGAGGTTAATGATTGTTTAGTTTCTTGTTTGGGCTTTCTGTGGTCAGAGGAATGTAATACATTATGAAAGGGAGGCATCAATACATATTTCACTAAAAAGCAAAAGGAAGAAAACTAGAGAAACTGAAGGGTGTTTTCCTAACTTGGTATGTGCAAACTCTGATGCCTGTTTGTCAAATTGGAGTTCTCCTTGGAAGTGAGTTGAAGGAGATCCGTTGGACCCCCACCCCCGGAAAGGAGCTGGTGGAGGGCCTGGTGTGGTGACTCACACCTGCAATCTCAGCACTTTGGGAGGCTGAAGTGGTAGGATTGCTTAGTCCAGGAGTTCAAGACCAGCTTGGGCAACATAGTGAGACCCCGTCACTATTAAAATTTAAAAAATTAGCTGGGCATGGTTATGTGTGCCTGTAGTCCCAGCTACTTGGGAGGCTGAGGCAGGAGGATCTCTTGAAGCTCAGGAGCTTGAGGCTGCAGTGAGCTAGGATTGCCCCACTGCCCTTCAGCCTGGGTGATAGAGTGAGACCCTGTCTCTAACAAAAGAAAAAAAAAAAAGAAAGCCAGGAGTCCTGGGTTCCTGGTGCCTTTTGCTGTGAGACCTCTGCAAGGCCGGCCAAGGGCAGAATGACCTTCCTGTGTAATAGGGAGGCATCCTGAGGCCTGGGTAGGACCCTCTGGGTGTTACCTTTGGATGGGGCAAGGTGACAGGATGTCTGAATCAGTGCATTCAAGTGTCCCGTTTCCAGATCCTGAGAGCCACTGGCTTTCCTCCAGGGGAGCCTCAAGTCTCATGCCCTGTGGCAGCTGCAGGATGGGAGACTGGAGTAGGGGAGCCTCTAGATAGGAGGAGTAAGTATGGTGTAAAAATGCAAGCAGTGGATCCTCTGCTTACATTTACTTTGGGGGTGCAGTTTTATTTTAAAATGTCCAGAGGGAAAAGAAAGGCTTCAGGTTTTAAAGCCAGTCTTGGCAAAAGCCAGTGTTTTTCAACCACTGGACGAAGCTTGCCTGCCTAATGAGCAGTCTGTAGAAATGGACGCCTAAAAGGCATTGCTAAGTGAAAGAAGAGGAGGTGGAGATCGATGAGGGCACCAAGCTAGTGCCACAAGAACTCTTTAGTTAAGTCGAAACAAAAGCTCCCATGGTAGCACGTGTGCTGGGCTCCTTTTCTGTTTGAGAAGCAGCAAGATGAAATCATGGTACATCTCTAGGGCATGAAGAGTTAAACTTTTGGCCAGGTGTGGTGGCTCACACCTGTAATCCCAGTGCTTTGGGAGGCCGAGGCGGGCGGATCGCCAGGTCAGGAGATCGAGACCATGGTGAAACGCCATCTCTACTAAAAAAACAAAAAATTAGCCAGGCGCAGTGGCGGGCACCTGTAGTCCCAGCTACTCGGGGGGCTGAGGCAGGAGAATGGCATGAACCTGGGAGGCGGAGCTTGCAGTGAGCGGAGATCATGCCACTGCACTCCAGCCTGGGCGACAGAGCGAGACTCCGTCTCAAAAAAATAAAAAATTTTGTATGTTTTTTAGTAGAGACGGAGTTTCACCATGTTAGCCACGATGGTCTCGATCTCTTGACCTCGTGATCCACCTGCTTCGGCCTCCCAAAGTGCTGGGATTACAGGCGTGAGTCACTGCGCCGGGCCTTTTATTTTTTATTTTTTGTTTTTTTGAGACAGAGTTTCGCTTTTGTTGCCCAAACTGGAGTGCAGTGGTGCGATCTCGGCTCACTGCAACCTCGGCCTCCTGGGTTCAAGCAGTTGTCCTCTTTCAGCCTCCCAAGTAGCTGGGATTACAGGTGCCCACCACCACACCCGGCTAATTTTTTGTATTTTTAGTAGAGACGAGGTTTCACATGTTAGCCAGGCTGGTCTCGAACTCCTGACCTCAGGTGATCCACCTGCCTTGGCCTCCCACAGTGTTGGGATTACAGGTGTGAGCCACTGCGCCCTGCCTTTCTTTCTTCTTTTTTCTTTTTTTATTATTATTTTTAGAGACAGGATCTCACTATGTTGCTCAGGCTTGTCTCGAACTCCTGGACTCAAGCAATCCTCCTGCCTCAGTCTCCCAAAGTGCTGAGATTATAGGTGTGAGCCATTATGTCTGGCCTCTTTTTCTTTTCTTTTCATTTTTTTTTCTTTCATTTTTAAAGAGAGACAAGATTTTGCTATGTTGCCCAAACTGGAGTGCAGTGGCTATTCACAAGTATGATCGTGGCTCACTGCCACCTTGAACACCTAGGCTCAAGCAGTCCTCCTGCCTCAGCCTCCCTAGTAGCTTGGACTACAGGTTCATACCACCACACCTGGCCAGTTAAACCTTTTCTAGGACAATTTTCTCTGAAGAGAAAGTCCAGTCATGGCCGTATTTCTTTTTCTTTTTCTTTTTTTTTTTGGAGACAGAGTCTCACTCTGTCGCCAGACTGGTGTACAATGGCGCGATCTCAGCTCACTGCAGCCTCTGCCTTCCGGGTTCAAGTGATTCTCCTGCCTCAGCCTCCTGAGGCAGGGACTACAGATGCGTGCCAGCATGCCTGGCTAATTTTTGTATTTTTAGTAGAAACAGGGTTTCACCATGTTGGCCAGGATGGTCTCAATCTCTTGACCTCGTGATCTGCCCACCTCGGCCTCCCAAAGTGCTGGGATTACAGGCGTGAGCCACCGCACCTGGCCCATGGCCATATTTCTAATCCTGGCTGCACAGTGCAAAATTAACTGGGCAGGGATGCCCAGGCCACACCCAGACTGATGACGTCAGATCAGGTGAAGCTCCCCAGGTGACTGCAAGGGGCAGTCAAAGGTGAGAAACTGAGAAATCTGAGCTGGGGCCTCGTAGGAGGCTGGGGGATTGTTAATGACGCCTGTCATGTCCCAAGTGGTTTCGTTGCACCAGACAGTGTGCTAAGTGAGCATGTTATCTGCATTCTCTAATGTAATCCTCACTCCACGAGCAAAGTGCTTTGAATTTGTTCGTTTGACAGGTGAGGACTAGAGTACCCTACCTAAGGGCACCCAGCTAGAAAGAGGTGTCCCAGGTCTTTGTAACTCAATATGAGCTCTAACCCTCAGGGTACAGCCGCTGCCTCATGGGGAAAGTCTCAGGGGCTTGCCTGGAGAATGGGAATGCCAAGGATGGATTGGAACCAAGGGCTTGTCAGCACTCAAAGTATGACCCTATCCCCCAACCCAGGTGGAAGAACTGAGGTAAGATGCAGGCGTGATAAAGGACAGACGATATTCAGGAGGTACTAATTAAAAATATGTTAGATACCTTTTTATTTCTTTCAACTTTAATCTGTGTATTTCTCTCTAAAGCATTTTGTAGCTAGATATTTTGATTTCTTTAAATCTTATTCTAATCTATGTTTCCTTTTCTTTTCTTCCTTTTTTTTTTTTAATTAAAATTTTTTTGGCCCAGCCTGGTGGCTCATGCCTATAATCCCAACACTTTGGGAGGCCAAGGCAAGCGGATCCTCGAGGTCAGGAGTTCCAAAACCAGCCTGGCCAATATGGTGAAACAGCCCCCCCCACCACCCCTTCTCTACTGAAAAATACAAAAATTGGCATGTTGGCGCATGCCTGTAATCCTGGCTACTCGGGAGGCTGAAGCAGGTGAATCGCTTGAACCCGGCAGGCGGAGGTTGCAGTGAGCCGAGATCACGCCACTGCACTCCAGCCTGGGTGACAGAGTAAGACTGCATCTCTACAAAGAAAAAAAATTATTTTTCTTTGTGGAGACGGGGTTTCACGATATTGTCCTTGCTGGTCTCTTACTCCAGGCCTCAAGTGATCTTCCTGCTTCGGCCCCTCGAAGTGCTGAGATTATAGGCACGAACCATCGTGTCTGGCCTGTTTCTAAAATATTTTTTTGTTGTTGTCCTTTTTACATTTAAACTATGATAAATCACATATAACAAAATTTACCATCTTAACCATTGGAAGTCTATAGTTCAGTATTAAGTACCTCACTTCTTATGCAGCCTTCACCATGATTTAGTCCCCAGAACCTTTTTCATTTTGCAAAACTGCAACTCTGAACCCAGTAAACAGTCACTCCCCATTCCCTCTCCCCTCCAGCCCCTGGTAACTCCATTCGCCTTTCGTCTCTGTGAATTTGACTACACTAGGAACCTCATATAATTGGAATCATATATTTGCCCTTGTGTGATGGGCTTATTTAGCGTAGCATTTGAACATTTTTAATAGGCAAATAATTTCTGCTGTTCTTTTACAAGGTATTGATTCATAGAAAAATATGGACTGATCAGATGTGGCTGTTTTTTCTCACTTAATACATCTCTGGAAGCTTAACATGTTAAATAGTCAGTGACATGAAAAGATCAAACTTTTAAAAAGTGACTCCTGGAGCAAACTGGGACCTCGGCAATCCCTTGATACTTTTTTTTTCATTCTTTAAAATAATCAAAAGATACAAGCTTCCCCAGAGCACTTGTCAGAAATGAATAGGAGGGCGACCCCAGGAAACTCGAAGCATACATTAAGTTCTTTAAATAAATTCAGGAAGTAGCAGCCAGGAGTGGTTCACACCATTCATAAAATATACAGCTCCCTCCTAGAGAGAGAGAGGATTCAGTGTGATGTTTTCCCCCCCGAAATAAGCCCGCCCAGCCTCTCAGCACAGACTGTGTGACTCTTAAACTGGGCAGCGCCTGCTTCTTCAGGCCGGGCTGTCAGAGCAGGGACGATCCCAAGCCAAGTCACTGCTTTCAGTTTATCTCAGAGGGACGCAGCATGTGCCTCGGAGATATTAACACCTTCGGAGTGGGAGCCTTCGGAAGGGTTCAGCCAGCATGCTTGGAAGGCATTTTTGTAAGGCAGATTGACAAATGGACATTTGCATTTGGCTTCATCATCCGTCATTGTGTGTTTTTGGCTTGGGCTGGAGGGCATATTTGATTTAAACGTCATAGTTAATGACTGAGTGGAACAACTGAGATCTGTCAAGATTAACTGTTGAGCAGTCAGCTGAAATGTGTGGGAATGTGAGTCTGCAGGAAGCTCAGGTTCAAAGTCTGCGACCTTCCTTTCCCGTTGACATGGTAAAATCCTGTTATAACTGCTCGAGTCAGAGGACAAGATGGCACCTACTCTAGTCGATATTTGTGGTCTGTTTTCTCTGATTCTCCTTCTTCTAGTAACAACACTTCGTTTTTTTCTTTGGGGAACCATAGATGCAGTGGGTTCACGGAAAATGAATGAACTGTTGGTTGGAGCTGGTTTGAGTGTGGTTAGAACCAGGCCTTCCTAAATCCCCTTCACTACAGTGAACCACGAATGGACATGTCACCCAAGCTGGGTTCATGAGATTCGTCCCTCCCTAGGACCTTTTACTGTATAGTTTGGTAAAGAAATGCTTTCTTCCCCTGGGGTTGTTAAAGCTGGGAAGATTACAAACTCGGAGCTGCCATACTGTCTTTGGTAATACTTGGGAAACACCTGAGAATGAAGCTAGCAAAAAACAAACAAAAAACCCAAACAAACCAAACAGAGCCGCAACCCTTGTTCAAGCGCTTGGATCCGTCTGCAACTGAAGACCAAACACTCTTGAACTTCCAAGTTATATGAGCCAATAAATACTACCATGCCTTCATCGTGTGTGTGTGTGTGTGTGTGTGTGTGTGTGTGTGTGTATGGTTTCCATTTCTATGGCTTCCAACCTACTGTATCCTGTCAAAAACAGCCATATGATGACCAGGTGTGGTGGCTCACGCCGGCAGTTCCTGCTACTTGGGAGGCTGAGGTAGGAGGATTGCTTGAGGCCAGGAGTTTGAGGTTTTAGTGTGTGAAGACTGTGCCTGTGTGAAGCCATTACTATTCAGCCTAGGCAACCTGGTGAGACTCATCCCTAAAATTAAACAAACGACAAGCGAAGCACATACTTCCTGAACTTTCTATATTATAGTTAGAGGAAAATGTCATATTGTGCACCTGTGATGTGATCTGCCAGGTGGCGAGGGTGAGCCCAGGCAGTCATGGTGAGATTGTAGAGGTTTGGTATGCTGTGGAGAGACCGCTAGACAGAGAGCTGGGATTCACTGGCTCTAGGTGCCTTTATTCTCCCTGGCTAGGTAACCCGGGCAAGTCTCTTAAACTTTCACAGTCCCAGCTCTCAACGTCTGTAAAACAGAGGAATTAAACTAGGTGATCGAAGTCGCTTTTAGCTCTATATGATTCTGTAACTATTTTACTTAATATCTGTGTTTTAAATGGACAGTAGAAATAGGGATAAAATCAAAGATAAACAATTAAAAATACCCCCTAGATCTCTACAAATTGCTTGAAGATCCGCCTTTTTTTTTTAATAACAATTTTTAATGTAAATTTTTTAAGTTGAAGTATAACCCACATACAGAAAAACGGTCATACCTGGCCAGGCAGGGTGGCTCATGCCTATAATCCCAACACCTTGGGAGGCCGAGGTGGGTGGATTGCTTGAGCTCAGGAGTTCTAAACCAGCCTGGGCAATATAGGGAAACCCTGTCTCTACAAAAAATTAGCTAGGTGTGGTGGCACGCACCTGTAGTACCAGCTTCTCAGGAGGCTGAGGTGGTTGGATTGCTTGAGCTCAGGAGTTCAAGACCAGTCTGGGCAATATGGGGAAACCCCGTCTCTACAAGAAAATTAGCTAGGTGTGGTGGCATGCACCTGTAGTCCCAGCTACTCGGGAGACTGAGGTGGGAGGATCACTTGAGCCCGGGAGGCAGAGGTTTCAGTAGCCAAGATCGTGCCACTGCACTTCAGTCTGGGCGACAGAGTAAGACCCTGTCTCAAAAAAAGAAAAGAAAAGAAAAGAAAAAAATGGTCACTCTTCACATGTACAGTTGGATGCGTTTTCTTAAACTGGGAGCACTCATGTAATGAACATCAGAACGCAGAACCTTACCCAGGACCTAAGAAATCTCTCCAGGTCAGTACTCTCTTCCAAACGTGACCACAATCTTGACTTCTAGACCGTGTAATAATTTTGCTTGGTTTTTTGCTTGGTACATAAACTGAGCATAGAGAAGTTATTCTTTTTTGGTGATGGAAGTTGGGGGTGGCGCATCTGGCTTCTCTCACTTAGCGCCTTGTTTGTGAGATTCACCTGTAATGTGGGTGGCAGTAGTTCATTCTCATTGCTGCGTAGTGTGTCACCCTATGAATAAAGGTACCATCAATTATTTGTCCTAC
The DNA here is from genome assembly GCF_043159975.1 of Macaca nemestrina. NCBI lineage: Eukaryota > Metazoa > Chordata > Mammalia > Primates > Cercopithecidae > Macaca > Macaca nemestrina. Next base: position 10,364,729 of record NC_092141.1, on the reverse strand, counting down.
TCTTGGACCTTTGGGTTGTTTCATACCATTACGAACAGTGCTACCTTGAACATTCTCGTACATGTTTTTGGTGGACAAAAGCTCTCGTTTCTGTTGGGTATTCACCTAGGGGTAAGATTGCTGGGTCCTAGAATACGTATATCCTATGTTTACTCTTGGGAAATACTACCAAATAGTTTTCCACTCCTACTGGCACTGTCTGTGACTTCTCATATTTCTGCATCCTTGTCTGTATGTGCCATTGTTGGTTTTAAAGATTTTAGTCATCTGGGTGAACGTGTAGGGGTCTCACATTGTGCGTGTGTGTTATCTTTACTCTTTTTTTTTTTTTTTCTTTTTTTGAGACAATGTCTCACTCTGTTGTCCAGGCTGGAGTGCAGTGCTGTGATTTCGGCTCACTGCAGCCTCCACTTCCTGGGCTCAGATGATAATCCTCTCACCTCAGCCTCCCGAGTAGCTGGGACTACAGGTACATGCCGCCATGCCCAACTGAGTTTTTTTTTTTTTGTATTTTTTAGAAGAGATAAGGTTTCACAGTGTTGCCCAGGCTGATCCTGAACTCCTCAGCTCCAGTGATCCTCCCACCTTGGCCTCCCAAGGTGCTGAGATTACAGGTGTGCCCCACTGTGCTTGGCCTCTTTACCTTTTTAATTAGCCATTTTCAGCATTTTATTATGAAAAATTTGAAGAGCTGCAAGAATTACAGTGCACACGTATATACCCATCATCAGATTCCGCCATTAACATTTTATTTTACTTGCTTTATTGCGTATCTAACCTTCTATCCTTCCATCAATTGTATTTTTTTTGGAAACATTTCAAAGTAAGTTGAGAAGAGCAGTATACTTCATTCTAAGGACTTCAGTATACAGAGCATTAACTATCATATTATTTTTGAGGTATAATTTACATACAGTGTGATGTACTTTTTTTTTTTATTTAATTTTTTATTTTTATAGAGGTGGGGTCTTGCTGTGTTATCCAGGCTGGTCTTGAAATCCTGGCCTCAAGTGACTCTCCTACCTTGGCCTCCCAAAGTGTTGGGATTCCAGATGTGATCCCCTGCACCTGGTCTTGTTTTTTTTTTTTGTTTTTTTTTTTTTAAACAACAACAACGACAAAAATAGGATTTTGTTCTGTTGCCCAGGCTGGAGTGCAGTGGTACGATCATAGCTCACTGGAGCCTCAATCTCCTGAGCTCAAGCAATCCTCCTATCCCAGCCTCCTAGAGTAGCTGGGACTAGAGGTGCACACCACTATGCCCAGCCTACAAGTACTTTCGATATGCTTTGGGTTTCCTCTCCTGTGATATGTCTAAGGGTGGCTTTTGAATTTTTTGCGGGGAGGGTGAAGAGTCCAGTTGACTGACGGGAGGATCGAGGGTATATTCCTGTGACAAATCTGGTTCCAAGGTGTCTACTATTAACTGAAAGCAGATTCTCACATCTACAAGGTTTCCCAGTGTCAGGAGCCAGGAAATGCTGATTTGTTAAAACTCATCCCAAAATTGGGCAGAGTAGTGAAATTTCCAAGCAGGCTGCTTGACGCCTTATCTTCTAATCATTTCCAGTTATGTAACTTTTTTTTTTTTTTCCGACGAGTGTCAGTCTAGCGGGATAACACAAAATCATTAGCAGATTTATAAAGCAGTTTGACCAACGGCTGCCAGAGGAAGTGTGACTTTGAGTTCCCCACGTAGGCGTCAGACTTGCCTTCATATTGAAAGGCAGAGGAGTTGGTGCAAAGAAGGATGTTCCCGGGGGCAGTTGACAGTAATGGATCTTTAAAAAAATTATTCCCCTTGTCAGCTCCAAGGTTGGCAGGCCTTGCACTTCAGGGTGTCAGGCCCTGTCCCCAGCCCCTTCCCAGGCTGGGGACTCTGGGTTTGCCGCGGGTTTGTAAGTCGTGGGGGTTTCTGCCTTCTCCCAGGGGTCCCGTCTGTCGAATCCTGTGACTGGGTATGTGTGGCCTTGTCGTGATGCATGGGTCTGTGTCAGGGGAGGAGCAGGGCCACCCACATCCTCATTTGGCTTTCTGTTTCTTCTCACATGTCATTTTGTGAAGGAGCCACTGACCAAGGCCTGGTTAGGAGGAAGTGGTCACCAAAATACTTTGATGTCCAGGACTTGCAGAGAGCTTGTCCTCAGTGGCTGTGTCTGAATTCCACTATCGAGGGTGCCTGGAGGGGGATCTTGATTGGGAAGGCAGTAGGAAATTTGAAGGAGGGACTGTTTACAGAGGCTTGGGCGAGGTAGGGGATGGGGAAGCATGCCCAGAGAGGGGAAAAGGGAGGGAGGCCTGCAGCAGGAGGGACCCACTGCTCTAAAGAAGCCATTGCTACTCCCAGCCGCAACCTGCAGCCTACTGGGAGGGAGCTGGTGACAATACCCCAACCTTGCTTTCGTCTTGAATCTTCATCTCCCGCCTATGACTTTCACTGGCCAAATTGTCTTCACTGTAGCCAGAGGGTGCGAGGGTCCTCGGAGTCCCTGTGGGTCAGCCTTCTGGTGCAGGAGCCGCAGGAGAAGGGCCAAAGCTAGATCCCGACAGGCAAGTGGAGAGTAAGCAGCCCAGAGATGTTTCTAGACCTTTGTCCCAGGTTAAAACACAAAATCATTTGCTCTGGGAGAATATATTTAAAAATTCTCTTGACGAGTTTGGAAGAGAACTTTGGCCTAGGAACTGATCTGAAATCAAATGCAGACATGGGGTGGGGGACCTTGGTCAAAAAGATCCTCCTCCTGCTTGGCTTGAGTCAAGAAACAGGCGAGGGGCACCCATGGCTGTGGCATGGAGGGCTAGGACAATATACACACTTCACAGGAATGTTGAGTTTAGGAGGTGGAACGCCAGAATGGGCTCCCCAGGGTGGAGGTTTGGAGAAATCTGCTTACTAAGGAAATATTAGCAAGGACCAAGAAAGTGATGGAAAGAGAGGGACACCATGGCGGAGCTAGGGATGCGTGGAGCAAGAAGGAAAAGTCAACTCAGAGTCAGGACAGAAGCTAGGTCGGAGTTAAAGAACCTCGTCTCTAGGCTGGGGCATGGAACAGGTAAGGAAGTCAGTTGCGTGGTTGGAGGAGAATGTATTCCCTTCGAACCTGACTGTTGGTGATGCGTTGCTCATCCGTGCCTGCGTGGCATAGCGGTTCAGAGAGTGTGGGGTGTCAATTCCAGCTGTGCTATTTACTAGCTGTGAGTCCCTGGACAGATGACATAACCTCTCTGTATCTCAGATTTCTCATCTGGAAATGGGACCATTATAATACGTGTCTCTTAGGGTTATTTCAAGGATCAAATGAGTAAATACAGGTACAACTTTAAACCATTACTGTATATTTAACCCTTAGGGTCTCTGACACTGTCATGAAGGCTGCCTCTGAACAGGAGAGGACTACGAGTGGACCAGTTTTGGGATGGGAGTGGGAGGACCAGAAGAATGGTACCACCAGGGAAGGGAAAATGGGAGGGAGGCCGTGGTCTACATTGATCCCTGACATAGCAGTGGGAAATGAGCCAAGGAAACTGGCTTGAACGAGCTTCCATTTGGAGGCTGGCCCTTTGCCGCAGAGACAGTTATTTGAAGCTCACCAGTCATTCACACATTATTACAAATACGTTTATTAGGACCTTTGGTTTCTGAACAGGGCAGAGCTGGGGGAGAGCCTGAAAACATGGCTATCAGAAGGAAGAGTCTTGGGAGAAGGGAGGTGGAGGGAGAGGGATCATTTTTACTTTAATATTTCTTGTCTTAAAAGAGTTATTGGTTTAGTAGGACTTAGGGGCGGAGGTTCCCATGCAGATGGTGGACATGGGTTCTCTGTGTGTGTGTGTGTGTGTGTGTGTGTGTAGCCTGGGTTGGGGATTGGGGTGATGGTGGCTCTACCTTTATGAAGCGTTTCTCCAGGGCACACTTTTCCTGAACACGGTGCAATGAGCACCACTTTTCATCTATAATGAAGGTGTTTCTAGCTGGCTGGGGAGCATCACCCATAGACAGCATGATACAGTAGTTAAGAGCACAAGGAAACCCGTAGATTTGGACTGAGTTTTGAATCTCTGCTCAGTCACTCTGTTTTTCTTTCTTTCTTTTTGAAAAATAGAGATGGGGTGGGCGGCGGGCTCACTATACTGCCCAGGCTGGTCTCGAACTCCTGGCCTCAAGTGATGCTCTGGCCTCAGCCTCCCAAAGTGATGGGATTGCAAGCATCGGCCACTATACCTGGCCTGTGAATTTTCTTTTTTTTTCCTTGAGTCAGGGCCTTGCCCTGTCGTCGAAGCTGGAGTGCAGTGGTGTGATCACTGCGAACTGCAGTCTCGACCTCTTGGGTTGAAGTGATCATCCCACCTCGGCCTCCTGAGTAGCTGAGACCTCAGATGTGTGCTACCATGCCTGGCTAATTTTTAAATTTTATTTTTTGTAGAGACAGGGACTCTCTTTGCTGCCCAGGCTGGTCTTAAACTCCTGAGCTCATGCGATTCTCCTGCCTCAGCCTCCCAAACTGTCTGGATTACAAGCATGAGCCATCAGACCCAGCCTGGCCTGTGTGAATTTTTAATATGTATATTTTAATATATATTTTAACCAAAGACTACAGTTAATCAGCATTTATATTCTATTTGCCAAAAAGGCAAGAGTCTCAGCATATTTTTATTTTCCTTTTTATCTTTTCTCTACCATGTCCCATGATGAAATTATGTGGAATTATAGACCTAGATTACATTATTATTGTGTTTATAACCTCAAACTCCTGAGCTCAAGCGGTCCTCCTGCCTCGGCCTTCCAAGTAGCTGAGACTACAGGTGCGTACCACCACACCCAGCTAAATTACATTTTAAAATTGCTGCTTTTGTAGAAATGGGTCTCTCTGTGTTGCCCAGGCTGGTCTTGGACTCCAGGCCTCAAGTGATCCTCCCATCTTGGCCTCCCAAAATACTGGGGTTATAGGCATGAACCACCTATTCGCCTGGCCTGCTCAGTCACTCTGACCTGCTCAAACCTTTTGGTGCATCAGTTTCCTCATCTGTAAAATGGGCATGATAGTGGGACTTAGTTCATAAAACAGGAAAAGTAAATGAATGATTTAGTACATGTAAATAATTTAAAAGAATGATGATAATTTAAAAAACATTATTATTTTGTTCTTCTACTCATTTCTTTTGGGTTCCTTCTGTTCCAGCCAGTCAGGATTCAGGTTTCTCATTGATTTCCTTTTATTTTTTGAGTCAGAGTCTCACTCTGTCACCCAGGCTGGAGTGCAATGGCACGATCTCGGCTCACTGCAACCTCTGCCCCCTGGGTACAAGCAGGTCTCCTGCCTCAGCCTCCCAAGCAGGGATTACAGGCACCCGCCACCACACCCGGCTAATTTTTGTATTTTTAGTAGAGACATGGTTTCACTATATTGGCCAGGCTAGTCTCGAATTCCTGACTTTGTGATCCGCCCGCCTCGGCCTCCCAAAGTGCTGGGATTATAGGTGTGAGCCACCATGCCCAGTGTTTTTTTTTTTTTTTTTTTTGAGATGGAATCTTGCTCTGTTGCCCAGGCTGGAGTGTAATGGCATGATGTTGGCTCACTGCAAACGCCTCCTCCTGGGTTCAAGCAATTCTTCTGCCTCAGCATCCTGAGTAGCTGGGATTACAGGTGCCAGCCACTACGCCCAGCTAAATTTTTTTTTTTTTTTTTTTTGTATTTTTAGCAGGGATGGGGTTTTACCATGTTGGTCAGGCTTGTCTCGAACTCCTGACCTCAGGTGATCCACATGTCTTGGCCTCCAAAGGGCTTGGATTACAGGTGTGAGCCATCATGCCGGGCCAGGTTTCTCACTGATTTCTGAAGAAGTGTAAGAAATGGCCACGCACCTACCCTGGCGTGACCTGTCTGGCCCTCCTCACCATCTCCCTGCATCCTGCAAAGTCCTCCTCTGGAAACTCTTGCTGAGCTTCAGCTCTCAGGGCCTTGTCTTCCTTGGGAGGAGGCACCTAAGTGGCACCTGCCCATGCCACCTGAATTGACAGATTGGAGCATTTATGTTAAGACAGAGAGGCTGTGAAGGCCGGGTCTCCTCGTCTGCCATCTTGCTCTCCACTGTCGTGTTTAATATGGCCGCTTGCACACTGCAGCAATGCACGAGGCACTGGACTGGGGGAATGTCTATTTGGAGTCACATCTTGGCTGTGTGACCTTAAATGGGTCACTGAGTCTAGGTGGGTCTCCTTTTGTCATATGTGAAATTAAGCTCAGTACTGGGAACTGTAAGGGTTAAGAGCTAATGCATGTGCCGTCCATTCTCCACTGGGAAGTGGTGCTTTACAAAGTCCAAGTATTGTGATTAATCCTTCTGTGTTCCACCTGCATGCCTTCGGTGGTGCTCAGCACATAATCGTTTCTCAGTAAGATTCTCTTGGCGGGTCGATTGCTGTCTAAAGTGGATTGCTACAGCTTCTGTTTTGATCTGCCTATCATAATGTTCTATCTCCCATCTTTTTGGGGAACTTCCCCTACTGTCACCCTGCCATGTGACTTTGGTGGGGCTTGTCAACCAAGATAGGTTGCTAAGCTGGGAGGAAGTTACCAGTGGCTCCCTAGTTGGGGCAGAGTTCACCTACGGGCATGAGAGAAGATGTCCTGTTGACATTGTGTGAGTCCCTGGAACCGGGCATCACTGAACTCCAGTGATACATGCTGATAAATCCTCCTTTCTATTGGTTTAAACTTGTGGATTGGATTTCTGCCACTGGCAACTGAAAGTCCTGGCTCTCTTTTCCTTCCATTTTGGAACGCAGCAGTGATTCTCTTCTTCCATTAACAAAGGGAAAGAGAAAGGGTGTCAGAAGTAAAAGTCAAAACTGGAAAACTTTATTTAGGTTGGGTTATGGTGACTCGTGCTTGTAATCCTAGCACTTTGGGAGGCCGAGGCAGGAGGAGTGCTTGAAGCCAGGAGTTTGAGACCAGCTTGGGCGACATTAGGGAAATGCTTTCTCTGTAAAAAAATTTAAAAAAGTAGCTGGGCATGGTGGTGTATACCTGTAGTCCTACCTATTTAGGAGGCTTCGGTGGGAGACTCACCTGAGCCAAGGATGTCAAGGCTGCAGTGAGTCATGATCATGCCCTTGCACTCCAGCCTGGATGACAGAGTGAGACCCTATCTGTAAATAAATAGATAGATGGTAGGTAGGTGGGTAGATAGATGATAGATTCTTCTTATAATCACATTAAATGCTGCCATTAAATGATGTAGAATAATATTTAATAACAAGATAAAATATCACCAAGAAAAATGAACATGTGACAGTTTTGTTAGAAAACAATACTTAAAAGAGGCTTCATCTGAGCTTCATCAGTGACAAGTATTTAAAAAAAAAAAAGCAAAAAAGCAAACAAACAAAAACTCTTCAACTTGGTACGTTGACCTGTGCCTATAGCCCCAGCTACTAGCAGGGCTGAGGCAGGAGAACCACTTGAGCCCAGGAGTTTGACATCAGCTTGGGCAACATAGTAAGACCCCATCTCTAAAAAAAAAAATACCAAACTTAAAAAAAGAAGAAGTCTCACATCTGGAAATATGCTTTTTTTTTTTTTTTTTTTTTTTTTTTTGAGACGGAGTCTCGCTCTGTCGCCCAGGCTGGAGTGCAGTGGCGCTATCTCGGCTCACTGCAAGCTCCGCCTCCCGGGTTCACGCCATTCTCCTGCCTCAGCCTCCTGAGTAGCTGGGACTACAGGCGCCCGCCACCTCGCCCGGCTAATTTTTTGTATTTTTAGTAGAGACGGGGTTTCATTGTGTTAGCCAGGATGGTCTCGATCTCCTGACCTCGTGATCCGCCCGTCTCGGCCTCCCAAAGTGCTGGGATTACAGGCTTGAGCCACCGCGCCCGGCCGGAAATATGCTTTTAAGTCAGGTCCAGGGAACCTCAGAACCAGCCTCAGTTCACAAGCTTCTGCTTTTTTATAGAGCACTCGCTGGGTGTCAAGCATTGTTCTATTCTTTTTAATCCTAACAACAACTTCATGCGTTAGGTTCTACTGTTGTCCCCATTTTACAGGTGGGGAAACTGAGGCACAGAAGTAAAATGACTTGGTCACTCATGGTCACACCATGATGATACCTGGATTGAATGAAATTTAACAACCTTGGTCAGGCATGATGGCTTATGCCTGTAATTCCAGCAGTTTGGGAGGCCGAGGTTGGGTGGATCATTTAAGGTCAGGAGTTTGAGACCAGCCTGGCCAACATGGTGAAACCCCGTCTCTACTAAAAACACAAAAATTAGCTGGGTGGTAGTGATGTGTGCCTGTAATCCCAGCTACTCGGGAGTCTGAGGCAGGAGAATTGCTTGAGCCTGGGAAGCAGAGGTTTCAGTGAGCCGAGATCGTGCCACTGCACTCCAGTTTGGGCAAAAGACTGAGACCCTGTCTCAAAAAAAAAAAAAAAAAAAAAAAAAAAAAAAAAAAAAAAAAAAGAAATGTAACAGCTTCATTACCGAGTCCAGATGACTCCAGTTTGCTGCCTCTTATAGGTGTTCATTCAACAACTGCTGTAGGCAAGGAGAAAAGTTACATTTCAAAGGCCCACTACCTTCACTGTATCCATTTACACTTGTGTGTGTGTGTACTTAACCAGTTAGGAGAGAGAAAGAAAGAAAGAGAAGAAAAGGAGAGGAAGAAAAGGAAAGAGTCAAAGGGGAATGGGTGGAAGGGAGAAAGGAAAACGGAAAGTTGAAGTGTGCAAGAGAGTGCCTGGGGTTTGAGGTTGGAGGTCAGATGAAATCAACGTAAATGTCACAACCACACTTCCTCTTGGGAGCTGGTGAATTAGTCATTGCCTAGTATGCTGCCCTTTTAATTCCTGATTAGTTGGTTAACCACTACTTCTAGGTCTTTAAAAAATAGTTAATATTTTTTTCTTTATTGAGATACTATTCACATAACATAAAACTCAGCCCTCTGCAGTATACAGGTCAGTGGTTTATTGTATATTCACTGTGTAGTATTCTAGTATATTCACTAACTGCAGAACACTTCCATCACCTTAGAAAGAAACCCCTTCCCTGTTAGCTGTCACTCCCCATTCACCCCTCCCCTTACCCCGAACAACCACTAATCGATTTCTGTCTCTGTGGATTTGCCTATTCTAGGCATTTCATAGAAATAGAATAATATTACACAATATCTGGCCTTTTGTGTCTGGCTTATTTCACTTAGTGTAATATTTTCGAGGTTTATCTGTATTAACATGCATCAGCACTTCATTCCTTTTCATGGCTGTATAATATTCCATTATCCTGCCATGCCACATTTTATCTGTCCATCAGTGGATGGACATGTGAATTGGTTATACTTTCTAGTTATTGTGAATAATGCTGTGACAAACATTGATGTACAAGTTTTTTTTTTTTGTGGGACATGTTTTTTTTTGTGGGACATTTTTTTTGTGGGACATGTTTTCAGTTCTCTTGGATCTCTACCTAGGAGTAGAATTACTGGATCATATGGGGACTCTGTGCTTAACTTTTTTAGGAACTGCCAAACTGTTTCTACCTCTCTTCCACCTCTATTCCTCAAACGGAACTGATGGAAAGTCGCAAAAATATAAGTTGGTTTTTGTGTTCTTTGGCTGCAGTATCCTAAAATTCTATAAGGTGAGATATGTTACGTATTTCAAAATGGGGCCGGTGCGGAGGCTCACGTCTGTAATCCCAGCACTTTGGGAGGCCGAGGCGGGCGGATCAGCTGAGGTCAGGAGTTTGATACCAGCCTGGCCAATGTGGCAAAACCCTGTCTCTACTAAAAATACAAAAATTAGTTGGGCATGGTGGTGGGCACCTGTAATTTCAGCTACTTGGGAGGCTCAGGCAGCAGAATCGCTTGAACCCAGGAGACGAAGGTTAAAGTGAGCTGAGATCACACCACTGCACTCCAGCCTGGTGACAGAGTAAGACTCTGTTTCAAAAATAAAATAAAATAAAATAAAATAAATAAGTAAATATGAACAAAAATGGATCCTCTTCTGTTTAGGCTGACATGCCTTGCAGCAACCTTCTGGAACAGGCAGATGGTTTATTGGATCATATGGGCCAGGGTTCTCCATCATTTATTCACCATCCAGATGACCTGATACTGTTCTCTTCAAGAGAGGATTCTTTTTTTTTTTTTTTTTTTTTTTTTTTTTTGAGACAGAGTCTCGCTCTGTCACCCAGGCTGGAGTGCAGTGGTGCGATCTCGGCTCACTGCAAGCTCTGCCTCCCGGGTTCGTACTGTTCTCCTGCTTCAGCCTCCCGAGTAGCTGGGCCTACGCCTGGCTAAGTTTTATATTTTTAGTAGAAATGGGGGTTTCACTGTATTAGCCAGGATGGTCTCAATCTCCTGACCTCATGATCTGCCCGCCTTGGCCTCCCAGAACTCTGGGATTACAGGCATGAGCCACCAAGCCCAGCCCTTTTTTTTTTTTTTTTGAGTCTCGCTCTGTTGCCCAGGCTGGAGTGCAGTGGTGCAATCTTGGCTCACTGCAACCTCTGCCTCCCACGTTCGAGTAATTCTCCTGTCTCAGCCTCCAGAGTAGTTGGGACTACAGGCACACACCACCACACCTGGCTAATTTTTTTTTTTTTGTAATTTTAGTAGAGATGGGGTTTCACCGTATTGGCCACGCTAGTCTCAATCTCCTGACCTCGTGATCCACCTGCCTCAGCCTCCGAAAGTGCTGGGATTGCAGGCTTGAGCCACCGCGTCCGGCTCTCAACTGAGAGACGATTCTTAACCAGCAGTAAACGGTTATCCAAGGGATGCAGGCAGAGAAGGGTCTAGGTTAACCCAAACCAATGAGGCAGCTTTTCACCCCACGAAAATAACCTCCAACACCAGAACACAACCAAGAAACTTAAAAATGCAAAAAAACTGTGTTGTGTTTTTTTTCTTTTTTTTTTTTTTGACTCTCTTTCTCAAGCTCCTAAATCAAAAATGCCTGTGCTGGCCAATAATTAATGTTTATGTGTGCTTTATGATTTTTCAGGTGCTCTCACATGAGATCTAGGATCAGCTCTCACAGCAGCTCCATGAGCTCCAACGAGCAGTTACTATTTCCATCGTCTCGATTTTTCAGCTGGGGACATGGGAGGCTCAGAATTTGTGATTTGCAGCCAGGTTAGCAAGTGGCAGTTAGTAAAAGACAGACTTGGCATTCAGACCTTTTGACTTGGTGTTCTATACTCTTTTTATTATGAGCTCCTGGCAGTGTTCACACAGTTTTAAAATCTAGATAAAGGTACTCTGATTTTTTCCCCCGAGAGTCACATTAATAGAGTTTGAACTTGGCTTTGGGAAGCTTTGATAAACCTCGTAGTTGGATCTTTGGCATAAGAGAGAGGAATGCTGTATGTACCCCTGATCCCAACACGTGTGTACAAGCCCTCTTGCCCAGTATATTTTTACAAGTGTATTTTCTGTGTTCATGCATGTGAGGTTTCTTAGCCCCCTTGGCTGATCTAAAAGCCTTACTTTTGAGCTGTAAGAGGCAATATTAGGATGTTCCTGTTATTTTAAGTAGCTAGTAAATTCCAGACTGGTGGAGAGGCTCAGCTGTGGGCTCAAAAACCATTCACAGAAACTTTGGGGATGTTTTCCTTTTGTCTGCGTGTTTTAGAAATCAGCTTAATTGAGGTTGTCTGAGAGTTTTTGTAAATTTCAGAGAGGCAATTGTGTATTATATTTTGCTGTGATTAAACACATAGACACATACATGCCACCCTCTGCCCCTATGCAAGCCCCACTGCCGGCTTTGCCTGGACGTGTGAAAACACCTATTTGTTTATTCAAAAGCCACAAACCAGACACACAGTGGAATATGTGCAAGTATGATGAACAAAGTACTTTACAGTGCTTAAAAGCTAACTGAGTAGGTATGGATCAGTATTTTGTAATTAACGTATTTTAAAAAAACAGCAAACCAGGTGACTAAGCATTTGAAGATAGCTTTTGGCTTCTTTCTTGCTTACTGTACTTCTTGACTTAATAGGTAAATCTCAACTTCGAATGCCCACAGGAGCACAGATTCAGAGAGAGTAGGTCCTCAGTGAAGGAATTTTTATTGTGTAACTATAGGAAGACAGAGATCTTTAAGCTGTTGACCCTTGAGCATGGTTTAGCCCGTTTCATACTGAGGTGGTCATTTTTCTAAGCATCCAAGCTGAGTGAGCACCAGTCTCCTGGAGAGGGTGTTTAAACCCCGATTGCTGGGCCTCCTCCCAGAGCTGCTGGTTCAGTAGGTTTGGAGTGAGGCTTGAGCAGCCGTACTTCTGGCAAGTTCCCAGGTGATTCTGGTGCTGCTGGTCTGTGGTTCACAGCGAGTGGTGAGGCTCCAGAGGATTCACTCCCTGACTCTTCAGGGAGCTTTGCTTTATAAAGAAGGATGTGAAATGCAGTCATAATTGGGAAAACTTGGCCAGGACTTGCTCTCCAGGGCTGTCTCTGAGACATTTTCTCTAGGGTTGTCCCTGGAAGCAGGTGGGTTTGATGGGCTGTTTGGGCACACTGGACTATAAAAGGTGAAAACATTCCATTTCTTATCCATGCCTTTCATTTAATACTAGCTTTGGGCCCAGATGCCTCAAAGTTCTGGGATGATCTAACTTGGTTCTGTGGAAGTTCAGGGTACCTTGGTGCTCGATGTGGGCAGTTTTACCCCTGAGTTTGGGGGGTACCAGATGCCTCCTCTGCCTTCCTTGCATGTGTGTGGATGCCGTTTCTGGATCTGTCCTCTGTAGCCCCCGTTCTCCCAAGGTCCATCAGAGCAGGACCTGATCCACGACAAGGGTCTGCTGGTTCAGAGGGCCTGGGCCTCGCCCTCTGGAACAACTCCCTGGAAAATCTTGGCTTTGGGACGACAGGGGCAAGTTCTCATTGTTGAGATGGTTGTTCTTGCTCCCACAAAAACAAAATAATGAGCCATTCCACTTCATTGAACTCTAGGGCGACTGCCCTTTGAGAGCTGGGAGGTGTCCCTTATTTCTGGCGGGGGTCTCTTAGAATATATTGCTGTTTCCCCCTTCCCAAAGACCCCCTCCCTCCGTTGACTCCTGGGCCATCCGTCCTGACCACTAAAACCCACCTCCCCTTCCTGGCCCAGCTATACTGTCCATTCAGCAACAGGTGTGGTTGTATCCCTGGCAGAAATAGCAGAACTGCCAATGCCCCCCGAACCCATGCCAGGATTGGAGCACAGATCGGGCTGCTGCCACTGCAGGAACTCAGAACTTGGTCCTGGGGGCCCTGAGTGCTGTTTATCCTCAGTGCCGCCCAGGACAGGCCACCAGGGCCTGGTTCTCTGGCCTTGTAAGGTTTCATCCAAGCCTCTACCGCCTCCTTCCTCGAGCTGACTTTTCTGACAGTGAGCCTGGGGAGCTCTTCTGGTCTTACACACTGCCTGAGCTTCCCCCAGTCACCTTTTCTTTAGATTCACCCAGGCATGACTTGGCTCCAGAGGAATCCTGAAGTTCCATTGTTCTTGCTGTGTACTTTCCCTGGTGCTTTTCTGATATACAGAGAGCGTTTTCTTTCCTTTTGATGTGCACTTGAGCATTGAATGCAAGCGTCTCTGTGGTTCTTTCCCTTAGCAGTACCTGCCCCGGTGCTGCTGGCTGTCAGCCCCAGACACCAGGGCGTCTGCAGCCCTGAGCTGAGCCAGCCTGTCTGCCAGTGTCTCCTCTCTGCCTGGGGGGCGGCAGCCTTCCCTGCACCATGGCCCAGCCACCGTTTGGAACCTACTGACTCCTTCTGTCATGTATTGGTCCCTCCTTCCTCATCCAGTTGCCTGTCTCGGATTATGGTTTGGTTTCTAGAAGGTTCTAGTCAGAGACGGGCAGGAACTATTGATCTGGCCTGTTGTACCTGCCATGCAGTTCTTATCTAGCTTAAAGACATAATAGACATTTTCTTAGAAGTGTAACAACTGGCCAGACGCAGTGGCTCATGCCTGTAATCCCAGTGCTGTGGGAGGCCGAGACGGGAGGATTGCTTGAGCCCAGGAGTTCAAGACCAGCCTGGGCAACATAGCAAGACCCTATCTCTGGATAAAATGTTTTACAAAATTATCTGGGCATGCTGGTGGATGCTTGTGGTCCCAGCTACTTAGGGGGCTGAGGTGGGAGGATTGCTTGACCCCTGGAGGTCAAGGCTGCAGCGAGCCGTGATTGCGCCACTGTACTCCAGCCTGGACGACAGAGCATCTCTGTCTCAAAAGAAAAAATAAAATAAATAAATAAATATAACATCCACAGAAAAGGATTTGCATAGTAATTTACCAGATCCTTTCTTACCTGATATTGGGGATCTGCTGAGATTGGCCACTCATTTTGAGTTGATCTTACAACTTTGGTAGAATTCAAAGGCCCCAAAAATGCCTCACTTTGGGATAATATCACTGGCCCGACACTGCCCATGAGAAGCAGAGGCTCACCTGTCCTCCTGGGCATCTTTTGGCAGCCAGGGTCAGAACATACACCTAGCTCTGTTTTAGGGAAAGTGAAGCATGCAGGTGGGCATAGCTGCAAAGTCCCCAGCTTTGAACAGAACCCCAAGGGGGAACCAGTTACCAGCCTCCTCTGTACCCTGCAGTCCTTGAGCTACTGGAGTCTCCTGCAGTCACATCTTGCCAGCAGGCCTTGCTTTCCTGCCACTCTGAGTCCCCTGTCCCCTATTCCAAGCTGCTGGAGCGTGGAGCCCACTGCCTGGCAGAGCTCTGACTGTTCTCAGCTCTTTCTGCCAATAGCTCGGAGGTTCTGGGCTAGGTGGTGAGGGGGTGGGGACGGGTCTACCTTAAATCCATTTTGCAGCATGCTCACCTGCTTGGCACTAACTGTGACACCCTTCTTGCCCATGCAACCCAACAGACATGTGTGAGTTTGCTAGGGCCACCTTAACAAAGTACCATGGACTGTGGGGCTTAAACAACAGAAATCTATTTTCTTGCAATTCTAGAGACTACAAGTCCAAGATCATAAGTGTAAACAGGATGGTTTCCTCTGAGGTCGCTCTCCTTGGCTTTTTTCCTCCATGTGTCCTCACGTGGTCCTCCCTCTGTACCTGTGTGTAGCCTGTATCCTAATTTCCTCTTCTTACAAGGACACCAGGCATGCTGGATTAGGTCTACTCTCATGACCCCATTTTAACGTTTATATCCAATTTTTTTTTTTTTTTTTGAGACAGAATTTTGCTCTTGTTGCCCAGGCTGGAGTACAATGGCATGATCTCGGCTCACTGCAACCTCTGCCTCCCAGGTTCAGCCGATTCTCCTGCCTCAGCCTCCCGAGTAGCTGGGATTACAGGGGGCACGCCACCATACCCAGCTAAGTTTTTGTATTTTTAGTAGAGATGGGGTTTCACCATGTTGGCCAGGCTGGTCTTGAACTCCTGACCTCAGGTGATCCACCTGCCTCTGCCTCCCAAAGTGCTGGGATTACAGGTGTGAACCACCACACCCGGCCACCTATCTCCAATTATAGTCACATCCAGAGTTACTAGGGGTTAAGACTTCAACTTACAGATTTTTTTTTTTCTTTCCTGAGACAGAGTCTGTCTCTGTTGCCCAGGCTGGAATGCAGTGGCGCAATCTCAGCTTACTGAAACCTCCGCCTCCTGGGTTCAAGCGATTCTCCCGCCTCAGCTTCCTAGGTAGCTGGGATTACAGGCACCCACTATCATGCCTGGCTAATTTTTTTTTTTTTTGTATTTTTAGTAGAGACAGGGTTTTGCCATGTTGGTCAGGCTGGTCTCGAACTCCTGACCTCAGGTTATCCAGCCACTTTGGCCTCTCAAAGTGCTGGGATTACAGGCCAGATTTTTTTTTTTTTGATTGGGGGGACACAGTTCAAGTTCATGACACACTCCCTGTTATTGATGTCTGAACCCCTGTGAGTTCAGCCTGCACCTTCATATAGAACTGTTTGGGTGGATCAAGGTTGCAACCAATTAAAAAATTATCTAAATATGAAATACATTGGGGATACCTCAGAATCTTTTTCTATAAGAATTATGATTGGTTTTAGTTCTGTCATTTTACGTTATGTTTTCTGTTTTTAAACCTTAAATAGGCCAGGCATGGTGGCTCATGCCTGTAATCCCAGGACTTTGGGAGGCCAAGGCAGTCGGATCACCTGAGGTCCTGGCCAACATGGTGAAACCCCATCTCCACTAAAAATACGAAAATGAGCTGGTAGTGGTGGTGCGCTTTTGTAGCCCAGCTACTTGGGAGGCTGAGGCCAGAGAATTGCTTGAACCTGGGAGGCAGAGGTTGCGGTGAGCCAAGATCTTGCCACTGCACTCCAGCCTGGTCAACAGAGCGAGACTCTGTCTCAAAAGCAAACAAACAAAACCTTTAATTATATGTTATTTACCATATGATCAGTTTTATTGACTTTGTGTGTTGCATTTCTTCCAATAATTTGAAAGAGTTACAATCTGCTTTTAGTTCTGGTAGTCATCTTTGTAACTACTATGGAACTTTTTTTTTTTTTTAAATTCCTTCTCAGAGGGAGTGTTGCTTTGTCACCCAGGCTGGAATGTTTTAGTTCTGGTAATCTTTGTAACTACCTTGGAACTTCCCTGCCCCACTCCCACTGTGGCCCCCCATCACCCCCGCCCAGCCCCCTACTCCCCATCCCACTGCCACTGCCC
The DNA here is from genome assembly GCF_043159975.1 of Macaca nemestrina. NCBI lineage: Eukaryota > Metazoa > Chordata > Mammalia > Primates > Cercopithecidae > Macaca > Macaca nemestrina. The sequence goes on along the minus strand of NC_092141.1, from coordinate 10,348,062 downwards.
ACAGGGAATCTTGCTCTGTCCCCCAGACTGGAGTGCAGTGGCGTGATCTCGGCTCACTGCAACCTCCGCCTCCTGGGTTCAAGCGATTCTTCTGCCTCAGCCTCCCCAGTAGCTGGGATTACAGCCACCACCACTACACCTGGCTACTTTTTGTATTTTTTAGTGGAGACAGGTTTCACCATGTTGGCCAGGCTGGTCTCGAACTCCTGAGCTCATGATCTGCCCGCCTTGGCCTCCCAAAGTGCTGGGATTACAGGCGTGAGCCATTGCACCCGGCCTACTATGTAACTTTTTAATATATGCCATCCTCAACTTTTTAGGCGGGACCTGCTGACTCATCAGCATGAGGTTGACAGTTATTCTGAAAAGTGTTAATCTTAACAAAAATAACATTTATTATACTTTATTTTTAAAGGAAATATAAAAGTTTAACCCTCTCTACAGTGTTGTGTTACACGGTATCTATCATACACATTTTAAAGGTGGGGAATTCAAGGCATAGAGAGGTACCAGAACTTGCCTGAGGCCGTTTATGTTAGTGTCTAGCAGAGCTGGAATGTGACCTGGAGTCTGTGATTCCAGGGCTTTGGCCTTGATGCTGCCTTGTTGGGCTTGCACGTTTTAGGTAACGGCCTCTCCTCCCTCTTTGGAGCTGGGCTCTATGGAGGGAGTAACTCAGAGCTCCTGGTCTTAGTGGGGCTTGGATCTGTCTACCCTGGGAATCTGGGTGTCTATTCAGGGGTGCCCAGGCACTCATTCAAGCAGTGGCTTTTTTTTTTTTTTTTTTGACAGAGTCTCGCTCTGTCGCGCAGGCTGGAGTGCAGTGACGCGGTCTTGGCTCACTGCAAGCTCCGTCTCCCGGGTTCACGCCATTCTCCTGCCTCAGCCTCCCGAGTAGCTGGGACTACAGGTGCCTGTCACCACACTCGGCTAATTTTTTTGTATTTTTAGTAGAGACAGGTTTTACCATGTTAGTCAGGATGGTCTCGATCTCCTGACCTCGTGAGCCGCCCGCCTCGGCCTCCCAAAGTGCTGGGATTACAGGTGTGAGTCACCGCGCCCGGCCCCCAAGCAGTGACTTTAATGTCCCCTTGATGTGGTCTGTGAGCAGCTCCCTGAGGCAGGAAATTCCAGAAGTGAGTCAGGGGCAGGGTCCTGGAGCCACTTCCCTGGGTCCCTAGAAGCAACCTTTCTGTGGCTGTCAGAGGGGCAGAGCTGGGTGCAGACCAGGGTGGGGCCAGCCTAGCAGCTGGCAGTATTGGCAGAGACCCCTCTGTGTCTCCACTCTCTGCTTTCGGGGAGCCATTGAGGCACAGTGGCCAGTGCAGGACCCTTCCTCTTTAACATTCGTGTCTGCAATGTTATGCACGTAGAAGTGACTCTTTTTGTTTTAATCTGTTAGCATAGAGGGGCAGAGTAGCAGACTGAGTCTCCACTGTTTCCACTACCCCAGCCTTTAGCATTCCATCTCCAGCTTCTCTAGGAACACTGCCACTCCATGACCATGTGTCCTGTGGACTCACGGTGAAGAGCAATTAGCTGTGTCAGGGTTCTCATGGAGAAGCAGAATGAGTAGGAGAAACACACATGGACATAGATGTAGGCATATTCATGTACACAGACACACGTGCAGACGTAGACACATAACACTAGCGATGTAGACATATGCACACATAGCCGCAGACACACATGTATACACATAAAGACATAGACATAGACACACAGGTACATACACACAAATGCAGAGATACACATTTTTATATATTGACTTATTTTTGAGACAGGGTCTCGCCCTGTCACCCAGGCTGGAGTGCAGTGGCAATCATGGCTCACTGCAGCCTCGACGTCCTGGACTCAAATGATCTTCCCACCACAGCCTCCCAGGTAGCTGAATCCACAGGCATGCACCACCATGCCTGGCAAATTTTTAAACTATTTATAGAGACAGGGTTTCCCTATGTTGCACAAGCTGCTCTTGTACTCCTAGGCACACACAGTCCTCCTGCCTTGGCCTCCTAAAGTGCTGAGATTGCAGGTGTGAGCCACCATGTCCAGCCCCTGCATTTTAAGAGAGAGTTTTTACAGAATGTTAGTCTTATGCCGTTGTGGGGCTGGCTAAGTAGTTTCTGTTGGGCTGTCGTTTCCATGTCTGATGCTGGAGCTTGAAATCTACAGGAAAGGTGAAGTTGAGAAGATCATGAGCAGGCTAGAACCTGTGGGCATGAGCTGGAACCCCACAAGGATGGAATAAAATTGTCTTTGATTTTGATAGTGTGGGTATCCTGCAGAATCTGGGGCCCTTTGTCATGGAGCTAACCAATGTATCCTGGCTCAGGAGTTGGGTAATTTGACAAAAGCTCCAGGAGAGGGTGGAGCAGTTGTGGGCCTAGCCACTGCTTCATGCCAGTGAGGCAAGTCAGCAGATCAGCAACAGTGGGTGTGAGTTACATAGTCTCTGCTTCTTCCCTTTCCCCCACCACATCTCCCAGAAATCTTCCTGTGGTCTACCCTAAGCAGAATGTGTAAGGAAAGGAATTCTGGGAACTGAAGTTCAGCCTAGCCATGCTGACACAGTAGAAAGCCATCACATTGCTGGAAGATTGAGTGAGCTGGTAGGAAGACAGCAGGCTTGGGCGTCAGAACTATTTAAATTGTAATCCTGACTTCTTTGCTGTGGGAAATTATCTGATCTGTGCCTCTTCATTAGTGGGGAATGATAATATAAATGCCCTCTTTGCAGATTTATTAATTAGATTAAATGGAATTAAGAATGTTGAGTATCTCACTTTGCTCCTGGGGTAAGAAATCTCAGACCTTTCACAGTTCTTGATACTAACCAGGAACATAAAATCTCTACATAATTAAGTTTGACTCTGTCCCCTGGACAAATGGTTTCATCACATAGGGCTTGTATATTCCTTGTGTTAGGTTCATTCTTAGGATGTTGATAATTTCTTCTTGTTATTGTGAAGGAAATTTAGTTATGTTTTAAAATTGGTTATAGATGATACATCGTTCCAGAATGTTGCTAATAAATAGCTGTGTTGCTGTGTTTAGTGGAAATTCCTCTGGAGTTTCCTCGTAACTCCGATACTGGCTGTTGGTTTTAGATAGCATTTATATTTTCTATTTAGCATTTTAATGTCCTTTTTATGTCTGTTTTTCAGTGTCTTCCTGGAGAATATAAAACTAGGCTGGCGCTAATACCAGAAAGAGGTGTTTTTTTTTTTTTTTTTTTTTTTTGAGACGGAGTTTCACTCTTGTTGCCCGGGCTAGAGTGCAATGGCACGATCTTGGCTCACTGCAACCTCCGCCTCTGAGGTTCAAGCGATTCTCCTGCCTCAGCCTCCCTAGTAGCTGGGATTATAGGCATGCGCCACCACACACGGCCAATTTTGTATTTTTAGTAAAGATAGGGTTTCTCCATGTTGGTCAGGCTGGACTCGAACTCCCGAACTCTGGTGATCCGCCCGCCTCGGCCTCCCAAAGTGCTAGGATTACAGGCGCGAGCCACCACGCCCGGCCAAGAAGAGGTATTTTTAAAGGCACAAATGGATGTGGGATTTTATCAAATGATGTCTTGTCAGCATCTCTCAAGATGATCATATTTTTTTTCATTTTTGAAATATTGATATGATTAACAATATGAATAGACTTTCTAGCAGGAGAGAATATTGAAATCCATGGTCACTAGATGGAAAGAGCATAGGACAGAGTAGAGTGCCTGGAAACCTCGATTCTAGTTCTAGGTTTGGTTTTTTTTTTTTTTTTTGACAGAGTCTCTCTGTGTTGCCCACACTGGAGTGCAGTGGCGCGATCTCGGCTCACTGCAATCTCCACCTCCTGGGTTCAAGTGATTCTCCTGCCTCAGCCTCCTGAGTAGCTGGGATTACAGGCGCATGCCACCACGCCCGGCTAATTTTTTTTGTACTTTTTAGTATAGACGGGGTTTCACAATGTTGGTCAGGCTGTTCTCAAACTCCTGACCTCGCGATCCACTTGCCTCGGCCTCCCAAGGTGCTGAGATTACAGGCGTGAGCCACTGCGTCCAGCCTCTAGTTTTTTAATTTCAAATTTGACCTGCATAAGCCAGTATGTTTTATTATTCCCTTTAACAAATAGCCCACATTCACATTTCCTTTTCTGTAGAACGGTGATAGTTATGCATGTCCTCCCTTCCTTACCAGGGAGTCGGAAGGATAATCATGAATTAATAAGTCCTTCCTTTACATTTATTTAAGCACCATCATCACATCTGTAAAAGAACCTTGGCCGTACGCGGTGGCTCACGCCAGTAATCCCAGCACTTTGGGAGGCCGAGGCGGGTGGATCACGAGGTCAGGAGATCGAGACCATCCTGGCTAACACGGTGAAACCCCGTCTGTACTAAAAATACCAGAAAAAAATTAGCCAGGCGGTGTGGCGCACGCCTGTAATCCCAGCTACTCGGGAGGCTGAGGCAAGAGAATGGCGTGAACCCGAGAGGTGGAGCTTGAGCTGAAATCACGCCACTGCACTCCAGCCTGGGCGACAGAAGTGAGACTCTGTCTCAAACAAACAAACAAACAAACAAACAGACAAACTTGAAAAAAGTATAAAATGAAGGGACCTGATCTTATTTACTGTACCTTGGTCAACCAAAAACTCTTTCCTTTTCCTCCCTCCTTTCTTCAATGTGGTTGGGCGCGGGGCTCACGCCTGTAATCCCAGCACTTTGGGAGGCCAAATTGGGCAGATGACCTGAGGCCAGGAGTTCGAGAACAGCCTGGCCAACATGGCAAAACCCATCTCTACTAAAAATACAAAAAAATTAGCTGGGTGTGGTGGCACACACCTGTAATCCCAGCTACTTAGGAGGCTGAGACAGGCGAATTGCTTGAACCCAAGAGGCGGAAGCTGCAGTGAGCCAAGATCCTACCATTGTACTCCAGCCTAGGCAACAAGAGTGAAACTCTGTCTCAGGAAAAAAAAAAAAAAAAAAGGAAACTTCTGTGCCAGGAATTGTTCCAGACACAGGGAGTACAGCAGTTACGAAGTAGACAAATTCCCTGCATAGTGCAGCTTACATTCCAAGAAACAAACGCGCATATACATGTCATCTAAGCGATACATACTATGAAGATAAAGTGGGCGGGGGGCCGTGAGGGTGAGGGGCATAGAGAGGGAGGTAGGTTGTAGAGATTTAAATGGGGTAGTCAGGAAAGACCTCTCTGAGGTGACGTTGGAGCAGAGAACTTAATGGAGAGAGGGAATAGCCATGTGGAAAACTGGGGAAGAAGATTCCAGGCAGAGGGAACAGCAAGTGCAAAGACCTGAAGGAATGGCAGTGATGCCCACGAAGCTCGAGTTGGGTGAGCAGGTAGGAGAGGGAAAGGATTTGCAGTCTCTCTCTCTTTTTTTTTTTTTTTAAGCTGGGTCTTGCTCTATTGCCCAGGCTGGAGTGCAGTGGTGTGATCTCAGCTCAGTGCAACCTCTACCTCCCAGAATCAAGTGATTCTCCCACTTCAGCCTCCTGGGTAGCTGGGACTACAGGTGTGCGCCACCATGCCCGACTAAATTTTTGTAGAGATGGGGTTTTGCCATCTTTCCCAGGCTGGTCTCGAACTTCTAGACTCAAGTGATCCTCCTGCCTCGGCCTCCCAGAGAGCTGGGATTTTTATAGGCGCGAGTCACGATGCCTGGCCAGATTTGAGGTCTAAGAGGTCGAAGAGGATCAGATCATGGAGGAGTTTGTGCCTCTCCCACCGTTTTTTCCTAAGCATGAAGGGAAGCCGTTGGAGGCTCGTGAGCTGTGGGCGACAGGGTCAGTCTTTGTGTCTTGCAGGATCACTCTGGCTGCCCCATGCAGAATAGGTTGAAGCTGGTTTTAAATTGAGGCAGATGGACAGACCCGAGGGGTCACTCAGTCTGGGATGGTAATAGTGGAGATGGTGTCATGTGGAGGATTTGAGTCCCTTTTTGCAGGAGGCGCTGTCTGGATTTGCAGTGCATTGAAGGTCTCATCTTCGGGACAGCTACTTGGCTTTTCCTCTGAGAAGAAAACGCATCAGCCGTGCTGCCTTCCGCAGTCTGGGAAATCTGGCTTGCCTTTTCCACAGCACCGTTGTGCAGAGTTGGGAGGAACCCCAAGCTCACTCCCAGCAACTCTCCAAACCTCTGGCTGGACTAAATGTCAAAAAATAACTAAAGAGTTTGGATGTCCCGGGGGAAATTCTGTTCCAAGGCGCAACCTAGAAACAGATTTCATGGTTTGATCTGATACCTGGAGGAAGCTGCTCCCCACTTGCCCAGCCTCCCCGTGGATCTGGGGAGGCTTGTTCGGAAAGGACGATGAGCAAGTTGGCCTCACGCCACACGGTTACAGTTTGCATTAGTCATAGGACACTTCGCCATGGGGACATTGTGATTAGTAAAAGACGGAGACAACATTTGGGAGGCATTTGTTTTTATTCGGGGTATCTGGTCCCTTCAGATGGGCCTTGGTGCTGCTGTTCTGAGCTCAACCCACCCCCCTGCTCAGTGGGGCCAACTCGCTAAGTCACGTCCTTGTTCTTTAAACTCTCTCCCCAAATCTGAACTCCGAAAAGTCTCGTCTTCATCGCTCCCTAATATGACAGCCTCAAGTCTTCCCCTACTGTTTTCTGCTAAGTTGAATTCTCTTTTGATCTTCTGCTGACAATGTATTTCCTTCTCGGCGCATAGGCATTCAGGCCTGAGCATTGAAAACACACCCTTTTGCTGGTGGGCACCCCCCTTCCCCCAGTTGGGAGGTCTGTGGCTGTCTGCAGTGGGTCTCGTAAGCTTATGGGACATGGAGCTCAGAGGTGTTAGCAGAGCTGTGGGTGGATAGGAAAGAAAAAGAGGCATTGCGCCGTCTCTGCTGGCTTATTCCCACCACGTGGAGACAGGAAACCACACATGAAAAACAACGTTAAAAGACGAGATTGGGAACTTAAACAGATGTAAATCAGCAGAGCGTGATGGGGACATTTATAGCTGTTCACCCCCTTAATCGAAGAGCAATCTCTCGGGCTGGCTCAGTCCCTGGACTTTCTGGTGGAGAGCCGGTCTGAGTAATGGGGCAGAGGGGACAGCATGGCAGGGGGCTGGAAAGCTAGTTTTGAAGTAAAAGGTGGGACTTGACTCTGGAGGTGGGCCTTGGACACCCAGCCAAATTGAGGACTAGCGAACACAGGGGCAGGGTAGAAGCAGCTTTCCAAACACACACCCACCACGGTGCCAGGTCATTTTACCATTGCCATGGCAACACCTGGGGATGACTGCCTCTCTCCGTGGCACTGACTGAGGACCCCAAAGTTACCACCTTTTTCCTAGACATTTCTGTGTAAACTGCCCTTTAAAAGATGTACAGGCTGCGGTGGCTCACGCCTGTAATCCCAGCACTTTGGGAGGCCGAGACAGGCAGATCACGAGGTCAAGAGATCGAGACCATCCTGGCCAACATGGTGAAACCCGTCTCTACTAAAAAAAGCAAGAATTAGGCGGGTGTGGTGGCACGCGTCTGTAGTCCCAGCTACTTGGGAGGCTGAGGCAGGAGAATCGCTTGAACCCGGGAGGCGGAGGTGGCAGTGAGCCGAGATTGCACCACCGCACTCCAACCTGACAACAGAGTGAGACTCTGTCTTAAAAAAAAGGATGTAAATATGAGTGCAAAACTGCCCTGAGCTACTACTGTCTGCCCAGGGGTAGCCCTGCTCTGCAGGGGCAGTCACAGGGCTATAACCCTGTGGTTTCAATACAGCTGTTTTCTTCCATCCTACCACATAGATTGCCCTTGAATTCTTTCCTGGGGGAAGCCAAGAACCCTTATGGGGTAGGCCTCACTTTGGGGCTCACCTGTCCTGGATCAATTTCAGGATAAGAGAAAGGGCCAATCCTTGTAGAGCAAAAAGGATCCTTGCACAGTGTTGGTGGGAATATAAATCATTTCAGCCATTATGGAAAACAGGATGGAGGTTCCACAAAAAATTAAAAATAGAATTACCGTACTATCCAGAGATCCCACTACTGGGTATATATGCAAAGGAAGTGAAATCTGTATGGAAGAAGCACCTGTGCTCCTGTATTCATTGAGTCCCGTTCACAATAGCCCGGAGAGGGAATCCACCAGTGAATGAATGGATAGAGAAAATGTGGCACAGGTCAAGCATCCCAAATCAGTGCCGACATGGTGCTCAAAGGAAATGGTCATTGGAGCATTTTGGTTTTGGATTTTTGGATTTGGAATGCCCAACCTGTATGTATACACGATGGCAAACTATTCTGCCTTAAAGAAAGAGAAAATCCTGTCATTTGTGACAACATGGATCAACCTGGAGGACATTATGCAAAGTGAAATAAGCCAGGCCACAGAAAGATAAATACCGTGTGATCTCACTTATATGTGGTATCTAAAAAAGTTGAACTCTTAGAAGCAGAGAGTAGAATGGTGATTACCAGGGGCTGGGTGGGGTGGGGTTAGGGGTAGGGGGTGGGGAAGATGCTGGGCAAAGAATACAAAATTTACTTAGGAGGATTAAGTTCAGGAAATGGTGACTGCAGTTAATAATAGCGTCTTATATTTTACAAATTGCTGAAAGAGTGGATTTTAACTGTTCTCACCACAAATAAGTATGTGGAGTAATGCATAGGTTAATAAGCTCAGTTGAGCCACTCCACAGTGTATGTACACCATACATATATACAATTTTAATTTGTTAATTAAAATAAAATCTGGCCAGGCGCAGTGACTCACACCTGTAATCCCAGCACTTTGGGAGGCCAAGGCAGGCAGATCACTTGAGGCCAGGAGTTCAAGACCAGCCTGGCCAACATGGTGAAACCCTGTCTCTACCAAAAATACAAAAACTAGCTGGGTGTAGTGGCACGTGCCTATAATCCTGGCTACTTGGGGGGCTGAGATAAGAGAATCACTTGAAACCGGGAGGTGGAGGTTGCAGTGAGCTGAGATCGTGCCACTGCACTCCATCCTGGGCGACAGAGCGAGACTCTGTCTCAAAAAAGAAAAAAATATATATATAATAAAAAATATATATATAAAAATATATAATCTAATTATAAAATTTGAAAAAAGGAGACAGGACTGATTTTGAAGGGAGGGGTATATGTGAGAGAGTTGGTCCGTCTGTTGGTCTGTGTGTCTTTCAGAGAAGGATGCCTTGCTGGGGAGAAAGGCCAAGTCAGAGGGGCTTGGGAGGAATTTAAAGTCTTTTGGTGAACTGAAGGAATGGGCTGTTGGAGTGGAGGTTGGAGGTGCAGCTGCTAAGCCTGTGAGTCAGTTTGAAAGAAGGGGATAAAATTTTCAATGTTGCTACATGTTATGAATGAAGCCCCTCCCCCAGCCTTTTTATAAAAGAGACTTTAAAGATTAAATTGCTTTAAAAATATATATATTTTTTATTGAGACAGGATCTCACTCTGTCGCCCAGACTGGTAACAATCTTGGCTCACTGCGCCCTCCACTTCCTGAGGCCTTGTGCCTCAGCCTCCCAGGCAGCTAGGACTACAGGCATGCACCACCATACCTGGATAATTTGTATTTTTAGTAGAGATAGGGTTTCACTATGTTGGCCAGGCCGGTCTGAATCTCCTGGCCTCAAGTGATCCACCCGCGTTGACCTCCCTAAGTTCTGGGATTATGGACGTGAGCCACCGTGCCCGGCCAAAAATAATTTTTGAATGCCTGATTGATGTTTCTTTGAATGTGATACCATGTGGAGACAGAGTCATGCTCGAGTAGACAAAGAATGAGATGATGGGTGTGCACATAGGGTGGTGGGATGAGGTTGAAGACCAGGAAGTTAGACCAGGTTTAAAAGGAAGAGGCATTCTTCAGGGGGAGAAGGTACCAGCTATCATTACCCTGAGCAAAGATCAGGTAAATCTGAATAAGAAGTATTTAGTTATGGGCACCAGATGTTTAGGAAACAAAAGGGGTAAGTGAAAGAATTGTGCATACGTGAGCATGTATCCATACATACTCGTGAATACATTCATGAGTACATGTATTCATACATTCATGAGTATATTTTCATGCAGTACTTATGCAATCATTGAGTACATTTTCATACCTTCATGAGTACATGTATTCATTGTGTACGTGTTTTTATACGTTCATCAGTACATGTATTCATATGTTCATGAGTACATGTTTTCATGCATTAATTAACATATTTTTATACATTCATGTTTTAATACTCATGAGCACATGTATTCATACATTCATGAGTACATTTTCATGCAATCATTGAGTACATTTTTATACATTTATGAGTACATGTTTTCATGCATTCATGAGCACGTTTTTATACAGCAATTTCATGTTTTAGTACACTCATAAGCACATGTATTCATTCTTGAGCCCGTCTAGTCATGTATTCATGAGTACATGTTTTCATACATTCATGAATATATGCATTCACTGAGTACATGTATTCATACATTCGTGAGTATATGCATTCACTGAGTACATGTATTCATACATTCATGAGTAAATGCATTCACTGAGTACATGTATTCATACATTCATGAGTAAATGCATTCACTGAGTACGTGTATTCGTACATTCATGAGTATATGCATTCACTGAGTACGTGTTTTCATACATTCATGAGTATATGCATTCACTGAGTACATGTATTCATACATTCATGAGTAAATGCATTCACTGAGTACATGTATTCATACATTCGTGAGTATATGCATTCACTGAGTACGTGTTTTTGTACATTCGTGAGTATATGCATTCACTGAGTACATGTATTCATACATTCGTGAGTATATGCATTCACTGAGTACATGTATTCATACATTCGTGAGTATATGCATTCACTGAGTACATGTATTCATACATTCGTGAGTAAATGCATTCACTGAGTACATGTATTCATACATTCGTGAGTAAATGCATTCACTGAGTACATGTATTCATACATTCGTGAGTATATGCATTCACTGAGTACATGTATTCATACATTCATGAGTAAATGCATTCACTGAGTGCATGTTTTCATACATTCATGAGTATATGCATTCACTGAGTGCATGTGTTCATACATTCATGAGTATATGCATTCACTGAGTACATGTTTTCATACATTCATGAGTATATGCATTCACTGAGTACGTGTTTTCATACATTCATGAGTATATGCATTCACTGAGTACATGTATTCATACATTCATGAGTATATGCATTCACTGAGTACATGTTTTCATACATTCATGAGTACATGTTTTCATAGATCATGAATACATGTATTCACTGAGTGCATGTTATATATTCATGAGTACATGTATTCATACATGCAGGAATATAGGAATACATGAGACTTTGTTTTGTTTTGTTTTGTTTTTTTGAGACAGAGTCTCGCTCTGTCATCCAGGCTGGAGTGCAATGGTGTGATCTTGGCTCAGTTCAACCTCCGCCTCCCAGATCAAGCGATTCTTGTGCCTCAACCTCCCGAGTAGCTGGGATTACAGGCATGTGCCACACGCCTAATTTTTGTATTTTTGGTAGAGACAGGGTTTTGCCATGTTGGCCAGGCTGGTCTCAAACTCCTGACCTCAAGTGATCCGCCTGCCTTGGCCTCCCTAAGTGCTGGGATTACAGGCATGAGCCGCCACACCCTGCCCAGGAATACATGCGACTTTGATGTTCTGATTGCTAACCCAAACAATGTTGACTGTAATTATCAGGCCTCCCTGTGTTCAGAAACATAAAGTTTAGGTGGGAAAGTAAAACTCAGTAATCACAGGTAAACAGAGACCAAGTAAGCGCTGCTCTTCGAGGCCTAGATATAGCTGTGGCAAGAGGCACGCTGCGGAGGAAGAAAAGTTCTGGGTAACCTGGAGGGGTCAGGGAGGAGTTTCAGAATGTACTTGTGGCCTTGGCTTGGGTGTGGAAGTAATAGCAAACTCCGCAAGATACCTTTTATTCTTTCATAACAGCTTTATGGAGTTATAATTTGCATACCATTCAATTCACCCCTGTAAAGTGTATAAATCAGTGGGTTTTAGTGCATTCATGGAGTTGTGCAACCATTACCATCGTCAATTTTAGAACATTTCCAGCACCTCAAAAAGAAACGCCATGCCCATTAGCAGTCACTTTCCGTTCCCCCCAAACCACGCCTTCCTTAGGCAGCCACTTATCTATTTCCATCTGTATAGATTTGCCTATTCTGGGGATCGCTTATAAATAGAACGATACAATATGCGGCCTTTTGTGTCTGGCTTGTTTCACTTAGCAGAATGTTTTTGAGGCTCTTTCTCCTTGTAGCATGCATTAGGACTTCATTTCTTTTTATTTCTAAATAATAGTTCATTGTAGCATGTATTAGGACTTCATTTCTTTTTATTTCTGAATAATAGTTCATTGGTATGGATAGATCACGTTTTGTTTGCTCATCAGTGGGCATCATTTGGGTGGTTTCTACTCTTTGGCTCTTTAGGAGGAATCCTGGTATGAACATTTGTGTACATGTTTTTGGGTGGACGTGTGTTTTTAATTTTCTTGGATATATATCCAGGAGTGGAATTGCTGGGTCACCTGGTAACTATGTTTAACCTTTTGAAGAACGGCCAGGCTGTTTGCCAAAGCTGCTGCACCAGCAGGATCGTATGAGGGCTCCAATTCCCCCATGTCCTTGACAACATTTGTTATTATCTATTTTTTTTTTTTTTTAAATCATAGCTGTTCTAGTGGGTGTGAAGTGGTATCTCACTGTGGTTTTAATTTGCATTTCCCTGAAGACTACTGGTGTTGGCTGCCCATCTTTTCTTGTGCCTTATTGACTATTCATGGCTTTTTTTTTTTGAGGCTGAATCTCGCTCTGTCATCCAGGCTAGAGTGCAGCGGCACAATCTTGGCTCACTGCAACCTCTGCCTCCTGGGTTCAAGAGATTCTCCTGCCTCAACCTCCCAAGTAGCTGGGATTATAGGTGTGTGCCACCATGCCTGGCTAATTTTTGTATTTTTAGTAGAGACGGGGTTTCACCATATTGGCCAGGCTGATCTCGAACTCCTGACCTCGTGATCCACCTGCCTCGGCCTCCCAAAGTGCTGGGATTACAGGCATGAGCCACCGCGCCCGGCCTCATGTATCTTCTTTAGAGAAAGGTCTACTTAGAGCCTTTGCCCATTTTGTAATTGAGTTACATTATAAGTGTCTTTTAATTATTGGGCTGTACGTGTTCTTTATATATTCTAGATAAAAGTCCCTTATCAGATACCTGGTTTGCAAAAATTTTCTCTCATTCTGTGGTTTGTCTTTTCACTTTCTTAATGATGTCCTTTGAAACACAAAAGTTAGTAATTTCAATGAAGACCAGTTTACCAGTTTCTTCCTTTGATTCCTTGTGCTTTTGGTGTCATATCTATGAAGCCATTACCTCGTCTAAGAAGGTCATGAAGATTTACACCTATTTTTTTGAAGACTTTTTTTGTTTTGTTTTTGAGATGGGGTCTCACTGTCACTCAGGCTGTAATGCAGTGGTGTGATCACAGCTCACTGCAGCCTTGACCTCCTGGTCTCAAACAATCCTCCCACCTCAGCCTCCCAAGTAGCTGGGACCACAGGCATGTGCCACCATGCCTGGCTAATTTGTAAACTTTTCGTAGAGATAGTGTCTTCCTGTGTCGCCCAGGCTGGTCTCAAACTCCTGAGATCAAGTGATCCACCTACCTCAGCCTCCCATCGTTGCTGGGATTACAGGCATAAGCCAGGGTGCCTGGCCAAGAGTTTTCTAGTTTTAGCTCTTACATTTAGGGTTTTGATCCATTTTGAGTTAATTGTGTACTGTGTGAGCAAGGAGTCCCGCTTCATTCTTTTGCATGTTCTTATCTCTCGTCGCAGCAGTTCGTTGAATAGATGGTCCTCTCCTGCGGTGAATGTTCTTGGCATTTTTATCTTCCAGGCTTCTCTTACCTGTGTTATTTATTTAAGTCAAAGGGTGAGAGAGTGTCTTCTATGTCTGTCTGCTGACCCATAGGGAGATACCAAATCAATCAGGATCGTTTAGGTTAAAAGATCATTTGGTTTGGAATTTGAACAAAGAAAAAGCAGGCCGGGTGCGGTGGCTCACGCCTGTAATCCCAGCACTTTGGGAGGCCGAGGTGGGCGGATCACGAGATCAGGAGATCGAGACCATCCTGGCTAACACAGTGAAACCCCGTCTCTACTAAAAATACAAAAAAATTAGCGGGGTGTGGCAGCGGGCACCTGTAGTCCCAGCTACTTGGGAGGCTGAGGCAGGAGAATGGCGTGAACCTGGGAGGTGGAGCTTGCAGTGAGCCGAGATCGTGCCACTGCACTCCAGCCTGGGTGACAGAGTGAGACTCCGTCTCAAAAAAAAAAAAAAAAAAAAAAAGAAAAAGAAAAACAATCACTTAAAGTTTTCACTGAAAATGAAAACAGGCAATACATGTTGTTGCATAAATATAAATAATGAAATGCAGGGTTTTATGTTCTGGCCTAGTTAAGGGGGTAAGAGGGGGAGGCATTTGGCCTCAGCTAGCTTTGGAATTCAGTGATCTGTGGATTGATACTCAGAACTGATTGTATCAAGTATGGGAGCCCGGGCTGTGGGTTTGTGGGTCTCCCATCCATCCCTCCCGTCCACTCCCTCTAATGGCTCCTGGGAGCAGCTGGAGGTCAGCGCAGGCACAGCCAGGCAGAGGGAACAGTCGTCTGTGGACTCTCCACAAGTTGTTTCTTGGCCTTGATTTAGGAAGGGGATTAGGAAATTGTTTCCTCTCGAAGTCTCCACCACAGAGTGGAATCCTGGAGCGCTGTGGCCTCCACCTCGCATGTGTGGGTTGGGCACTGGAGCTGCCCCGGAACTGCTGGTGTGGGCTGGGGAGGATGCACGCATGGCCTCCGTGTGTGACTCGGGGGCCCCAGCCGGGGCAGGGCCGAGCGCTGGCTCCCAGGCCTGGCTGGGCTCCCTGGAAACTGGACTGAATCCCTCGCCGGCTCTGCCTCTCCTCGGAGTCCACCCAAGCTGAACGTCTGAGAGCGGAGGATTAGCTAAGCCCCAGATGTTTAGGGGTCTGACTCAGTGTGTGTGTGTGCGCTCGGTTGAGAGCTTATGTGGCCCGAGTGGTGGTCCTGGAATTTGCTCAGATCTTTGCGCGGGTTCTGGTGTTTAATCAGCATTTCTAAGGAGATGCTTAGGATTCCAGGATTTACTCGATTTACTCAGAGATTCCTCTCCTAGTCCACTTAGGCTGGTTGGAGCTTGCCCAGTCTCAGGGGTTTAGGGGGACAGATACTGGGGTCGGTTCATAACCTTGGAGGGGGCCTTCTGCCCCTGCTTTCCATCAGAGCCCTGGAATTGGGGGATTTTCTGCGCAAGGTCTGGTGTTTTCCTGGTTGAGATTAGCATCTTTAAAATTAAAATTCTTGCATGAGAATTGTGTCCTGCAGCCCTGAGTCTGTCCCTCTGTGAGTGCACAGCTGAACTACATTCAGGGGTGCTGGGTGGGACTGTTTGATGAGGTGCTGGGGCAAAGAAAAATGGAGCGTTCCCCACAGGAACTCGAGCCCAGGTCTCCTCCAGGCCGTGGAGCCAGTGTGCAATAGTCCCAGCCGCCGGACCTGCTCGTCCCCAGCTGGCAGACTCACCTCCTGGGCCATGTTTGGTTCATCTTTACACAGCAGGTTGTGCAAAAGTGAGAGGGCAACATGGGGCCCCTGGAAACCGGGCGTCTTGAGGAGGGGCTCATGGAAGCACTGCTTTCTTCTTCCCAGGGCTTCCTGTTAACCCAGTGTCCAGAGCCACGGAAGGTTAAACTATCTTGATTTAGGCCTCAAGATGCAGGGAGCATCAGCCGGTCATTGGGAACACATGGCCAGCTGGAAATCCACACTCTCCCAGTTGTGTAATGTTGCCAATTGATTTAAACTAACAACAACAACAAACAATGTAAGGTGCTGGCCAGCACCGACCAGCGTGCTGGATCCAACCTTCCGGCCAGTAAACAGCCTGCACTCACACCCAGGTTTCTACACTCCCAGCCTCTGGTGCAATCTCCCTTCAAGGATACCAGGACTCTCTAGGGGAAGAAACAGAGACCCAGAGAGGTTAAGAAAGGTCACACAGCTTAAGCGGCAGAGCTGGGGTTTGAAGCCAAAACTGTCTGCTGTGCTGTCATTGGAACTAGAGTCAGAGTCGGCTTGGTTCCGGAGCATAGGCTCTTCCCCGTGCTGCACGCTGGGATTGACTCCTAACCCTCAAAAGAGGGCTGTTAACAAGTGAGTGGCTTCGCTGAATTCTGGGGACTTCTCAGGAACAGGAGGCAGATTTTGAGAGAGTGTTTGTGTGTGGGTGTGTGAGAGTATGTGCGCATGCGTGTGAGAGTGTGTGTGTGAGCGCGTGAGTGTGAGAGTGCATGTGTGTGAGTAAACGTGTGAGAGTGTGTGTGGGTGTGAGAGTGAGATGTACACGTGTGTGTGAGTGTGTGGGTGAGTGTGAGAGTGAGTATGAGAGTGTGTGTGTGTGTGTGGTGGGTGACTGCGTGAGAGTGTGACTGAGAGTGTGTGTGTGTGTGAGTGAGCATGTGTGCGTGTGTGTGCATGTGTGTGCGAGTGTGTGAGAGTGAGTGTGAGCGTGGGTGTGTGTGCATGTGTGAGTGTGTGTGTGAGAGTGTGTGAGTGTGTGTGTGAATGTGTGTGCGTTTGCCATGCGCACATTCATGTGCATGTGACGTCTCTTCCCCTCACACCATTCATTAAGGGTTTCTCCCCTGAGAACCCCAGGGAGTTCCAGGAGAACAGACAGGGTGAGAGCAAATACTTTCTCCTGTCTGAGAAGCAATTCCCCCGTTTAATCCTTCCCCTTCCTTGAGTCCCTGGGACAATCACTGGTGGAGATTTGGTGGCCAGGGAACCCAAATAGTGTGGCCACCACCCCCGACCCCTGCTGTGGGTCCCTGGCAGGTCAGAGGGCTGCTCTGCGATGGGGGGCCAGGCTTCGTATTGCACAGATGGGCAGCACCCGTGGTGGTCAGAACACACGTGGAGCCAGCCTTGTCCAGGTCTCACTGGCTCTGCTGATTCCAAGTCTGTTACATGAATCGGGGTGGCTGTATGTGAGGGTAGAGAAGAGTGGAAGGGAAGTGTTTATATAAATAACACAGGGTGGAGGGGCTTCTAAAAGATTTACTAGCTAAATATTTTCCGGATGTTTTAATCATCCTTTAAGGTCCTTCCAGAGGAAGGCTAAACAAGACTTAGTCTAATTCCCCCAGTGGCCAGTGGCTCCCACCCACAACTGACCCCGTCATACCTGGGCCTCATTCCCTACACCACCCCACCCTCCTCCCTCCTCATCTCCCCATCACCCTTTACTCCCCTCTTTCATCCAACTGGGAAAGAAAGAACAATCTCCATTTTATCCTTTTGTGATCATATTATACACACAATTGTTTGATCTGTGTTTTTTGTTGTTGTTGTTTTCTTTTTTTTTTTTTGTTTTTGTTTTTACGATGGAGTTTTGCTCTTGTCACCTAGGCTGGAGTGCAATGGCGCCATCTTGGCTCATGGCAACCTCCGCCTCCCAGGTTCAAGCGATTCTCCTGCCTCAGCCTCCTGAGTAGCTGGGATTACAGGTGTGCACCACCACGCCCAGCTAATTTTTGTATTTTTAGCAGAGACAGGGTTTCACCTTGTTGGCCAGGCTGGTCTTGAACTCCTGACCTTAGGTGATCCACCCGCCTCAGCCCCCACAAACTGCTGCGATTACAGGCATGAGCCACCATGCCCTGCCCCACGCTGCTCTTTAGAAAGGTTGTACCAGTTTAAAGTCCTTGAGAATACCCAGTGCCCCATTCGCTGGCTAAGCCTGGCATTTGCAGGCCAAAAGAGAGCCAGCAAATCATGAGATCTGTTGCCACCTGCAAATGGTGTGCTGTGGGAGCTCGGCAGGCCAGAGCCCCGATCTGCCAGTGGGGATGTGTGTGCACATGTGGAGTGCCTAGGATGTCTGGGCTCCTTCCTTTGGGATGCGGTGAGGAACTGTGTTGTGGAGGCTGCACTTTCCTGTAGGAGCCTGTCCCATGGGGTCCCTCCCGGGAATGAGTGTGTGAGTTTCTGGTCAGGCCTCACAGGCTCAAGTCTTGCAGAGTGAGGGAGGGGCAGTTTGCACTGGGCTCTAGACGGTCATTTCCATGTCCACCTTTTCAGCCTGGCCTTTTCTTGTTGAGGGCTTGTGCAAGGCCCCGCCACGAGGGGCTGGTTGGAGCTGGGAGCCGCGCGGGGAGCCTGCCCTGGCACAGTGGCGGCTCTGTTTCCCACTCCACCTCCTCAGGGGCCCCCATTCACGGGAAGGAGAGTCACACATTCCCCCTTGAGATAAGAATAGAGCACGACTGTGCCCCAGGACAGAGTCCAGCTTCTTCAGCCAGCCCTACGAGGCCTGGCAAGGGCTCCCAGATGGTACTGGCATGAGTGGGCCCTGGCTGCCTGCCCCACTGGCCTTTTGTGCATTGTGCGGTCCGGACACTGGCTACAGTGTGTGTCTGTCCGGGGCGCCCTCCAGGAAACCCACTGTCTCCAGGCTCTGCTCAGGATGGAGAGGCTTGTCCTCAAATCAGCTGTTTCAGGGCTCTGCTGCGCCCCTCCTCTTACCTGTGGGCCTCAGACTCCAACCTCCCTGCCTTGGTTCCTCCAGCCACTGCTGTCTGTTCCTGGACGGGCAGAATGGAGCCCACGCTTGTGTGGGGAGCAAGCTCTAGGTAAGGGCTGGTGGCTGGATGTTGAAGGCAGCAGCCTGGGGACCCCAAAGGCACCGAGAGATAATAAACAGGACCAGTAGGGGCCACAGATTGTTTGAGTGATGATCAGAGTTTTGAGGCGTTCACCCTTAGTCCTGCCTGTGTCTGAGGCTCAAGATGGAACAGCTGAGAGTCAGATCAACAGCAGGACTGGACCAGGCAAGAGGCACAGGTGCATTCTGGCTCTTCTTGGAATCATTCTAGGTGACCTCTAATGCACTTTCCAGCCTTCACATTCTAGGGTGAGGCTTCTGGAAGTGTGGTCCCTGGACCAGCGGCAACAGAATCAGCATCTCCTGGGAACTCGCTGGATGGAGCTGTATATTCCCAGGTCCTGCCCCAGACCTGCTGTCTCAGAGCCTGGCATTGGAGCCCAGCTACCTGTGTTTTAACATGCTCTGGACCACAGCTCTAAATAGGATAAAAAACAATGCTTTCCAGAGTCTGACAGGTGACTCCAGTGAGTCTTGAGGACCACCACAACCTGGAGAACATATGCCTTACCTGAAGACCGGATGCAGTGGCTCATGCCTGGAATCCCAGCACTTTGGGTCGGCCAAGGCAGGCCGATGGCTTGAACGCAGGAGTTTGAGACCAGCCTGGGCAACATGGCGAGACCGCGTCACCTCAAAAAACTAAAAAAATTAGCCAGGTGTGGTGGTGTGCACCTGTAGTCCCAGCTACTTAGGAGGCTGAGGTGGGAGGATTGCTTAGAACCCAGGAGGTTGAGGCTACAGTGAGTCATGATCACGCCGCTGCACTCCAACCTGGGTGACAAAGTGAGGCTTTTGAGATGCTGTCTCGAAATAAATAAATAAAATATATAAAAGCTTTATTTTATTTGTTTTATGTTTACACATGGGGTCTCCCAGCCAGCCTTAAAAAAAGATCTTCAGCTTGTACTTTTCTAGGTATTTCAGTTAATTCTACAACTGTCTGAGGTAGTGTTTTGGGTTTATGGGTAAACAAACCAAGGCTCCGTGGAGGTAAATGACTTGCTATATGGAGGAGCTGTGATTGAAAGCTGGGGCTTTTCAGCACAAGTGGGGGTGAGGATTTCAACCCCCTTCTGTATGGTTGTCAATCGAATCAGCAGTCAGCCACGGGGCCAGGGAGGGCGAGGCTCATTCTGCTCGGGAGTTGTTGAGTTGGGTCCCAGATGGCCGTTCTCACTTTGTTCTGAGAAAATGGGTGTGCTTTTGAGTGTTTGGATACGGCCATCATATAAACTGACTGTTTGGGAGAGAGCCTGGAATGGAGGCTCCCTGGGTCTCGATCTCAGCGTGCACGTGTCTGGGAGGGGAGAGGAAGGATGAGGGTTTCTAGAAGATCCTGGCATGGCCACTGGCTAAAGACAAAGCTCTGTTTGCAGCCCCTCAGTGGGAGGGAAGGATGAATGAAAACACAGGGGCTGGCCGGTATGGGGGCCTTAGAAGCATCATCTCCTGCATGGGTACCACTGGTGTGCACAGATGAAAGTGTGCTTTCAGGAGACGCAGGTCACACTGTATGAGGAGGACTGAGTTGTGTCCTCCCTCTGTTTACACCTCCTTGGTGATGGTGCTGATGCCATTCTGGGCCTTGGTGTGTGCTGTTTGAGTGTGGAAGTTGTAGGGCTGGCCTTTGGATTGTGCCTCAGTGCCCTTGTTGGAGGCCAGGCACGTGTTTTTGGAGGCCTCAGGTCGCCTAGGCCCACTGCCTTCCAAAGTCCCCAATGAGAACTGGTCTCAGTGGTTTCTGAGATGACTGTGGGATGCTGGGGTGCTGGTGGCACCCAGGAATCTTGTGAGTTTCTGAGACTTGGTTGGGAGGCATGGGGCTGGGGAAGCCCAAGGGAGAGGTTGATGGGGAACAGGGAAGCGTGCTGGGTGGTCTGAGGTTACATCTTCAATACTCCATGCTTTTACTTATTTCCTCAACCCACAGGTGAGCATATCGTTTTATGGGTAGAGAGAATATTTAAAAACAGATCTGTTGATTCAGGAGCATTTAATAATAATAGACAGCATTTACATAATATGATTTTCCAGACACTGGCCTAAGCACTGGACCTTCATTTCCTCATTTAGTCCTCACAATAGACCTGTAAGTAGTATTCTTATGTCTGTTTTACACATGGGGAAACTGAGGCACGGAGAAGTTTAATAATTTCCCCAGCGTCACCCAGCCAGTGAGTAGCAGAACCCGGCCATCTCTCTCCAGAGCCCAAGTTCTTTTTTTTTTTTTTTTTTTTTTTTTCGAGGCACCGTCTTGCTCTATTGCCTAGGCTGGAGTGCAATGGCGTGATCTCGGCTCACTGCAATCTCCACTTCCTGGCTTCAAGTGATTCTCATGCCTCAGCCTCCCAAGTCACTGGGACTACAGGTGCATGCCACCACGCCGGGCTAATTTTTGTATTTTTAGTAGAGACAGGGTTTCACCATGTTGGCCAGGCTGGTCTCACACTCCCGACCTCGGGTGATCCACTCGCCTCAGCCTCTCAAAGTGTTGGGATTACAGGCGCGAGCCACTGTGCCTGGCCTACAGCCCAAGTTCTTAACCACTGGCCGCTGTATATATTCCAATCATTTGCACCCCAGCCAGTAGAGACGAGATGGAGGACTGCAGCTCCTGCAGCTCTGCCACTACTCCCATCCGAGACTCATCTGCATGCCCAGTTGGGGGTTCCAGTGGGCCTTTTGCTTTCATGTGGCACTTGTAAAGGAAGGAAATGGTGACAAAGAATGAGAGAAGGGGTGGGGACAGGTGCCGTAGCTGCTATTCTCTACCCTCC
Source organism: Macaca nemestrina (assembly GCF_043159975.1). Lineage (NCBI taxonomy): Eukaryota > Metazoa > Chordata > Mammalia > Primates > Cercopithecidae > Macaca > Macaca nemestrina. The sequence goes on along the minus strand of NC_092141.1, from coordinate 10,326,493 downwards.
TTCTCCCTAGCTGCCTGCCCTTTCGGTGGGTGCCCTTCCTTTCCCCCAGCTGCCCATGTGGGAAGCTGTTGGAGTGTGGAGGCTCCTGAGCAGCTCTCCTGAGAATCTTTACTGTGCTTTTTTTTTTTTGAGACAAAGTCTCACTCTTGTCCCCCAGGCTGGAGTGTGATGGCACGATCTTGGCTCACTGCAACCTTCGCCTCCCGGGTTCAAGCGATTCTCCTGCCTCAGCCCCCTGAGTAGCTGGGATTACAGGCACCTGCCACCATGCCTGGCTAGTTTTGGTATTTTTAGTAGAGATGGGGTTTCACCATGTTGGCCAGGCTGATCTCGATCTCCTGACCTCAGGTGATCCACCTGCCTTGGCCTTGCTTCACTGTGCTTTTGAGAACAGATCTTCTACTCATACTCTTAGGATTGAGTCCTGGTCTCGTGGAACCATTTGTAGGAGACTCAGTAGAGGAACCAGGAGGAAAGGCAGTGGCCCCCCCATCCTCCACAGCTAACACTCTGGCTGCTCTCAAATCCTCCCAACTTTGGAGGAAGATGAGAGCGGAACCGTTTCTGCAAGAATGGAGGGAGGTGGCCGGTGGCTGGCCTGGCGCCTGGGGGCCGCACCTTCTGTTGGTAGCTGTGTCTTCTACTGGGGCCTGGACCAGCACTTCCAGCTGGATGTGGAGTGGGAAGAGATGGGTGGGTCCAGAGCCCGGGGATTGTCATGGGGGACATGCATGAAGGCCAGCCTTGCATTTCTTCCCTGCAGGAAGAGCCTTGGTGCTCTGCTCATTAGCAGTCCTGCCTGTGGTTAGCACTTCCGAAAGCGAGTGCCAGCTTGTGGTCAGAGGCTTGAGCTGCCAAACAGGTTTGGCCTCCTGGTGTGCCTGGGTGTGACATCCTCTTCTGCTCTTCCTCTGTCCCCAGGCTGCCTGGCTCTGGGCGGGAGCATAGTCAGGCAAAAGGAACCAAACTCGCCCAGCAGGTGCTTGGATCAGCACTACGAGGAGAAGACAGCCTGAAGGACCCACTTGTTGGGCTTGGTGCTTCTAGAGAAGATATGCTGGGTCTGAAGCATGGAATGTCAAGTTAGCTGAGGAAGCCTAACACCAGCAGGTGCTTTGGGGCGGCACCAGGCAAGGTCTGAGGACAATGGGCAGCTTCTAGAAAAACCATTGAGCTGTGGTTTCCCGTAGCTGAGAAGACAGCAGTTCTAACTAACTCAGGGTGTGGTGTGTTGGGAGAGGAAGGAGGTGAGAAGTGGGCCTTGGACCTTGAACAAGAATCAAGGACACTCTTGGGAGGATCCCCCAGCTTGTTAAGCGTGTTTTGTCGTGATTGCCTTGGTCGTGGGAATCCCCTGAGATGGGGAGCTCCTGCTGTTTCATAATCTTTCTATAATTAGTTGTCTTAACCTCTGTCTCCTTAAATAAAATGTCAGCTTCATGAGAGCACTGAGGGCCTGGGGCAGGCCCTTGGTGAGCACTAAGTAACTACTTAATGAAGGAATAAATCAATACAGTGAGCAGAAGAGCTAGAAAGATCTTTAGCAAGGGTAACATCTTGAACTCTGTAAAATTGCCACCCACGCTCCAGTCTACCCTGAACTCCTGATTCCCCTTACCATGTTCTCTTCCCCCCATCACCTTCTGATATTCTTTATATTCTTTAGAATTCACTTTTTTATTGTGTTTAGCGTCTGCTCCCCATAACCCGTTCCTACCTCATGCTGAAGCCATCACTCCAGGAAAGCAAAAGTGTATTTCCCTTCTGCTTTTTTCACTGATGTGCCCCCCGCCCCAAATACCTAGAAACAGAGCCTGGCACGTGGTATATGCTCCATAAGTATTTGTCAAATGAATGAATGGCTGAAAGCGCCCGGGAAGCACTCAGCAGTGCCATCTGTCCCTGGGAATCCTCTTGTAGTGCGTGTCACCATGTGAGCACGTGTACGTTGTGCTGGTGTCCAGTGGGAGGAGAACACTTGCCTCCTCTGGGAGATGCCACACAGGCTGGTCACCTGCCCTGGCCCTGCTTGGTCCTCATGGTTAACAGGGCCCCTGAGGTAGGACCACCTCCCTGTTAAGTTAAGACAGCTCAGAGATACACAAGGTATTTTTTCTTTTTTTTGGAGACAGAGTCTCACTCTGTCGCCCAGGCTGGAGTGGAATGGTGCAATCTCGGCTCACTGTAACCTCTGCCTCCCGGGTTCAAGTAATTCACCTGCCTCAGCCTCCTGGGTAGTTGGGATTACAGGTGCCCACCATCACGCCCGGCTAATTTTTTGTATTTTTAGTAGAGGGGTTTCGCCATGTTGGCCAGGCTGGCCTCAAACTCCGGACCTCCAGGGATCCGCCAGCCTCGGCCTCCCAAAGTGTTGGAATCACAGGCATGAGCCACTGCGCCCGGCCCACGAGGGCTTTTTGGAATTGACTGGCAGGGCAGTGAGGGCCCCCAGGACAGGCCGGAGAGGCTGACCAGGTAGTGAGTGGAGCTGTTCACAGATGAGGATTTCGAGCCTGTGGTTGGGCTGCATTCCAGAATCTAGCTGCGCTCCCATGACTTCCTTCCCACCTTACAGGCTGTGAGAAGTGGAAAAAATGCCTGGCTGAGAAACAGGGCTCAGGCGAAATCCCTGTTTATTCCATCTCTATCATCTTGTCTTCCAACGAGTGCCTGACTTAGAAATGTAATCCCGGGTGGTCTTGGCTGTCTCCACGCCCTGGAGAGCAACAGGGTCCTGGTGCTGCCTGTTACCCTCAGGGAAAAGTGCAGACCCAAGCAGATCCAGCTGCGTCCTTGACATCTTCACTCATGCTGTGCAGGACGCAGTTGCCTAGCCCAGGTCTGGGCTACTGTGGCTTCTCATAGCTCAGCAAATGGCTCGTTTGTCCTTCCAGCCGCTGGAGGCAAAAACCTTGAGTCCCCTTTCTTTCTCACATTCCACATTCAGCATGTTGACAATGCAGGTTGGCCCTTCCTGCAAAACAGATCTTTAAACATAGGATCACTTCTCACCACCCCACCACTGTAGTTTTGGACTGAGCCACAGCTGCCACTACAATGCTGCTGGGCTGTTGCAGGTGCCTCCTGGCTGCTCTGCTGGCCTCTAGTCTGCTGTTTTCACAGGAAGGGTCTGATCGTATCATGTTTCTGCTTACCACAGTCCAGCGGTGCCCCATGTCGGCAGAGTGAAGCTGCGGAAGCCCTACAGTGGCTGATGTGCTACGTAATTGGGTCTCTATTACCGTCCTGACCTCAGCACCTGCTCCTCCCTGCTCGTCTCACTCCTGTGTCACTCCTGCATCTGTCCTCCACCCTCCATGGTGTTTCTTTAAATATTCGAGGCATGCTTCCTCATCAGGGCCTTTGCAGCCCAACTCTCTGTGGGAGCTGAGTAATGGTCCCCTGAAGATGTCTACCTTCTAATCTCTGGAGCCTGTGAATATGTTACCTTCTGTGGCAGATGGGACTTTGCAGGTGTGATTAAGTTGAGGACCGGAGATGGGGAGATAATCCTGGATTATCCACGTGGGCCCGGTGTAAGCCAAGGGTCCTTACGAGAGGGAGGCAGGAGGGCCAGAGTCAGTGTTAGGAGATGTGATGTTGGAAGCAAGAGGCTGAGTAATGGGAGGAAGGGGCTGAAAGCCAAGGAATGTGGGTGGGCTCCAGAAGCTGAGAAAGGCAAAGAAATGGATTCTTTCCTAGAGCCTCCAGGAGGAACCAGCCAGCCCTGCAGATATCTTGACGTTAGCCCGGTGAAACCCATTTCAGACTTTTGACCTCCAGAACTGTAAGAGAATAAATTTTTGTTGTTTGAAGTCCCTTAGTTTATGGGAATTTGTTACATCAGCCTCAGGATATGAATAGACCCCTTTATCTCCTTTATGTCTCTCACTCACTCTGGCAGACCCACCCCTTTACTGTGCTCTATTTTTTCTTTCCCTCCCCATCATTTATCACCTTCCAGCAAAACTGGATCATTGGCCTGTCTGTCTGGCTTGCTGTGGGTTTTGTATCTCCCCTGCTAGAATGTAAGCTCCCTTAGGCACGGATCTTTGTCCTGTTAACTGATGTATTCCAGTATTGAAACCTGTGTCTGGTGTATAAGAGGTGTTCAAGAAACATGTGTCGAATAAACGAATGAATGAATATGAATGAATGATTCCTTGGTCTGGAATGCCTTCTCTTCCCATCCTTTCTGCCAGCTGTCCTCTAAGTCCACTTCAGACCCACTCCCTACCCCCAAGAGCTCTCCTGTAAGTGACTTCCCTGGCAGGATGCGGGTGGTGCTATCTGCTGGTCACCTTTCCTGCACACCCAGTGGCTGTGAGCAGCCCGGCCAGTTGCAGAGACCCACTCTGCCCAGGGCACTCTCCTTCAGCTTGCATCGTCTGGGGTAAGCCCTGCAACAGCCAGGTGTTCTGGGGAGCATTCCTTTTGTTCCGTGCATTTCTTACAGATGAGTATTGTCAGAGTCTAAGGGACCCAGTTGATTTCTAAACCCAACTTTTTTTTTTTTTTTTGGAGATAGAGTTTCACTCTGTCCCCTAGACTGGAGTGCAGTGGCACAATCTCAGCTCACTGCAACCTCCGCCTCCCGGGTTCAAGCAGTCCTCCTGCCTCAGTCTCCTGAGTAGCTGGGACCACAGGCACACGCCACCGCACTCAGCTAATTTTTATATTTTTAGTAGAGATGGGGTTTGGCCATGTTGGCCAGGCTGGTCTTGAACTCCTGACCTCAAATGATTCACTTCCCTTGTCTTCCCAAAGTGCTGGGATTACACTCATGAGCCACCATGGCCGGCCAACCCAACCTCATTTTGATGATGACGTGGAGAGGTGAGGGTTCCCACCAAGGTGCGGAGCGAATTTCTAGAGCTTCCAGGTCTCAGAAGTCCTGGTTGGATGATCTGTTTGGGGGAGCTCCTTCTTTCCATTGCCATCCCCAGGGACAGCGTGCCTCACTCGTAGAAGGTACTTAGAATTTGCGTGGATATTGGAGCCTTGGAATCTGTCATGGCTGGGGAGGTTAGTGAGTGGGGCACCGTTTTAAGGGAAGGTATGAGATTCTCCCCAGGGACTAGAGGTCGAGGAGACCAAGGGATATGTCTTGTTGTTAACAACAGTAGTATGGAGAATGGGAAGTTTGGAAAAAGGAAAGGAAGAAAAGACAAGAAATGGTAATGAGTATGGGCAAGAGTTGTGTGCCCACAATGGGCACCTCATGCTAGGGAACCCCCAAAGACTATGGACACTGCCAAGGAGGGGCAAGGAAGGATGAGAGAGGCCTTCTCTGTGCTGAGGTGTGCTTCCCTGGGGCACAGCTGCAGCCTGTAAAGGGTGAACAGTTAGGAACACTTCTTTCTGCCGTCTCCTCTGGGGAGGACACGTTTTGCAACACTTCCTGAGTTGGGGAGGAGGTGATACTTTGCCCCCCACCCTCCTTCAGACTGCTAATGAAGTGTGCTTAGTTATGAACCTACAGCTGTGTTTTTGCAGCGCTCCCCCCGCCTGTTCACCCGCCAGTCCCACTGGGGGCTCCCCTCCCTCCTTCCGTCCCCGGTCCTTCCCTCTGCTGGCTGGTGACTCACTCAGCTCTTGTGCAACAGCCCAGGCTCTCGCTCAGAGAAGAGCTGTTTTCCTCCATCCCATAAGCCCCCGTCCTGATTTATGTCTTTTCATTTGGGTTAATGCTTTCCACATTTAGGTCTGGAGATTAGCGTGTGGCTCATTGCTGCAACCACCAAAACCCCAGTGCCAGCTTGGGTCTGGCACAGAGAGGCAGCCGGACAGACAGATAGACAGAGGACAGCTTCGAGCATGACCCTCAGCCTGTCCGTCTGCAGCTGGCCCAGCCCTGCCAGCCTCCCTGCCCCGGACGCAGAGGCAGAGTCAGGAGGCAGCCCTGACTCCTGGCTTGCCGGAGAATCGTTCTCATGCCAGTTTCCTGTGAAGGGCACGCATCTTGGAATGGTGTGAAGAGGAGATTGCCCCAAGCCTGTGAACTTCTCATTGAGGAAGCTGTGTGTCGGGAAGTGAGAGGCACAAGTTGTAGGGTGTGGAAAAATGCGATCTCTGTGGCTTTCAAAGCTATCACACAACACAATGTGTGTGTGTGTGTGTGTGTGTGTGTGTGTGTGTGTGTGTGGTTTTTCTCTTCTCTTTAGAACAATAATATTACCTTTGTTGCTATGGCGTTGTTATGGGGGTGGCTAATTGGACACAGCCCTGATGCTGGCTTGTGTGTGGTGTCCATAGTGATTATCAGACGCAGCCATGGGACCTGCTTTGATTTTCTTCCCTGGAGTGAGAAGCAGGCAGAGGATCGCTCAGTGGTGGCTGCGTATACCCTGCCTTTGGTGGTGGCACCCCAGTCAGAAACGGGACCCTGAGGCTGGGATTTAGGTAAGGGGAGTACCTTTCCAAGGCTTGTTTACAGCTCACATTTGCAGAGGACCAGGTATTTGGAAACTCCTCTTCTGAGGAACCAGATCGCAGGGCAGCACGCAACGAGGGGCCTGTTGCCTCTTGGGAGCACAGGGCTGCGTGCCCTGGTAACCTGGGCCCACTCACCTGGTAGGCACTGACTTCCTTCCCTGTGAGACTGTAGCATTGATGAAGAAGTGCGTGGTGGCTCATGCCTGTAATCTCAGCACTTTAGGAGGTTGAGGCAGGAGGATTTCTTGAGCCCAGGAGTTTGAGATCAGCCTGGGCAACATAGGGAGACCTCCAACTCTACAAAAAATAGTGAAAAAAAAAAAAAGATTAGCCAGGCATGGTGGTGTGTGCCTGTAGCCCTGGCTACTCGGAAGGCTGAGGCGGGAGGATCACTTGAGCCCGGGAGGTTGAGGCTGCAGTGAACTGTGATTACACCACTGCACTCCAGCCCTGGACAACATAGCAAGACCCTATCTTGAGAAACAAAAGAGACAGAAATGTGTTTGGGGGTGTAGTGTAAAATTTTTGTTCAATATGTATACCCAAAAGTATATCTTTGTTAATTTTATACTTATCGAATAGGTAACATATACTCAGGTCTGATATCTGAAAGGTACAAAAAATGTAGAGTGAAAAGTTACTCTCCCTCCCATTCCTGTCCTCAACCTCTCAGTCCCCTTCCGCAGAGGCAAACAAGTGATCAGTTTCTTGTGGGTACCTCCAGAAGTAGTCCAGGAATTTCCAAATATGTTTCCATTTATTTTCCTTAACCCAGTTGTTATTTTTCTGAACACAGGTGTCCCCTCTGTACTTCTGCACCTTGCTGCTGCTACTGATGCTTTTGTTAAATCATACGTTGGAGTTCAGTCAATAGAAAGAACTTCCTCCTCCTGTTTAATGCCTGCCCCACTCATTTCACCAATGGGCATATAGGTTGCTTCTAATCTTTCCCTGTTACCTTTACCCGTTGCTGCTGTGGATAGCCTGGTATATCCATCATTCCGCACGTGGGTGAGTGTCTCTGAAGGGCAAGTTTCTGAGGTTGAAAGGTTGGAGCAAAGAATATATGTGTTTGTAGTTTTGATAGAAAGGCCCAGATTGCCTCTAACAAGACCGTTCTAGCTTACATTTCTGCTGGCAACTAGTAGGAGTGCCTGCTTTCCCTTAGCCTTACCAGCATCGTGCACTTTCAGATTTTTTAAATTTCTGCATGGAAAAGTTGGTCTTTGCTTTCTGTTGAATTTCTCTCCCATGGCTCCCCCCACTCAATTGCAGCCCCCCTGCAGGCGGCGAGTGGATGGGGTCCTTCCCTGCTTCCCTGGGCCATAGGGAGTGGACCCTCAGGGGATCCTCTGTCTTGCAGATCATTCAGTGGACTTGGTCTAGCCTCTCTACAGGCCAGTAGGTTATTTTACACACAGGTCTTAAGGAAAGAATCCTTTGTAACACTTGAATTTTCTACTTGTGATGACACTACTGGACTCCCTTTTCTTTTCTTTTCTTTTTTCTTTTCTTTTCATTTTGTTTCATTTCTTTTCTCTTTCTCTCTCTTTCCTTCCTTCCCTTCTTTCTTCCTTCTCTCTTTTCTTTCTTTGTTTTTTTTTTTGTTTGTTTGTTCTTGTTTTTGTTTTGTGTTTGAGACATAGTTTCACTCTTGCGGCCCAGACTCCAGTGCACCGGCACAATCTCAGCTCACCACAACCTCTGTCTCCCAGGTTCAAGTGATTCTCCTGCTTCAGCTTCCTGAGTAGCTGGGATTACAGGCATGTGTCACCATGCCCAGCTCATTTTGTATTTTTAGTAGAGATGGGGTTTCTCCATGTTGGTCAGGCTGGTCTCGAACTCCTGACCTCAGGTGATCCACCCGCCTCAGCCTCCGAAAGTGCTGAGATTACAGGCATGAGCCACCGCACCCGGCTAGACTCCATTTTCCACATGCTACTCCTATTATCTTTTCCTACTGCCCTCCTGTCTCTCATCTTCATCTGCCCCACCTTGCTCCTGCCTGAATCTTCCTCTTGTCTTCCAGTGTTCTGTGTCTTCTGCATCTCACTTTTCCAAAGACAGAATCTTTTCAGTGAAAAGCCCCACATGGGCAAATACCCCTGGAGAGCATCCCTCGCTGTGTGTCTTCGGTCACCTGCTCAAGGATGAATCCAGGGTGGAATTCGATGCGGTGACAGCATTTCTCTCCTCCCAGGTTTTTCTAAGTCAGGGAGCTGGAGGTGAAGCTGTAGCAAAGAATGCCTGGAGAGCTGCCCTCAGGCAGCACAGCCCGGTAGAACTCTCTGTGAGGACGGCAGTGTTCTACCTTTGTGATGCCCAGTTACAGTAGCCACTAACATGTGGCTGGTGTGACTGCGGAAGTGGTTCTTTCATTTGGATTCATTTATATTGAGGGGCTGTATGTGCCCACTGATGACCATACAGGAGAGCACAGCTCTAAACTGTACACTTTTAGCATGAAAATAAGAGTCTAAGAAGCAGAGTGTATCTGGCCTAGGTTTCCTCAAGTTAAAACATGGCAGCAGTTTTTCATCAGGGTATCCAGGCTCCATGACCTGGTCTAATTTTGGAACTCCTGAATTTCCCGTATTGGAAACACAATTGGGGTTAGGCTGCCAGACCCACCAAGGAGGGTCACAATTCCAACTTGGAATATAGGCTTCCCTTAAAGATTTATTTATTTAGAGACGGAGTCTTGTCCTATCGCCAGGCTGGAGTGCAGTGGCGTGATCTCGGCTCACTGCAACCTCTGCCTCCTGGGTTCAAGCCATTCTCTTGCCTCAGCCTCCCGAATATATTTCTATGTGTGTGTGTGTGTGTGTGTGTGTGTATTTTGAGACGGAATCTCGCTCTGTCACCCAGGCTGGAGCGCAGTGGCACAGTCTTGGTTCAGTGCAAGCTCTGCCTCCCAGGTTCACGCCATTCTCCTGCCTCAGCATCCCAAGTAGCTGGGACTATGGGTGCCTGCCACCACACCCAGCTAATATTTTGTATTTTTAGTAGAGACGGGGTTTCACTGTGTTGGCCAGGATGGTCTCGATCTTCTGTCCTCATGATCTGCCCGCCTCGGCATCCCAAAGTGCTGGGATTACAGGTGTGAGCCACTGTACCTGGCCATTTCTGTATTTGTGGTAGAGATGGGGTGTCACCATGTTGACCAGGCTGGTCTCGAACTCCTGACCTCAAAGGATCCTGCCATCTCAGCCTCCCAAAGTGCTAGGATTGCAGGTGCCAGCCACCACTCCCAGCCCCATTAAGGACTTTTGATATCCATAGATGTACACAGCAGGCACTGATGTACGAATTGTGGATACCAAAGCAAACTAGCCCTAAGTAGAGCATCTTGTTTTATTTTTCTTTTTTAATCGACACATAATGTTTTACCTATCTATGGGGTAGATGTGATGTTTGGTTACATGTATAAAATGTATAATAATTGATAAGTCAGGGTATTTGGGATGTCCATCACCTTAGCGTCTGTCATTGCTGTGTGTTGGGAACATTTCAAGTCCTCTCTTCTAGCTGTTCCAAAATATATGACGTATTGTTGCTAACTATAATCCCTCTGCTCTGCTGTCCAACATTAGAACTTATATCTTCTGGCCAGGCGCACTGGCTTATGCTTGTAATCCCAGCACTTTGGGAGGCTGAGGCGGGTGGATAACTTGAGGTCAAGAGTTCAAGACCAGCCTGGCCAATATGGTGAAACCCCATCTCTACTAAAAATTCAGAAATCAGCCAGATGTGGTGACACACACCTGTAGTCCCAACTGCTCAGGGGGCTGAGGCTTAGGCAGGAGAATTGCTTGAACCCGGGAGGTGGAGGTTGCCTTGAGCCAAGATGGCGCCATTGCACTCCAGCCTGGGTGTCGCAGCGAGACTCCGTCTTAAAAAAAAAAAAAAGAACTTATATCTTCTATCTAACTGTATGATTGTACCATTAACCAACCTCTCTTCATTCCCCCCTCTTACCCACATACCCCTCCTAGCCTCTAGTTAACTATCTACTCTCATCTCCATGAGATCAACTTTTTTAGCTCCCACATTTCAGTGAGAGCATGGGATCTTTGTCTTTCTATGCCTGGCTTACTTCACTTAACATAATAACCTCCAGTGCCATTCATGTTGCTGCTAATGACATGATTTCTCTCTTTCTCATGCTGAATAGAATTCCATGGTGTATATATACCACATTTCTTTATTCCCTTGTCCATTGATGGACACGTAGATTGATTCCATAATTTTGCTATTGTGGATCATGCTGCAGTAAGCATGCGAGTACAGGTATCTCTTTGATATCTTTTTTTTTTCCGAAACGGCGTCTTGCTCTGTCGCCCAGGCTGGAGTGCAATGGTGCGATCTCGGCTCACTGCAACCTCCGCCTCCCGGGTTCAACTGATTCTCCTGCCTTATCCTCTCGAATAGCTGGGATTACAAGTGCTTGCCACCACGCCCAGCTGATTTTTGTATTTTTAGTATAGATGGGGTTTTACCATGTTGGCCAGGCTAGTCTCGAACTCCTGACCTCGTGATCCACCCACCTCTGCCTCCCAAAGCGCTGGGATTACAGGCGTGGGCCACCGCACCTGGCCCTATTTTTGTATTTTTAAGTAGAGACGGAGTTTTGCCATGTTGGCCAGGTTGGTCTTGAACTCCTGATCTCAGGTGATTCATCTGCCTTGGCCTCCTAAAGTGCTGGGATTACAGACGTGAACCACTGCGCCTGGCCTGATGTCTTTCGATAGCCTGATTTCTTTTTGTTTGGATAAATACCCAGCAGTGGGATTACTGGACAGTATGGTAGTACTAATTTTAGTTTTTTGAGAAATCTCTGTACTGGTTTCCACAGTGGCTGTGCCAGTTTGCATTCCCACCAGTAGTGTACAAGATATCCCATTTTTCCTCATCCTTGGCAGTATCTGTTATTTTTTATCTTTTTTTTTTTTTTTTTTTTTTTTTTTTTTGGAGACAGAGTCTCGCTCTGTCGCCCAGGCTGGAGTGCAGTGGCACAATCTTGGCTCACTGCAAGCTCCGCCTCCCGGGTTCACGCCATTCTCCTGCCTCAGCCTCCTGTGTAGCTGGGATTACAGGCGCCTGCCACTGCACCCGGGTAATTTTTTGTATTTTTAGTAGAGACAGGGTTTCCCCGTGTTAGCTAGGATGGTCTCGATCTCCTGACCTCGTGATCCACCCGTCTCGGCCTCCCAAAGTGCTGGGATTACAGGCATGAGCCACTGCACCTGGCTATTTTTTATCTTTTTAATGATAGCCGTTCTAACTGGCGTAAGATGATAGCTCACTGTGGTTTTGATTTGACTTTCCCTGGTGATTAGTGATGTTGCATATTTTTTTACATACCTGTTGGCCATTTGTATGTCTTCTTTTGAGAATGTCTATTCTTTTGAGAATGTCTGTTTATGCCCTTTACCTACTTTTTAATGGGCTTTTTTTTTTTTTTTTTTTTTTTTAACTGTTGAGTTCCTTGTATATTCTGGCTATTAGTCCCTCGTCAGATAAAGAGTTTTCAAATATTCTCTCCCATTCAGTAGATTATCTCTTCACTTTGTTGATTGTTTCCTTTGCTTTGAAGAAGCTTTTTAGTTTAATATGGTCCCATTTGTCTATTTTTGGTTCTGTTGTCTGTGCTTTTGAGGTCTTAACTGTAAAATCTTTGCCTAGACCAATGTCCTGAAGTGTTCTTTCTAGTAGTTTTATAGTTTCGAGTCTTATGTTTAAGTCTTTAATCCATCTTGAGTTGATTTTTGTATGTGGTGAGAGCTAGGGGTCCAGTTTTGTTCCTCTGCATATGGATATCCAGTTTCCTCAATACCATTGATTGAAGAGACTGTCCTTTCCTCAATGTGTATTCTTGGTGCTTTTGTTGAAACTCGGCTGTAAATACATGGATTTATTTCTGGATTCTCTGTTCTGTTCCATTGGTCTACGTGTCTGTTTTTATATGGGCATCATGCTATCTGGTTACTCTGCAGTGCAGTTTTTAAATATCTGAGCTAAATACAAATACAAATCCTCCAGAATCTGAAACTTTTTCAGGACCTGTATGATGCTCAAAGAAAATGCTCACTGGAGCATGCGTTAAATAGAAAATGATACTGCATGGTAGACGCACTTGACAGCAATAAGTTAAGGATACCCCGAGAATGACCCTGTACGGTAGATGCACCGGAATATGTGTGCGGATTTCCATGCTAAATCAGGGAGTGGCCAACTCAGAGATTCATTCCTTATCTATGAGGAACATCTGAGCCCTTGGCCCATCCAGTGGAACACAGGCCATATGGAGGACCAAGGCCCTTTGTTTTGGGCTAAATGAAGGTGGCCAGGTGGAGGTTGTTGGGGAGAGGGTGCAAAGTGAAACTGCTCTATAAACTGCATGCTTTAGGCAAGTGCTTGCAGTTCTCCTGCCTAGCTGGCTACACTGGGCCGTGTGGTTCTTCTGCCAAGCCCTCCACTGGACTGTGGTAAAGTGATTCTGCCCAGCCCCCTACTGGACTGTGTGTAAGGTGGTTCTCCTGCCCAGCTCCGCACTGGACTGTATATCAGCTACTTCTCCTTCCCAGCCTGCCACCACTGGACCACTCTGTATGTAAGTTTCCCACTAGTAAAACCCCGTGTCTCATTGGCTGGCTCTGTGTCTTATCTTTGGCCTCTTGAACCTGGGGCCATTCCTATAAATGTTAATGGAGGCCCAGCAAGACAGACACGTAGAACTTCACCTTGTAGTGTTATGTAAGAGGAAGTGTGTTAGTTTCCCATTGCTGCTGTAACGAATGCCACAAACGGAGTGACTTAAAACACATTCATTTACTCAGTTTTAAGGTTCCAAAGTCTGAAATAAGTCTTACAAGGAGAATCTGTTCCTTCCATTTTTCATCCTCTTGAACTCCTTCCTTGGTGCTTGTTTCCAGCTTAGTGTAAGGAACCACCTTACCACAGTCCAGTGGGCGGGGGTGGGGGGGCTGGGCAGGAGAATCACCTTACAGCCCAGTGGGGGGATATCAGCCTCTTTCTTCTTTGACCTTGTCTTCCTCTTAGACCCTTGTGATTGCATTTAGAACCTACCCAGATATTCCAGGATAACTCTCCACCTCAAAATCCTTAACTCAGTCATGCCCTGCAAAGTCTGTTTTGCCATATAAGGTAATGTTCACAGGTTCTGGTGATTAAGATGTTAATACTTTGGGAGGGAGTGCTTTCAAGCCTACCACAGCGGGTACCTTTTAGTAATTGAAGAAGAGCAGGCTTGTGTGAGAGGAGGTTATTCGCCTAGTCGGTCACTCCCCAGGTGTTCTGAGTCGGTGGAATTGGTTAATTGATCTTTAGAGGCTAGGAAGGGTGTGTGGGTGGGAGGGAGGATGAAAAGAGGTTGAGCTGTTCATGTTGAAGGTCTGATGCTCTAAAGATACAAATCTCAAATCTAAAGAAGGTGGAAAAAGTGCAGAGGCTCAGACTCTATCCTGCTTCCGTGAGCCTGGACCTCTGTGTTCTTCATTAGCCCTCCCGGTGATTCTGATCCTCGGCAAAGTTTGAGACTGTTGAATTTTAGACGTGGTCTCAGGGATGATCTGTGTGCCTGCACGTGGGACGTGAGACTTCTTGAGTAAGAGCCACAGCTGGGCTGCAGGCAGGTGCTGGAGATCAGAGGAGGGGCCCGTGTCTGCGGAGGAGCTGCCACCTGAGCCACACCTGGAAGGCAAGAGAAGGTGTGGCCTCCCCTGACAGGCAGGGCAGGTGCTCCAAGCAGAGGGAGAGGCCTTGCCAGCAGCACCGAGGTAGGAATACGCATGGCACATTTGGGGATGTGGAGGCCATTTGGGACAAGAAGGTGGAGGAACAGGGAGTTGATCTGACAAGAGGCATGTTAGCAGGAATAACCTGCTAATGTTTGTAGGGTTGGCTGGAGGGCAGAGGTAGGATTCTGTTTATAGTACTGCTCAGGAGGAGTGGATAAAGGCCCCGCCTGGGTGGTGGCAGGGACATTGATGAAAAGGTGATGGTTATGAGAGGTTCAAGAGGAAATACGAACATGACATGGTCTGGCAATCCACTAACACTTTTTGAGCAGAGTCTTCGGGCAGGTGCAGGATGAGGAACTGGAAAGCAGTGGTGAGTAAGACTACCCAGGTCCCTGATCTCACGAGTATACTTTGGGGTGGAGAGGTGGGGTAGAGTCGGAGAATAAGCCGACAGACACAAACGAGAAAGGCGTGAGCTAGTGGTACATGCTTTGCAGAGTTACACGGGCTCGTGTGATTGGGAGGAAGTGGGTGGCTTCTTTGGATTGGGAGCTTAGTGAAGGCCTCTCTGGAGCAGTGACGCTTACACTGTTGTCTGGATGACAAGCAGCTGGCCATGGGGAGGGGAAGGAGAACGGCATTCCAGGCAGAGGTGACAGCAAGTGCAAAGGTGTGACACAAGATCAGACCAGCCCCATCCTGGGAACACGAGAACAACACAGTCCAATAGAACTTTCTGCAGGGACGGGGATGTTCTAGGCCTGTGCCATCTAACATGGTAGCCACTAGTCACGTGGGACCTCTGAGTACTTGCAGGATGGCTAGGGAGACTGAGGAACTGCATTTTATTTGAGTTTGAATAAGAGTCAAATCTGGGCTGCAGGCAGGTGCTGGTGATCAGAGGAGAGGCCCGTGTTTGTGGAGGAGTCACCACCTGAGCCACACCTGGAAAGCAAGAGAAGGTGGGGCTTCCCCCTAAAAGCAGGGCAGGTGCTGCAAGCTGAGGGAGAGGCCTTACGAGCGGCATCAGGGTAGGAATACGCATGGCACGTTTGCATTCTATTTGAGTTTGAATGAATTTAATTTTAACTTTAGCCGTATGTGGCCAGGGTCTCCTGCATTAGACAGCACAGAGCTAGAAGGTCAGGGTGGCTGGAGGGGAAGAGCAGAAAACGGTGTAAGGCGAGGTAGTCAGAGGCAGGCTTTATTGCTTTATGAATTAGGGTAAATGTTTTTTTTTTTTTTTTTTTTTTTTTTTTTTTTTTTTTTCTAGGAGTAGCGCAAAGCCTTGGGATGATTTTAGTTACAAGGTTGACATAATTTGATGAATGTTTTATAAGCTCTCTCTGGCTGCAACGTGAGAATGAATTGGAGGGGATGAAAAGTGGAACAAGGAGATCATCGTAATAATATAGGGAACAGCGTGGCAGCAGTGGAGAAGGAGAATGTGGACGGATCAGGATGTTTTAGAGATAGAACTGATAGGTGAGAGGAACTAGATGTGGAAGGTGTGTGGACTTGAGAATCCTAGATTTTGGGGAGTAAGCAGCAGGATGGATGGATGGTGGTACCGTTTACTAAAATGGGGTGTGGAGAGCAGGTCTAGTTTTGTTTTTGGAAGTGAAGAAAATGAGTTGTTAGATTCTTTAGATTCCTCCTGAGCATCAGCATAGGGATGGTAGGAAGCCAGGTGGCCATGGGTCTGGAGAGCTGGGACAGGTGAGGGCTAGAGATATGCATTTAGAGTCATTGGGAATAGAGAATGTCTGAAGCTATGGAACAGGGTCAGGCCATTACAGGAAGTGAGTAGATAGAAAAGAGGAAGGGCGGCCGGGCACGGTGGCTCACGCCTGTAATCCCAGCACTTTGGGAGGCCGAGACGGGCGGATCACGAGGTCAGGAGATCGAGACCATCCTGGCTAACACGGTGAAACCCCGTCTCTACTAAAAATACAAAAATTAGCCCAGCGCAGTGGTGGGCGCCTGTAGTTCCAGCTACACGGGAGGCTGAGGCAGGAGAATGGCGTGAACCTGGGAGGCAGAGCTTGCAGTGAGTGGAGATCTCGCCACTGCACTCCAGCCTGGGCGACAGAACGAGTACTCCCTCTCAAAAAAAAAAAAAAAAAAAAAAAGGGGGGGGGGCAGGAGTGAGCTCTGGGCACTGTGACATTTAAGAACACACAGAGAATGATCCAGAAAGGTGGCTGGGAGATGTCACAGGAGCCCAGGGCAGTCATGGTTTCTGGAAACAGGGGACACTGAATGTTGCTGGCTGGCCAAGGACTCTAGAAGAGAGACCAGTGCCCTTGGATTTGGTGACAACATGGAGGTCATTGGTGACATTGAGGAGAGTAGGCTCAGTGGAGTGGGAAGGAGTGAATTGGAGGTAAGAGATTCAAAGCCGTGACTACAGGCAACATTTTTGGTGAAAGTTTTTGCTGTTAGGAGAAGGAAATGAATAAAGGACTGGAGAACTGGGGTCAAAGGATATATTTATCTCTAATTTTTTAAATTTAAAGATAGGTGTTCTGTGCTGATAGGTAGAAAGCAGGTAGGTTGCCTTTGGTAGGAGGAGTTACTGTTGTGGGAGGGAAGGCTGCGAGCGTGGGCTCTGATGTGGCTAGGATGGATTTGGGTTGTGGGTTGATGAGCAGCTATTATTGGGTTGCTCTTTTTTTTTTTTTTTTTTTTTTTTTTTGAGATGCAGCCTTGCTCTGTCACCCAGGTTGGAGTGCAGTGGTGCGATCTTGGCTCACTGCAACCTCCGCCTCCCGGGTTCAAGCAATTCTTCTGCCTCAGCCTCCCTAGTAGCCGGGATTACAGGCGTGTGCCACCACACCCAGCTAATTTTTGTATTTTTGCTGGAGACGGAGTTTCACCATGTTGGCCAGGCTCTTCTTGAACTCCTGACCTCAGGTGATCCACCCGCCTCGGCCTCCCAAAGTGCTGGGATTACAGGTGGGAGCCATTGCGCCTGGCCGGATTGATTCCATCTTTCTAAGTGAAGTGTGATTCAAAACATTTTCCATCATCTGAGAAATGAAATTGTTGTTTTGGAAAAAGGAAAACAATCTCACTGGGCAACTAGAGTAGGGTTGCTAGATGGTATGAACTGTGCTTCTTAGATCTGAATGTGCAAACCAACCACCAGGGGGTTGCTTGGTTTGTTTGAGACAGGGTCTCACCGTATCACCCAGACTGGAGTGCAGTGTTACAGTCACAGCTCTCACTGCAGCCTCTACTCCCCGGGCTCAGGTGATTCTCCCACCTCAGCCTCCTGAGTAGCTAGGACCACAAGTGGGCACCACCAGGCCTGGCGAATTTTTTTGTGGAGGAGGGGGTTTGCCGTGCTGCCCAGGCCGGTCTCGAACTCCTGGCCTCTAAGCAATCTGCCCACCTCAGCCTCCCAAAATGCTGGGATTGTAGGTGTGAGCCACTGCGTCCGGTCAGGATTTGTTAAAATGCAGATTCTGCATTTCTAACAAGCTTCTAGGCGACAGGAATGCTGCTGGTTCCTCCCTGCCTCCTGTTCTGAGGATCAAGATTCCACAGCCCTTCTTCAACAGGAAGTTTAGGAAGAGACACAGTTTCCTAAAACGTGTCCAGGATATGCCTCATTCCTTGCCCATTGAACTTACATTTAGGGCAGAGTAAGCAAGAGTTGAGTGCCTGTTTGAGATTTGTGGCTCTCCATTCAAATGGGTCTTGTCAATGTTGGAATTATCTGGGGAACATAAAAACCCAGAAACCAAACCAACCCAAAATACAGGGCCTGGGTATTTTGATTTTGATGGAGGTTGTGAATTAATTGGTATAGGGTGTGTCCTGGGTACCCTACTTTTAAAAATCTCCTCTGGTAATTCAGCTCTTCATCCAGGCTTGAGAAGTCTGGATTTAAAATACCATGTCAGGGGATGACCATTGGTGTAGGCAGCCAAGGTAGTGTGGAGGCAGGACTGCCCCTAGAATGTGTGGGCCCTTGTTTATATAAGCAATGTGGGTCACTCAAAATCAGCATGCAGAGGCGTAGAGTGCTGCTCAATCTTGCATAGTCCCACCAAAGAAATACCACGTCAGGTACCCGACTAAGAGATTAGACTACTATGCTGGGAACTCTGATTTTCATGGCTGGGACAGTAGGAATTACTTCTCCTTGAAAATTCCAGACTCTTTGTACAAATTACCCTTAATTTAAGCTGAATTGGTATAGCATAATTCAGGGGTCACCTTGTGCTCCCCTCTAACTTAGATGGGTCCTGGCATCCATTTGCCAAAACCCATGGTGGGAACAGTGATAGAAGTCAGGGGCTAATGCTTCCGTTAACCAATGAGAGGGAGTGCCTGGAAGAGTCAGCCATGACTATAACAAGGATTGTGGTAAAGTCTGATGGACCCCGGATTTTAAGTGGTGGCAGCCCAAGTTAAACCAGCTGAGTGACAGTAACAATGTGTGGGGTGCAGGGATTTGTTGGCCCTCATGAATGAATGACCACAGGCATGTGGCTGTAGGTACAGCCCGTTCTAGAGATGTGTTAGGTGGCCTCTAAGATGGCTTTCTGTGCTCCCTGCCTCCTGGTCACTCTTGTGTAATCCCTGCACTCTTGTGTAATCCCTCCTGGTCACTCTTGTGAGTGTGGGTGGGACGCAGTGACTTGCTTCTAACAATAGACGTGATGGAATGTCATTCAGAGCAGGTAACGAAATGGCTTCCGCCATGCTTGTTTTCTCTTGCCTGCTTGCTGGTTGGCTCTGAGGTGAGCTGTCCTGGGGAGAGACGCATGTGGCAAGGAACTAACAAATGCCTCAACAGCCTCAACATGAATGAATTTGGGAGCAGTTTCTCCTCCGATTGAGACTTTCGGTGACTACAGCCCTGGCTGACATCTTGACTGTAGCCTTGGGGGAGACCCTGGGTAAGGCTCAGGTCTGGGAAAACCGTGCCTGAATACCCGCTTCCCAGAAACTGAATCCATAAATGACCATATTTGTTTTTGTTTTTGTTTTTTTGAGATGGGGTCTTGCTGTGTTGCTCAGACTGGTCTGGACCTCCTGGGCTCTAGAGATCCTCCTGCCTCAGCCTTCCAAGTAGCTGGGATTATAGGCATGAACCACTGCACGCGGCCGAAAGACTGTTGTTTGAAGTCACTCATTTTTGGGCGAATTTTTTACACCCAACAAATAACTAATAAAAGAAGCAAAGGCAGTGTCATCAGAAATCTCCATCTCTAGGCTTTGCATCCCTCTGTTTTAGCTTTGTTTTCTAGCTTAGCAATCTTCTCAGAAAACCCTTTTACCCCGCTTTGGAATTAGAAACTTTCTGATTCTAAAAACTTTCTGATTCTAAAGACTTTAGAATCTTTCTGATTCTAAAAACTTCCTGATTCTAAAGACTTTAGAATCTTTCTGATTCTAAAAACTTCCTGATTCTAAAGACTTTAGAATCTTTCTGATTCTAAAACTTCCTGATTCTAAAGACTTTAGAATCTTTCTGATTCTAAAAACTTTGTAATTCCGAAGAGGGGAACAAAACCAGGAAAGTCACCGAACAACTTTCAGATGGAGCCTGGATGGGGGGTTGGGAGGTGGATCAGCCCCATTCTCACCACCTGGGCTGAGAAGCGAGCAAGGGTGGTGCCCAAAGGAAATCCAAGTCAGCTGATTCCTGAGGGAGGCGAACGAATGTCTACCCACAGCGGTAACTGGTAAGATTTGGTAGTGATGGAATCCTTGCTCTCAGCTGGATGGGATTTGAGAGATCCGGTCTAGTTGTCAGGCAGAGATGGAAGCAGGCTGGTTAGTGTTAGAGAAGCTGCAGAGACCTGAAGGAATGGGGGCAGAGAGGAGGCCTCTGGAAAGTGGCGTTCTGTGTTGAGCTTTGTGTGCGTCCATGTGCTTGAATCCACACAAAGGGAGAAAGATGGTAAGGAAATCAAGATGAACAGATACAGATCATTTCTTTGAGTGTCCGGCAACATGTTTTTGATCATCTGTGCTAAATAGGAGATAAGGTTGAGCTAGAAATGTAATGAAATCAACCACAAAAAGTCAAGGATGTAAAGAACCGTGTGTAAATTGTTCATTCCAATTATATTTTAAACCCGAATAATTCCACTGAGTCTTCTTTTAACCCAAAGTTTTCATTTCCTCCTCCTGAGCCTGTAAACTCCTAACAAGGAGGATAATAGATGGATCTCAACCTCCTCTTTTGTTATCTCTTTCCATTCCTGATCTTCTATGTAGGTGCTAAGGAACTGGACTAAGAAGCTAAGAATATTCCTTGAACCCATTAGGAGAGAAGAATGTTCTGGCCCTCCACTGTCCTGTTACATACTTTTAGAGATTGACACAGTCTTAAGTCTTAAGTGAATTGGGAAGAAAGATAACTAATTGTACTCTTAGGTTTTGAATATATTAGGTTGGAGAGAGGGTATAGCTTTGGGGAGAAGGCCAGGGCAGAGGGCACCTAAGGACTGGGACACTTAGGTGCTGCACCCAGGGTGACGAATCTTGCAAAAGTCACAGAGATTCAGCTCCCCTTTCAAAACAAAGCGTTATGTATGTACACACATTTGCAGTGTTATATCTGGCTATGCCTTGCCCAAGATGGGTATCTTTCCCATTGTGTTGAATGTCTCGCCTCCCCCCCGCCTCCAAAGAAAAGTGCATTGGAGGAGAAATGAAGCAATCTAATTCATTCTTCGCTTTCAGCACCCCCAGTGCAGGGTGCCCTGCCAGAACCACTCCAGGGTGGTAGAAAGATGCTGCCCTCGGATCACTTAACAGCGTGACGGTGTTTAAACTTTTCACCGGCCAGAAAGGTTTGCAAAGTCCCTGCCTGCTGTGGCTACATACCCTGCTGCAGGCAGATCTGCCTGTTTTGGCGTCTGTGGTAGAAGCCTCACAGGGCCATGTGGAACCTGTTTTGGGGAGACCTCCCTGGGAATGCACCCCAAGCTTAGCAGTGGGCTGGTGGAACAGGCGCTGTTTGGTAAACAGGGGTGGGCAGAGGGAGGGTTTGGATGGGTGTGTCTCCACCTCCCTATGCATTTTCTGATGACTCACAGGCTTATTACTGGAAGGAGCCTCTGAGATAGATCATTAAATCCAGCAGGCTTGTTTCACAAGCATAAGGAGACAGGGGTAGAGAAAGTCCTGCTACTAGCTAATGGAGAGGTGATATTCGGTACCCATCTCTCGCCTCCATGCCCGTGGCCACAACTCTGCCCCTCATCTAACCTGTTTTATCTGTATTCTTTTTTTTTTTTTTTTTTTTTTTTTGAGATGGAGTCTCGCTCTGTTTTCCAGGCTGGAGTGCAGTGGTGCAATCTCGGCTCACTGCAAGCTCCCGGGTTCGTGGTATTCTCCTGCCTCAATCTCCCGAGTAGCTGGGACTACAGGCGCCCGCCACCACACCCGGCTAATTTTTTGTATTTTTAGTAGAGACGGGATTTCACCGTGTTAGCCAAGATGGTCTCAATCTCCTGACCTCGTGATCTGCTCGCCTTGGCCTCCCAAAGTGCTGGGGTCACACCTGGCCACGTGTTTTATCTGTACTCTGAAGGAGAGTGCCTGGCGAGGGATGTGCCCACTTCCCATGGCTCTCAGCCAATCCTTGTAGCTCCTGTCATACCTATTGTGGCATATAATCCCGCTCTACACATTTCCTCTGCCATCTCGGCCACTGGGACAAGAAGGCCTGACCCACCTCTTGCAAACAAAGGCTTCTTTCTTGCTTGGAGCCTGGACCACCTCATCACCTTATCACCCTGCATCCACGTTAGGTTCATTCTTTGTGGTGGATGGAGAGATCTGGGCAAAAGCAGCCACTACAGGACAGCACGGAAGAGGGCAGTGGGCAGCCCTGCCAGCACCGGGCGAGTGGAGAGTTGTGGCTGGAGGTGTCTTTTGGCATCAGCTGAGGAAGCCACCTCTTGCTCTCCTGGCCCGGCTAGTCCTAGAGGGAGGTCCCCACAGCTGTCCCTACCCCTTGCAACCTGCAGCCCCTGCTCACTCTTTATTCCATGTGCTCTGGCTGCCCCAGAGTCCCCTGAGGAGAAGAAAAGAATGGGGGCACCCCAGGGTCTCTTGGGCACAAGGAGGCGAGTCCCAATGTACACTTTTTTCCCCCCCAGAGACGGAGTCTTGCTCTGTCACCCAGGCTGGAATGCAGTGGCGCGATCTTGGCTCGTTGCAACCTGTGCGTCCTGGGTTCCAGTGACTCTCCTGGCTCAGCCTTCCAAGTAGCTGGGATTACAGTCGCCCACCACCACCCACGGCTCATTTTTGTATTTTTAGTAGAGACGGGGTTTCGCCATGTTGGCCAGGCTGGTCTCGAACTCCTGACTTCAGGTGATCCGCCCGCCTTGGCCTCCCAAAGTGCTGGGATTACAGTGGTGAGCCACTGCGCCTGGCCCCCAGTGTACATTTTTTTACCACCCACTCCCCGACCCAGAGCAAGGGCAGAGGTTGCCTAGTGTGAACCTGCTGTACCTGCCTGCAGATTCCCATAGAAACGCAGAGCCCGTGTGGGTTATTATGCCTCTGAGGTCATGAGTTTGTAAAAATGTGAAAAACTCAGCAGCCTGGAAGGGAGCTCATGGAGGCCAGGGCTTTGCGCATGTGCCCTGCAAGAGCTGCTGCATCTGCTTCACCCGATTTGTGTGGCCAGTGTGTCCTGCTCGCCCTGCTTTTTTGGAGGTGAGCTGTGTGCCCAGCGTCCTCTCATCACCCTGGGAATGTGGCTGTGTGTAAGATCTACACCTGGCAGAGCCCCGAGAGACTGAGTAACCCCATCTGGAGAGTCTGTCTTCTGCTCTGCCATCTTCTTCCCATTCAGCCGAGCAAGTATTTTTTGAGTCACCTCCTGGGTTCATGCAGAGATGGTTTGAGTGGGCCCTGACCACTGCCATAGGAGCTTGAAGTCTTGTTGGAAGAGCCAAGTTCAAGCAGGGAACTGTAGTAAATGTATTCAGAATGTTCTGGGGGCTCGCAGAAGGGAGAGGAAGGTGAGGAGGCCTTACAGAGGAGTAGGATTCCCAGAGACTAGAGAGGGAAGGCAGCCCAGCACCAGAGATCGGCGTGGCCAGAGGCACGGAGGCATCAGAGGAAGGCTTGGGAATTCAATAAGGCAGATGGCTTGAACAGTTTTTTGGGGTATTTGTTGTGATTTTGATTTAGAACATGTCTGGCATAGCTGAGGGGTGAGGGGATGGTGAGATGAACAGGGAAGGAAGGAAATTGCAGCCTCGGATGGGACTCTTTCTGTTGCAGAGGTTAGAAAACCAGCCCAGTATGGCTTAAGCCAAGAAGGGTGTGTTTTGGATGCCACTCTTGGATCCATATGTTCTAGGGCTACAGGATCCAAAGATGTCAGGATGTATGCTTTCCCACTTGAGCTGCACGTTGAAAACTGGCAACTCCAGACTGGCATCCTCCCTGCTTTGGCAAAAGCCAGCTCCTTTTCTATAAGATGAAGCCCCATGGAATGGAGTGGCTTTTCAGAACCAGGTGCTGGTTCTGAATTGACTGGGTGATGGCCTTAGGCCTGGATCTGTTGGGTGGGTAGTGCTGTCCATACCTGAGAACGGAGAGGTGCGGCTGCCCACAGGAAAACGGAGGGCCATGCTTGGAAGAAGTTGACTGTGGGGTATGCAGGCCAAAGTAACAGGTTACCCACTAGTTCACCACACTGTTGAAGATCCCTGAAGGACTTGTGCTTGGATTTTGTGTATAGGGTTCATCAGAAGTTATTTTGAGTAAGGGGACCCTCCCCTGGCAAACAGAAGAGGGGAGACATTTGGAGGCACAGAAAAAACTTGGAGAGATCTTGGCAGTTGAGTAGAGATTTGGGAAGTGGTTGACTAGGGAATTTGATAGACGGAAAAATCTGATTTTGGTTGGGCTTCTACGGACTGTAACATAGGAAATACATATATGTGGCAGAGACTGATTGGGGCAAACCGAATTTGGCTTTGCACATCCTGAATGTGAGATGTCGGTGGCCTGTGATTCTCAGACTAAGTGTGGTTTATCAGACAAGTTGGGGCCCTGGCGCAGACTTGGGAGTGATCTACAGAGATGCTGCTGAGGGAGCAAATGAACCTGGCAGGAGAATGCAGTGGGGGAGAAAGCAGGACTGGGGATGGAGCCCCGAGGAACATACCCGCAGTGGGCAGAGCCAGGTTGAGGATTGAGGAGGAACAGGAAGGTGGGGGATCAATGGACTTCAGAGAACACGTCATTCTGCAAAGGAAGGGAAAGGACTGGGTTAATGGGGTTTATGCTGTGTGTAGGGGATGGAGCACACGGGCAGAGGTGTTAAGATCTGAGTTTTTTTTTTTTTTTTTTGAGACGGAGTTTTGCTCTGTCACCAGGCTGGAGTGCAGTGGTGCGATCTCAGCTCACTGCAACCTCCGACTCCCTGGTTCAAGTGATTCTCCTGCCTCAGCCTCCTGAGTAGCTGGGATTACAGGCATGCACCACCATGTCCAGCTGGTCTTTGTATTTTTAGAAGAGATGGGGTTTCACCATGTTGGCCAGGATGATCTTGAACTTCTGACCTTATGATCCTCCCGCCTCAGCCTCCCAAAGTGCTGGGATTACAGACGTGAGCCACCACAGCCAAGATCTGAGAAACTTATCCATTTTACTGGGCGCGGCCAAGATCTGAGAATCTTACACATTTGTCAGAGTCATCAAACTGGACCTTCAAAGGATGAATTTTATTGTCTATAAATTCTACTGCCACAGGCCAGCCGTGGTGACTCATGCCTGTAATCTCAGCACTTTGTCAGGACTGCTTGAGCCCAGGAGTTTGAGGGCCCAGTGATTTCTGGAGAATTTGGGATAGCAGTTCCTTCTGAGAAAAAGAATGGTCAGATCAGGAAGGGACACTCAGGAGGTTTCATGGAGTTTACTTTATAATTATTCATTATGCTACACATTTATGTTTTATGCAATTTTTGAATGTATATTATGCTGTCTAATAAAAGTTTAGAAAATAGATTTTGGGGAATATCAATATACCTTCCTCTGTGCCAGGTGTAATTTCTACTTTTGGGCACATTCAGTGTCCATAAGAGCCCTATAAGGAGGGTCCTATTATCATTGTCAATGCGTGAGGAAACGTAGGCACAGGAAGTCGTACAGCTGGGACTTGAACCTAGGCCATCTGGTTCCAGAGCCCTTGCTGTTAAGGGCCGCATGGAAAGATTGCATGTGGCGATCTGGAGGCCATCCAGTTGAGGGGTGAGGGGTGGAAATCATATTGCAGATGACAGAAATGGAAATGAAGGGAGAGTAAGGCAGCGAGAAGGTTGTTAAAAGACATGATGATAAACTATATCTTGTTGCTCTGCCTGAATGGTGCTTACAAAGCCTTACTGTTTTATTAAATTCTGTTAATCCTCACGTGAGGCAGGTTTTTAGCATCACTGTTTTAAAGACCCAGAGAGTGGCTGGGCGCGGTGGCTCACGCCTGTAATCCCAGCACTTTGGGAGGCCGAGGCAGGCAGATCATGAGGTCAGGAGATCGAGACTATCCTGGCTAACATGGTGAAACCCCATCTCTACTGAAAATATGAAAAATTAGTCGGGCGTGGTGGCATGTGCTTGTGGTCTCAGCTGCTTGGGAGTCTGAGGCAGGAGAATAGATTGAACCCAGGAGGCGGAGGTTGCAGTGAGCCGAGATTGCCCCACTGCACTCCAGCCTGCGCTACAGAGCAAGATTCTGTCTCAAAAAAAAAAAAATATATATGTGTGTGTGTGTGTGTGTGTATGTGTATGTGCATATATATGTATGTATGTGTATGTATGTGTATGTATGTGTATATATGCATGTGTGTATGTATGTATGTGTATATATGTGTATATATGCATGTGTGTATGTGTGCATATATGTATGTGTGTATGTATATATGTGTATATATGCGTGTGTGTATATATGTGTGTATATGTATGTGTATATATGTGTGTATATATGTGCATATATGTATGTGTATATATGTATGTGTATATATGCGTGTGTGCGTGTGTGTATATATGTGTGTGTGTGCGTGCATGTATATATACACACACACACACAGCTCCCATGGCTTGCCTAAGGGCAGAGGTAGGCAGTGGAAGGGACCTGGGGCTCTGGCCTTATGACCTATATTCTTTCAACTCTTAATGTTGATCCTGTGATTGTGAGGCCCCTGGCAGCTGGCAGCTGAGCTCATATCCTTCAGGAATGACCCAGCTGTGCGTTCAGGGAGATACCAGGTGTGTCCTCTCTGCTAAGTAAGTGGGTACCACACAGGGCACAGCTGCTCAGCTGCCTGCCAGGGCTTGCTGAGTGCCTGGGGCCTGCAAACTGCTGATCTTGGAGTCTTTGCCTCAGGTTAGCAATTAGCAATCTGTAGCCCATGGACCATTGGTCGTATTCCTTAGGTTCATGGCAGCTGTCATAGGTCTGTGCTGAGGAAGAGGGATAACCGGCGAAGACTTGTTGCAAGCTGATTCGACGTGACCATCACTTAGTCCGTGGGTTAAGGAAGTTGCCACATCTTTGCCTCTTATGCCAAAAAGGGAGCTTGATGGCCGTCTCCTGAGAGGGTGCTGAGCTGTGTCTGATTTACTGGGAGTGGCTAACCAGCAAAGGATTTAAAACGAGAGGTTTCAATAACACGATGAAACATGTAGTAGTGTTCAGTGAAAAAAATGGGATCAGTTGAACATAGAGTCTAACGTCAACTGTATTAAGAATAAATTTCATGAAATACTCATAGCGGGGTTGTAGGTATTTGATTTTTTCCCCTCATAACAAGTGTTCGTAGGACTGCAGGTGGTGGGAGGGAAGCTTTTGGCTCCTCATTCCATGGGAGTTCCTGATTTTGATGCTTGTTTTAAGCCCTCTGCAAGCTTTGCAGCCTTTTTGGGTTTTTTTTTGTTTTTTTTTTTTTTGTTTTTTAATTGAGACAAAATTTCATGACACAAAAGGTGGATGGCTGGATCCCAGGAGTTTGAGACCAGCCTGGGCAACACAGTGAAACCCTCGCTCTACAAAAAAAGTTCCAAAAATTAGCCAGGTGTGGTGGCATGTGCCTACAGTCCCTGCTACTTGGGAGGCTGAAGTGGGAGGATCACTTGAGCCCAGGAGGTCGAGGCTGCAGTGAGCTGAGATGGCGTCACTGCGCTCCAACCTGGGTGACAAAGTGAGACTCTGTCTCAAAAACAAAACCCCGGCCGGGCGTGGTGGCTCACACCTGTAATCCCAGCACTTTGGGAGGCCGAGGTGGGTGGATCTTGAGGTCAAGAGATCGAGACTATCCTGGCCAACGTCGTGAAACCCCATCTCTACTAAAAATACAAAAATTAGCCGGGAGTTGTGGTGGGCTGTAGTCCCAGCTACTTGGGAGACTGAGGCAGGAGAATCGCTTGAACCCGGGAGGCGGAGGTTGCAATGAGCTGAGATCACATCACCGCGCTCCAGCCTGGGGACACACGAAAAAGCAAAACCAAAAAAAGTCACCACTCTAAAGTAAACAGTTCACTGGCGTTTAGTACATTCACAATGTTGTACAACTGTTACTTCTCTCTCATTCCGAACATTTTCATCACCCCCAAAGGGGACCTCATAGTCATTAAGCGGTCAGTCCGCAGCCACTCAGCCCCTGATGGCCACTCATCTGCTTTCTGTCTCTGTGGATTTTCCTGTTGTGCTAGATTTTTAATTTGTCTTTTTGGAAGGATCACTCTGGCTGCTGGGTAGAGGATGAATGGGAGATAAAACATGGCCACAATAAAAGCAGGGAGAGCATTGAGGGGAACGAGAGTGCTGGCCTGTGTGTGGCCCTTGGTAGGGGTGGAGGAGAGAGGTGGAGAAAAAGGTTTGGAATTAGGATGTGTTCTATCATTGCCTCTGAGAGTCCTGTGGGGAGGAAGCGTGCTTGGCTTGGTTTGATCCGCATTTGACAGTGGAACCCCACTTTTCAAGTGATTCTCCAGCGTGTCGAAGTGTTCAGAACACACACTGATGTGGTGGAAGGAGTGCTGGATTGGATTCGGAGTAATCATGTTCTGAGGTTGCCATCCCATCGTTTCGAGGCCTCGGTCCAGTCACTCCCTATCTGGGCACCCCGTGTCCTCATCCAAAAACTGCAGGATGTTCACTGGCTTCAGTGACTTCATGCCCTGGCATGAAATTGCTGTCATTTGTGAAATGCATTGGCATTGAGGGAAAGCAGGTGTTGGTTTTTTTTTTTTTTTTTGCAACACCATAACCTGAATTTTTCCCTCTCTACCAGGCTCTGAAAGCCAAGAGTGAGCTGCGGAGAGGGCTAGCATGGTGGAGTTTGAAAGTGGATTCAAGTTCAGGATTTTAAAGAGTCTCTTAGATTTGCAGTTCCCCATTCTGTTGGTAGTATGCTTGTGTCTCTGTCGGCTGTGAGGTGTGTTGCAGAGGTCTATTCTTACTAATTCCGAAGTTTGTGAGAGATCTCCTTTTGTGTATAAATCAGGACAAACTCAAGGTTATTCCTGTAACACACACTCTGACATTGCCTCCTGGTGTGTGTTCTTTCTTCTTTTTCCATGCTATAAACTGAAAAGCCTTAGTTTTTATTTTAAGCGAAAGGAATAAAATGCCCATCATTAAAACCAAAATCAAATTGTACTGAAGGACTTAGAATGCAAAACAGCACACTCATACCTCACACCTCATTCCTCCCCTTTCCAGCCATGTTTTTGTTTTTTTTTTTTTTTTTTTGAGACGGAGTCTCTCTCTATTGCCCAGGCTGTAGTGCAGTGGCATGATCTCGGCTCACTGCAGCCTCGGCCTCCCGGGTTCAAGCGATTCTCCTGCCTCAGCCTCCCGAGTAGCTGGATTACAGGCGCCCGCCACCACGCCTGGCTAATTTTTTGTATTTTTAGTAGAGACGGGGTTTTACCACATTGGCCAGGCTGGTCTTGAACTCCTGGCCTCAAGTGACCCACCAGCCTCGGCCTTCCAAAGTGCTGGGATTAGAGGTGTGAGTCACTGCGCCCGGCCTCCAGCCACACTTCTAAGGGTTTGTTTTAGTTCTCCTGGTGGTTGCCTCCAGAATTTTAAATAAAACAATTGTATGTTGTTTCTCGATTTATTAACTTTGAAACTGCCAGGTTCCTGTTATAACAGACAAGGAATGACTTCTTTACACTAAGCCCTGCCTCTCCTCCTTACCTTTCTCCCCCAGTGTGATGGTTTTCTTATTTTTACTCCTTCTCTGATCAGGGGCCTTCACTGACAACTAGGTTGTAGGAACTGCAGCCAGAACGTGATACCCACGGAGTGCTTCTGAAGGACTTAGTTCAAACTGGGGGTTAAAATAAACAGTGCTGTGAAACTCACGGTCTTTAAATACTTTTTTTTCTGTCTTTTTTCTTAAAGTGTGTTCTTTCTCTCTGAACCCGTAGGAGGAATTTCTTTTGGTGTTAGCACAGGAATGGCTGTGCCTCCTGGAGCAGGTGGTTTATTTTATCTTGAGGACACTGCAGACCGTGTAGCCAAGCACACTTCTCCTTTGGTGCTGGCTGCAAAGCTCCATGCTAGATTTGCGGGCTTGCATCTTGTGCTGGAGGATTGGATTGAAGAGGTCTCCGGTTCACGCCGACCTTATCTTTTTTTTTTCTACTGTTACTTTATCTTCATTTAGTTTTGCACTCTGGGTGGCTGGATTGGGGAAGACAGCACATGGGAACTTACACTAATTCTTTTTTTCTTTTCTTTCTCTATCTCTTTTTCTCTTTCTTTCTCTCTCTTTTTTTTTTTTTTTTTTTTTTTTGAGACGGAGTCTTGCTCTGTCGCCCAGGCTGGAGTGCAGTGGCCGGATCTCAGCTCACTGCAAGCTCCGCCACCCGGGTTCATGCCATTCTCCTGCCTCAGCCTCCCGAGTAGCTGGGACTACAGGCGCCTGCCACCTCGGCCGGCTAGTTGTATTTTTAGTAGAGACAGGGTTTCACCGTGTTAGCCAGGATGGTCTCGATCTCCTGACCTCGTGATCCGCCCGTCTCAGCCTCCCAAAGTGCTGGGATTACAGGCTTGAGCCACCGCGCCCGGCCTCTTTCTCTCTTTCTTTCCCTCTCTCTTTCTGTTTGACATAGTGTGCTCTGTGGCACAGGCTGGAGTGCAGTGACAGGATCTCTGCTCACTGCAGCCTCCGCCTCCCAGGTTCAAGCGATTCTCCTGCCTCAGCCTCCTGAGTAGCTGGGATTACAGGCACCCGCCACCATGCCTGGCTCACTTTTTGTATTTTTAGTAGAGACGGGGTTTTGCCATATTGGTCAGGCTGGTCTCGAACTCCTGACCTCAGGTGATCTGCCCGCCTCAACCTCTCAAAGTGCTGGGATTGCAGGCGCGAGCCACCATGCCCGGCCGACTAATTCTCTTTTCAAATCCTGCTTGTCTCAGAGAAGCTGTGGTTCAGCTTGAGCCCTCCCTCTCCTCCTAGCCTTATCCTTGCTCTGAAATGGGCCCTGTGAACTTGACATCCCTTCGCTGGGTTTTTTGTCTACATTGCATTTTCCCTCCCTCCCAGCATGGGAAGCAACCGCTCCAGGAATAGAGATAGCGTGGCCACTCGCCCTGTATAATTGGGATGATTTATTTCCCTGTTAAAGACACCAGGCTGTGTGAGGATTTACCTTGAATCCATTTAGATGTCGCGGCTGAGCCTTGTAAAAAGATGCTCGGCGATTAGTGCTGCGTGGAACTGGCCCTCCTGCCCTAGCTGCACAGATTTAACAAGAGTCAGAGTGGCCAAGGAACTTCCTGTTGGGATGTTCGGGTCCCATTTTCCTGAACCCTTCATTGCCTCAGCCTGGAGGCTCAGAGTCTCATTGGAGTGTTAGAGTCAAGAATGATGGTTGTCGGCAGCCAGCTGCCTGGGGTCTTGTACCTGCCCCTCCATCCTTCCTAAGGTCATCCATGGTCCATCCCATTGGTACCCCTAACAGAGCCACAATTGTGCTCACTCCTTATCTATATCTATCTATCTATATACACACACACATATATACACATATATACACACATATACATACACATATATATTTATATATTATATATTTATATGTATATATAAAATATATTTATACATATATTTATATATTATACATATATTCATATAGATGCATATTTTTATATATTTATATGTATATATACATATATATGTATATTTATATGCATATGTATATTTATACATATATTTATACGTATATATGTATATATATTTATACATATATTTATGTATATTTATATGTATGTTTATATATTTATACATATATTTATACGTATATTTATATGTATATGTATATATACGTATATTTATATGTATATTTATATGTGTATATATATTTTTTGAGATAGAGTCTCACTCTGTTGCCCAGGCTGGAGTGCAGTGGTGTGATCTCAGCTCACTGCAACCTCCGCCTCCCGGGTTCAACTGACTCTCCTGCCTCAGCCTCCCGAGTAGCTGGGATCACAGGCATGCACCACCACGCCAGGCTAATTTTTGTATCTTTAGTAGAGATGGGGTTTTGCCATGTTGGCCAGGCTGCATCCATATATGTTTTAAAGCAGCCCAAGCCCTTCTTCTGTTTACTGAAATTGTGCGGCACCCTAGTGCACATTTGAGGTGAAGTGGGTCTTGCCTGGTTGGAGCGAGGATGGGGGCACCAAAGGCTCCCCTGCTGACTCCTCTGCTCTTGGGGTCTCCCTCCCCTCCTTCCAAATATGCCACTTCATAGAGTTTCCTTATTTTTGCTTACTTTCTTTATGGAGGATTCTGAGAGACCTGTGGATATTTAGAAGTGAGAAGGGCCTTGGAATTCAGCACTGCTTCCTTTTCTCTACGATAAAGAGGTCAGAAATGTTCAGTCTCCCCCCAGGACCCCATTGCGGTCGTCTTTTCAGAATTCAATGATAACAGACCTGGCTGTGTTCGGGGGGACCCTGACGCTCACTGCTTCAGTCCCCTGTGATGAGGAAGGCTTGCAAACTGAGGAAACGGTCCAGAAAGGCTCTTCCTGCCTCCTTCCTTCCTTTCTTCGTTCATCAGTGAACTCAGTGAACCTTTATTGACTTGTCTGCAGCATGCAGCCATGGCTGCTGGGTTCTGTGGGCTAGGTGGAGCGACCCCCAGGAAACTCGGCCCTTTCTGTCCCAGGAGCTTACAAGCTCATCGTCTACCTGGGACACACGTGCCCTACTCCCACCTAAGGAAAACCTTTGATGATGAGGGCTCCTGAGTTGGTGTTGAACATGAGTGTGCCTCAGAAAACATGCTGGGCCAGTTCTTCTCCATCAGTGATCCCATCTTTAGGGGGAGGGCCACCTGCTTAGCAGAAGTCAGGGTGGCTGAACCCATGTGCTATTGTGAGTTTGCGTGTGGAGCTCTCCCGGCGAGCCTGGGCTGAATTCACCCTAAGATCTCAGTCTCCTGGTCTGGCAGATTGTCCCATTGGGGTTTTCCCCATGCACACCAGAGCTTTACCACCTTCCAAGGAATTAAGTGGGAGCCATGCGTTTTCACAGAACCCGATCCGTCTCTGCTGGTGCCCAGTAGAGGTCCTTTGTCAAGTTTGTGACATTATTTCATAACTGGGGAGCCACTCAAGACTTTCTAGGTTGGTCTGGTAGGCTCCTTGCAGCCTCTGGGCCCCCTCTTTTTGTGAGGACACTGGGGTTGCTTTGGCTTATATGACACGGCTCTTCTGCTCTGACCTCAGCTCCCTCAAGCGTCATTATCTGTGATGCGTTCTCGTGAGCTGGTGGCTAAGTAATGTCTCTTCCAGGATTCCTCTTCCTCCTCCCTGGAAATGCTTAGGACTGAACCAAGTCACTCTGAGATGATACCTGACACACGGCAGGATCTGGCAGGATGATTTCTTCCACATGTCACCCTTCAAGATGTATTAACGAACAAGCTTTGGTCTGAAATCAGAATTCCTCACCTCCCAGCAGTTCCTGTTGATTTTAACAGCTTGTGCAACTCCAGTTTCTTCCCTTTTCATGTCATGTTTCATTCCCTTCCCTACCTTTGGCTTTCACTCAAACTCTGTCACCATTCTTTCTGCCGATTGAGGAAGCTCAGAACAAACCCAGGTTCCTTATGGTTCGGTAACAGGGACCATGCCAAGGATCGGGAATGCCGGGTAACAATGAAGGAGACGTACTCCTGGCCTTCAGAGTTGCAGGGGCACACACATAGACCCCGCTTATCTCCCCAGATATAATCAGTGCTGTCATGCACACATTCCAGGCTGATTAGCTAATGACTGTGGACGGGACTCATGCACTGCCAAAAATGTGAGTCACACAGTTCCAGGTATGGACAACAGTGAGCATGCTTTGTTGCCATGGGAACACGAACACGTATTCATCTCAGTGCCGAAAGAATTCACTTCCCCTCCTTCAGGGTAAGGACGTTTCCTACACCATTCCTCAGGCACCAAGGCTGTTCCTCACCCCCACCCTCTGCACCCCCATTCATGGTTGCGCCTGCCTGGGTGGGTGCCCCGGCTCAGTGTACGCAGTTGACCCCCCTCGATATGTTGTAGGTGCAGCCAACATCCAGTCATGCCTCTGACACTTCATTGAAATGTCAGTGACTGATTATTTTCTTGAGGCAAGGCAGGAGGATGAGGTGACAAGAGCTAGGCTTTTTCAAATAGACAGATTTGGCTCAAATTCTGGCTCTGTCACTCAGGAGCTCTGCAACCTTGGGAAAACATTTTTCTTGCTCAGCGTCAGTGTCTTCATAGGTAAATTGGGATAATCCCTACGTTACCAGGCTGTTGGAAGGACTAAATTAAAGTGTGTCAAAGTGCTTGTCACATCACTCAGTAAGGGATGGTTCCTCTTTCTTTTTTTTTTTTTTTTTTCTTTGAGACAGAGTCTCACTCCATCCCCCAGGCTGGAGTGCAGTGGCACAATCTCATCTCACTGCAACCTCTGACTCCCAGGTTCACGCCATTCTCCTGCCTCAGCCTCCCGAGTAGCTGGGACTATCGGCACCTGCCACCACGCCCGGCTACTTTTTTTTTTTTTTTTTTTTTTTGTATTTTTAGTAGAGACGGGGTTTCACCATGTTAGCCAGGATGGTCACGATCTCCTGACCTCGTGATCCACCCACCTTGGCCTCTCAAAGTACTGGGATTACAGGCGTGAGCCACCGCGCCCGGCTGGGATGGTTCCTCTTTCATTCTGTCTCCCAGCAGCCCTAGGAGATGGAGGTGGGGGGAGTCAAGATCCTGAGAAGTTGGCTTCATGGCTGACACTCCCAGGGACAGATGTCCACACTCCAGAACTCTGGGCTGTCGGCTTGGTCTCCCTTGGGCTGGTTGGGTGATGTGTCACTCAGGGTTCTTTGGTTATAAATATTAGAAACTGATTCTGGCTGATGTAAGCAAAGTGGAGTTTATTGCAAAGATACTGAAAGGTTATAGAATAGGTAGAGACCAGGGAAGGCGCCTGAAAACAGATAGAAACCAGGGTGCTCAGCAGTGTGAGGCCAGGAGGTAGGAATAATAAAAACAGTCTTATAGCAAAAACAGCATGGTCAGGTCTGTGGGTCAGGATGGATAACCTCCATGCATCCCTTTCTTCTCCTCTTACCCATGATTTAAAGTATCAGCACAAAGTGTCCTGAGGTGGCCATCGGTCACACACCTGCACCCTGTGAAGGAGCCCCTAGGGACCCCTTGGCATTTGTTGTGGAGAGCTGGCACCCGGATTAATAGCCCTACAGAGAAAGTGCCCAGTAGGGCAGAGAAAATCCCCTTAAAGAGCAGGCTGCTCTTAAGAGATAGGGAAGGGGGCCAAGTGCGGTGGCTCATGCCTGTCATTCCAGCACTTTGGGAGGCCGAGGCAGGTGGATCACCTGAGGTCAGGAGTTCAAGACCAGTCTGGCCAACATGGTGAAACCCCGTCTCTACTAAAAATACAAATATTAGCCAGGCGTGGTGGCAGGCGCCTGTAATCCCAGCTGCTCGGGAGGCTGAGGCAGGAGAATCACTTGAACCTGGGAAGCGGAAGTTGCAGTGAGCCGAGATCGTGCCATCGTACTCCAACCTGGGGGACAAGAGTGGGACTTCATCTCAAAAAAAAAAAAAAAAAGATAAAGGGAAAGGATACTGGGCAGCTGAAATAACAGATGTCTGCTGCAGTGATCTCGGCCAGATCTCACTTGGGGCCTCTTTTCTGAAAAAAAGAGGCCAGAACCAGCTGATCTCCACGGACCTTTTGGCTTCTAATAGGACCACTATGATTATTAAGTAGACAACTCTACCACTGGGAAGAAATGAATTAACATTATAAACCACGTTAGTTTTTATTCTCCCTCTAAAAATTCCTGCCCCCACTAATATAGGCCATTGATAACCCATATTTTTATCTGTTTTTATTTATTTTTATTTTTTTGAGATGGAGTCTCGCTCTGTCGCCCAGGCTGGAGTGCAGTGGCATGATCTTGCCACACTGCAACCTCCACCACCCAGGCTTAAGCAATTCTCGTGCCTCAGCCTCCCTATGAGAGCAGCAGGAGGCAGCCAATGCCTAGGTAGGTAGGGGCAGGTCCCTGGTGAAACCCCACCTCCAGGCTGAAGACAGCTTAAAGCCCGAAAGCCAAGCTACCATTTAAATCCTTGTACCAAACTGAGAACTTGTCTTCCTGTTTGGTGCGCTTTCCTCTGATTGATCCCTACCCTTCACCTATTTTACGTATACCTACCCTTTCCTAATTGGTTTTCTATACTGCCAGGCCCACTTTTGCATGGTGTCTTTGCTTTAACCTTTTTTGCATACTCACAAACCAATCAGCATGCACTCCCCATTCTGAGTCCATAAAAGGCCCTGGACCCAGCCACATGGGGACTTTCCTGCCTTCAGGTAGGGGAACCACCCCTGTGTCCCCTCTCTATTTAAAGCTGTTTCATCACTCAATAAAATTCTTCTCCACCCTCCTCACACTTCAACGTTCAGTGCATCCTCATTCTTCTTGGGCGTGGGACAAGAACTTGGGAATCAGTGCACAAGCCAGACTCCGCCTGGGAAGGCCAACTGGGCAGGGCACCTCCCGCGGCAGATAGCATGCCCTGGGTGAGGCCTCTGGCATTGCCAGCCCGGAGGTCCCTGACTGGTAAAGGGACTGAGAAAAATCCTGCATCATCGAGTAGCTGGGATTATAGGCGTGCACCACTACACCTAACTAATTTTTGTCTTTTTAGTAGAGATAGAGTTTTACCATGTTGGACAGGCTGGTCTTGAACTCCTGACCTCAAGTGATCCACCCGCCTCAGCCTCCCAAAGTGCTGGGATTACAAGTGAGAGCCATCGCACCTGGCCTAAAGTCTGCTTAATTTTTTACAAAATATTTACAGAAAATTGCAGAGATGTTGACAAATGTATCTGCCATTCATATTTTAAGTCAACTTTACTGAGCTACAATTTCTCATGAAATTTATTATATGTGTACAGGCCAATGAGTTGACAAATGTTTACACCCTTGCAACCACTACTTGAATTAGTCAGTATGTAAGACATCTTCCCAGAAAGCTCTCCTTTGCCCCTTTGCAGTCAGTTTCTCTCCTTTGTACCCACTCATCTCTCCAGATCACTTCTGAATCTGATTTCTATCCTCTAGGTTAGTTTTGTTTGTTCTAGAGTTTCACAGAAACATGTCATGCAGTATGTACTCTTGAATCTGGGCTTCTTTTGCACAGGATAATGTCTGACATTCATCCTCGCTGTTGTACCAATGGCTAACCCCTTTTTATAGCTAACTAGAAATCCATTAGTTGAATTTACTGCAATTTGCTTATCCTTTTGTCAATTGATGGACATTTAGGTGGCTTCCGTGATTTAGCTATTACGAATAAATCTGCTGTGAACATTTGTGTATAGGTTTTTCGGACACGTTTTCATTTTTCTGGCATAAGTACGTAGGAGTGAAATTGCTGGATCATATGGTAAGCATGCATTTAACTTTATAAGAAATGGCAAAACTGTTTTCCGAAGTCACTGCTTCAATGTGCTCATCACTCACAGCAGTGTATGAGCTTCTATTGTTCTACCTCCTTGCCAGCATTAAAAAAAAATTATTTTAGCCATTCTAGGGAGTATGATGTAGTTTCCCATTGTGCTTTTATCTTGTATTTTCCTGAAGGTTGATGATGTTGAACATTTTTCATGTGCTTATCATCATCTCTGGATTTGACAAGTATTAACGTTGGCCAAATGTCAATCAGAAATAACACATTATTTGGCATTCAAAATCCTGTGTGTTCCTCCAATTCCTTTCCCTTCTTTCCTTTTCTAACTGGAGGTAACCACTATTCTGGGGTTGGTATGTGTTTCCCATGAGTATGTTTAAAATCTTTATTAACGTGTGTATATCCAAAATACTGTAGCAGTGTCTTGTTTTGAAACTTACATGAGATGTGCCATACGGTATTTATACCTTGGTAATTTACTTTTTTCGCACAATATGTTTGAGTTTTTTTCATGTTGGTGCAGGTAGAGCTAGTTCAGTTTAACTGCCGCATACTGTTCTAGCATGTGCACGGGCCACCTTTATCTCCCCTGGTGGACACTTAAGGTCATTCTAAGCAATGGTGTAATGCTTATCCTTGTGCCTGTCCCCTCGTGTACTGGCCTGGGTGTTTCTTGGGTCCGCGTACCTAGAAGGAGAATATCTGGGTCTGAGAAAGTACATCTGGACTTTCCTAAATAGTGTCAAATGGTTTTTCTGAGAGGTTTTGCAAATGTAGACTGCCACCCACAGAGTATCAGAATTTCCATTTGCCTTGCCAACACATCAGACTTCTTATTTTTGCTATCTGAGGGTGTGAAATACCACACCTTGGATTTAACTTGCATTTGCATTTCCTTCATTGCTAGTCAGGTCGTGTATGTTTTCAAATGTTTATTTACCATTTGAATTTCCTCTCTTGTGGGTTTCCTGAGCATACTCTGCTCATTTTTCTATTGCGCAGTCTTTTAGTCATTGCTTTACCGTTTCATTTTCTAATGATGTATTTTGTCATGCAAAACTTTTTTGTTGCAATCTAGTCAAATTTATTAATCGATTACTTTATGGATTTTGCTTTTTATGCCTCATTTAAGAACTCTTGGCTGGGCACAGTGGCTCACACCTGTAGTCCCAGCACTTTGGGAGGCCGAGGCGGGTGGATCACGAGGTCAGGAGTTCGAGACCAGCCTGACCAACATGGTGACACCCCGTCTCTACTAAAAATACAAAAATTAGCCAGGCGTGGTGGTGCGTGCCTGTAATCCCAGCTACTCAGGAGGCTGAGGCAGGAGAATTGCTTGAACCCAGGAGGTGAAGGTTGCAGTGAGCTGAGATCATGCCATTGCACTCCAGCCTGGGCAACAAGAGTGAGACTCCGTCTCAAAAGAAAAACAAAACAAAAACAAACAAACAAAAAAACTCTTCTGGTGAGGTCATATATGGTCTTTTCTGAAAATTTTAAAGATTTTTGTTTGACACTGAAATCTTTGATCCATTTGTAATTTCCTTTTATTGTTTTTTATAAGGTAAGAGCCCAATTGTACTCTTTTTCTGAGGAGCCTGTCATCCTTTTATTACTTATTTTAAAAAATCCCTCTATTCTCACCTCACTGATTTGATGACCACCTTTGCCGTATGTTTTTATAGATGTGTGTTCTGTTCCTGGGGTCTTTCTTCTGTTTCATTGGTCTGTTTGTCTATATGTTCACTATTTTAATTGTAACTTTGCAAGAAGTTTTACTATCTGATGGAACAAGTCTTCATTCTTCTTCAAAATTGTCTTGGAGGTTCTTGGCCCTTGACTATTTCCTGTGAATTCTAAGATTACCTCCTTGAGTTCTATGAACAACTGTTGCATTAAAATGTCACTATGTTTTGAGATTAATTTGGGAAGAAAGATCTCCTTGGTAATACTGGGCTTCCTATCTAGAAACAAGTTGTATATTCCCATTGATCTAGATCTTCTTTATTGTAACTCAGTGTTACTGGAAGGGGGTCCCGAACCAGACCCCAAGAAAGCGTTCTTGGATCTCATGCAAGAAATAACTTGGGGACAGTTCATGGAGTGAAGTCAAAGCAAGTTTATTAAGAAAGTAAAGGAGTAGCTGGGCGTGGTGTCTCACGCTTGTAATCCCAGCACTTTGGGAGGCTGAGGCAGGCAGATGGCCTGAGGTCGGGAGTTCGAGACCAGCCTGGCCAACATAGTGAAATGCCATCTCTACTAAAAATAAAAAATTAGTTGGGTTCAGTGGCATGTGCCTGTAATCCCAGCTACTCAGGAGGCTGAAGCAGAAGAATTGCTTGAACCTGCGAGGTAGAGGTTGCAGTGAGCTGAGATCAAGCCACTGCATTCCAGCCTGGGCGACAGAACGAGACTCCGTCTCAAAAAAAAGGAAGAAAGTAAAGGAGTGAAAGAATGGCTATTTCATAGGCAGAGCAGCTCTGAGGGCTGCTGGTTGCCTATTTTTATGGTTCTTGATTATATGCCAAATAAGCGGTGGATTATTCATGAATTTTCCAGAAAAGGTGGCAGGGGTAGGGGACAGTTCCTGGAACTGAGGGCTCCTCCCCTTTTTAGACCATATAGGGTAACTTCCTGACATTGCCATGGCATCTGTCAACTGTCATGGTGCTGGTGGGAGTGTCTCTTAGCATGCTAATACATTATAATTTAGTGTCTAATGAGCAGTGAGGATGACCAGAGGTCAGTTTGGTTGCCATCTTGGCTTTGGTGGGTTTTGGCTGGTTTTGGCCGGCTTCTTTACCACAGCCTGTTCTATCAGGGAGGTCTTTATGACCTGTATCTTGTGGCCACCTCCTATCTCATCCTGTGACTCAGAATGCCAGATCTACTAGGAGTGCAACCCAGTAGGTCTCAGCCTTATCTTTTACCCAGCCTCTATACAAGATGGAGTCACTCTGGTTCAAACACTTCTGACGTCAGTACATTACATTGTCTCCATACAAGTCTTTTACTCTTTAGTTCTATTTACTCATAGCTCACTTACAGTTTTGTTGCCATTGTGCGTGGTGTATTTTTTTTCTTTTCCTTTAAATTTGATGTCAGTGAAAAGAGTCAAACTCTGTAGAGTGTTTGAAGAGTTTTATTCTGAGCTAAATATGAGTGACCATGGCCATGTCGCAGCCCTCAGGAGATCCTGAGAACTTGTGGCCAAGGTAGTCAGGGCACTGCTTGGTTTTATACATTTTAGGAAAATACGAGACATCAGTCAGATATATTTAAAGTGTACATTGGTTTGGTCCAGAAAGGCGGGACAGCTTGAAGCTGGGGCTTCCAGATTATAGGTAGATCTAAAATTTTTGTAATTGGCAATTGATTGAAAGAGTTATCAACAGAAAGGAATGTTGCAATAGGAGACCCAAGTTTTATCGTTTAGATGAAGCCTCCAGGTCGCAGGCTTCAGAGAGAGTAGATTGTAAATGTTTCTTATCAGACACAAGGTCTGTGTTGAAGTTAATGCTGAAGGGTTATAATAAAGCATGTCTGGCCCCCATTTCGCTTCATGATCTGAACCGGTCTTTCAGATTACATTTTAGAGTATGATGGCCAAGGAGGATGTCCATTCAGATAGTTGGAAGGACTTAGAATGTTATTTTTGGTTTACAGTGTTTATAAGTATTTTTATCAAAGTAATAGAATTTTAAAAGTAGAGCATTCTCCTACCATACTCCACCCCAAATGCTTCTCAGAGTCCACACACTGGGGCTCTATCTCTACTTGGAGTTTTTGTTACTTTAGAGACAGGGGTTTGTTGCGTCACCCAGCCAGGAGTCCAATAGTATGATCATAGCTCACGGCAGCCTCTACTTTGGTCTGTTGCTCTTCAAGTCTGAACAGCTGTCATCTTGATCTTCCTTCACCATCATCTGATTCCTTTCCTTTCTTTTCTTCTTTCTTTGCTCAAGCGATCTTCCCATCTCAGCTTCCCAAGTTGCTGGGACTACAGGCATGCACCATCACACCTGGCTAATTTAAAAAAATTTTTTTGTAGAGATAGAGGTTTTGCTATGTGGCCCAGACTGGTCTTGAACTCCTGGCCTCGAGCAATCCTCCCACCTTGGCCTCCCAAAGCACTGGGATTATAGGCATGAGCTGCTGCACCTGGCCCTTTCTCTAAATGATATATTTATACTGTTGTATATCCCCCTACCTACCAATTTTACACATTGTCTATTGAACTTCTTATTGCAGAAGATTAGACCTGACTTTTCCACCAACACTTTACTTTCTCCTTTCCTCCATACATAACCTCTTCCCTCAACTCCCGCAATAGTGATACTAGGGTGATATCAGGGTCTGGTGTTTACATTATTATGCCTTTGTAAATTATAGCTGAGCTACTGATTGGCTTCTGCTTCTTTGTTGGAACAACAACAAGAAAGCAAATAAATAAAAACAAAAGTGATTGTTTTTATTTACTTAGTTTTCTCTGTCCCGTGTACCAGTTCTTCTCTCTTCACTAGCCCTTTAAAAACTTACCCAGGTTAGGTGAGGTGACTCACACCTGTAATCCCACCACTTGCAGTGGCTGAGGCAGGTTGATCCCTCGAGCCCAGGAGTTTGAGACCAGCCTGGGCAACATGGCGAAACCCCGTCTCTACTAAAAATACAAAAATTAGCTAGGCATGGTGGTGCAGTTTCAGCTACTGGGGAGCCTGAGGTGGGAGGATTGTTCGAGCCTGGGAGATCGAGACTGCAGTGAGCTGTGATCGCACCACTGTACTCCAGCCTAGGTGACAGAGTGAGACCCTGTCTCAAAAAAAAACAAAAACAAAAACAAAAAACCACACACACACACAAAACAACAAACTTCCCCATGTACTGTCACCTGTCACCATATGAAATAATCTATGGGGTCTGTTTTTTCATCTCAGTAGAAGCATCTATTTGCTCTGCTCTGGTCTGTTGCTCTTCAAGTCTGATAAACAGTTGTCATTTTTATCTTCCTTCACCATCATCCTATTTCTTTCTTGTCTGCTTTTTAGTCATTTCTTAGATTTCATGTCTTCCCCTTTTCTTGGTTTTCTCCTTTGTTTTGTTGGATCACACCCTGCAGTAGCTTCCTGAAAAAGGAAATAGGTCTGATCTTAATCTGCAGTATGTAAACATTTGCCTCATTGCCCTGTTTTCAGTATGGCTTGTCACCTGTCCTCTAGGTGTCCCTGAGTCCAAAAGCTCAGGACTAGTTTGCCTTGAGAGTCAACCTGTTGTTTTCTGCCATTGGGATAGGGCAGTCACTTAGTTGCTGAGAGTAGGAGGAATCTGTAAGCTCTCCTCCAGCCTCCTTTTTAAGTCTTTACCTCATAGATACTTTGTGCCGAGAGCCTTCCTGGGCCTTTCTGAGCTTCTGTGTTATAAACTGACTGATTTCTTGTCATTATCTCCCTGTGAAGACATAGGTTTCTGTTCTCTGCTCTATGCGAAGTCCTTGCCATTTATCCGTTTGTTTTCCGTTGTCCAAAATTATGTTGACGTGTCTCATTTGTTGTCAACTCTTATTTGTTCTTTGTGGCTTTGTTGATGGGGTTTTAGGAGAGCATGGATATAAACGGCTCATTTTCAATCAGCCATTTTAACCATAAGTATGTATTACATTTTCTGATTGTTGTTGTTTACTGTAGGGTAAGGGAACCAGAAATCACCTCCAGTCTCCTTGTTAGCCCTTAATGGGTGCTTTGACTGGATCTGGAAACCAAATTGACACCAAGCAGATTAACATGAGAGAAGTGTATAAATTTTATTGGTTTTAGATGTACATGGGATCTTCACAAGACAATAATGCCCGAAGAAGTGGCCAAAGCAACATAACTTTATACTTTTTAGATAGAGTGATAAACTTGACCAGAAATAACAAGACAAAATATAGCAAAGGCAGTCAATTTTCTGGTGGAGTCACTAGAGGATGTATTAGAGGTGGGGTAAAACAGATGAAATATAAGAACTATTCTGTTCATGTTGTTTATTCAAGTCCATTGCAGGCTCGATTCCAAGGCTCTGGTGATATGCGCTATTTTCTTGCCCTGGTACTGGGAGGACAGCTCTCCTATGGGATTCTCTATCACTTGGTGCATGCAGGAAGAGACAGTTCAGCTCGTCCGTTCTGAAACTACAGTCTCTACAATGTTTTCAACTTGAAATCATTGGTATACCAATCTGGCATATTTTGCGATGGCATATCCTTTACCCCTTCAGTAGTTAGTTACTGTAGAATATTGGTAATTTTTATCACTAGATCTTGAACTGTCTTATTAGTTCTGATAGTTTGTAGAGTTTCTTGCATTGGAGGGGTAGGCAATTATAATGTATGAGGATATCAGCAGTTTCTTCCTTTGCAATCTCTATTCTTTTTTCTTTTCTTTATTCTTTCTCTCTCTCCCCCCACTCCCCCTCCTTCCCTCTCCCCCCTCCTCCTCTCTCTCTTTCCTTTTCTTTTTTCTTCTTTCCCTTCCCCCTTCCCCTCCCCTTTCCTGTCTGTCCCCTTCCCCACCCCCTCCCCCTCCCCCCTCCCCTCCCCCTCCCCTCCCCCTCCCCTCCCCCTCCCCCTCC
The DNA here is from genome assembly GCF_043159975.1 of Macaca nemestrina. NCBI lineage: Eukaryota > Metazoa > Chordata > Mammalia > Primates > Cercopithecidae > Macaca > Macaca nemestrina. The sequence goes on along the minus strand of NC_092141.1, from coordinate 10,282,682 downwards.
CCCTCCCCCTCCCCCTCCCCCTCCCCCTCCCCCTCCCCCTCCCCCTCCCCCTCCCCCTCCCCTTCCTCTTCCCCCCCTCCCCCTCCCCTTCCTCTTCCCCCCTCCCTCTCCCTCTCCCTCTCCCTTTCCCTCTCCCTTTCCCCATCGTTTTCTCTTCCTTTCTCCTTCCCCTCCCCTTCCCCTTTCCCCTCCCCTTTCTTTCCCCTTTCCCCTCCCCCTTCCCTTCCCCAGGCTGGAGTACAGTGGTGCGTTCTTGGTTCACCGCAGTCTCTGCCTCCCGGATTCAGGTGATTCTTATGCCTTAGCCTCCCAAGTAGCTGGGATCACAGGCATGCGCCATCACACCTGGTTAATTTTTGTATTTGGAGTAGAGACAGGGTTTCACCATGTTGGTCAGGGGGGTCTTAAACTCCTAGCCTCAAGTGATCTGCCCACCTCAGCCTCTCAAAATGCTGGGATTACAGGGATCCCAGCTTTTTTTTTTTTTTTTTTTTTTAACTGAGATAAGGTCTTACTCTGTCACCCAGGCTGGAGTGCAGGGGGACAATCATAACTCACTGAAGCCTCAACCTCCCGGCCCCAAGTGATCTGCCTCCTTCAGCCTCCTGAGTAGCTGGGACCACAAGTGTGTGCCACCACGCCCGTCTACTTCCTTAATTTTTTGCAGAGGTAGGGTCTCGCTATATTGCCCAGGCTGTGTATTGAACTTCTCAGCTCAAGTGGACCTCCTGCCTTGGCCTTCCAAAGTGCTGGGATTACAGGCTAAGCCGGCACTAATCCTTATATTTATTTATTTTTGGTGCCTTACTGTGTTGTAATATCTTCAGTGCAGAAGAGAAACCATGATAGTGAATAGCATTATTTTATTCCTGACTTTAACAGAAAAGCTTCCAGAGTTTTCCATTAAGTATGAAGTTTATTTAAATTTTCTTTTTCTTTCCTTCCTTCCTTCCTTCCTTCCTTCCTTCCTTCCTTCCTTCCTTCCTTTCTTTCTTCCTTTCTTCCTTTCTTCCTTTCTTTCCTTTCTTTCCTTTCTTTCCTTTCTTTCCTTTCTTTCTTTTCCTTTTGTAGAGATAGTGTCTTGCTCTGTCACCCAGGCTGGAGTATAGTGGCACAATCACCACTCACTGCACCTGTGCCTCGCAGGTTCAAGTGATTCTCCTGCCTCAGCATCCTGAGTAGCTGCGATTACAGGCGCCCACCCCCACACCTGGCTAATTTTTGTATTTTTAGTAGGGGTGGGGTTTCACCATGTTGGTCAGGCTGGTCTCGAACTCCTTACCTCGTGCTCTGCCTGCCTCGGCCTCCCAAAGTGCTGGGATTACAGACGAGAACCACCGCACCCAGCCCTTAATTTTCATTAGTTATAATTTATCTGACTAAAATTCCTTCTAGTCCTGTGTGTGAGTTCTAATCACACATGAGTGTCGAGTTTTGTCAGGTGCTTTTTCTGCATCCAGATTATCTTATTTTTTTTTCTTGTAGTTTCTTTTCATATGGTGAATTTAATGAGTTTTCTGATGTTTCAGTATCTCTGCATTTCCAGGATTTGCTAACATTTATTTAGAATTTTTACACCTATTCTCTAAGTGAGGTTAGGAGCTTTTACTTCCTTTCTTCTCCCATTGTTTTCCTTTGAACTTGATATCAGGGTGTTATAAAAAGGAGCTGAATGTTTTCTATTTCTGGAAGAGATTGGATTAAGTGTTTTTTTCTTAACGATTTGAGAAAACTTAGTAAAACCACAGCGACAGGTACAATTTTTTAAGGTAGATTTTAGATCACCGAATCAATTCATTTGAAGGATATAGACCTATTCAGGTTTTCTATTTCCTCTTGAGTCAATTTGGAACTTTTATTTTCTTGGAAAATTGTCAGTGGCAGGAGAGAACAAATAACCAGGGAGTTCCAGAACTTGGGGGAAAATAGCATCTTTGTCTGATTCATGCTACCCAACACTGAGAAGGTAGGAGGGAGGAGATCGAAGTGAAACCCTTCCAGGGTTTTGCATTATTCAGAAGGAGAAAAGAGCTATTGATTAGCTTTCCGCTTGAAGTCAAGTGTACATGTTAAAAATGTCAGTGTAACCACCTAAGTAGTATAAATAGACTCTATAAATGCAAAGTGTGTAGAGGGAGGGGGAATAAATAAAATGCAATCAATCCAACAGAAAGTAAGATGGGAGGGAGCAAGAAAAGCAGAGAAAAGCCTGGCAAAGAGAAAGCCTGTCCTTACAATGACCTTTGGGCAGCACCCCCCATCTCAGGAACTTTCTGGACGCCCACTGCTTTCTCAGCTCCTGCTTTCTCCTGTTATCGTTGCATATGTCCATCAGACTGCTGCGTGGCTGCCTGCCATCTTTCTCTCTTCCAGAACGTAAGCTCTGCCTGGGACAGGGCTGGGGTCATTCATCTGCATATTCTCAGCGCCTGACATATAGTAGGTGCCCAATAAATGTTTGAGTAAGCGTGAAGCACCGATAAATAAGTAAACAGGTGGATAAATACATCCTGAGATGTTACTCTGCCAGGCTCAATGGCTATGGGAAAACATTTTCATCTGAGATCGCCTTGGTTGATAAGTGAGTTAGAGAGCTGAGGAAGTAGCTGCAGCCTTGAATTCAATTGAGAAAAAAGTCAGGGTGAGATGCCTTGTCTGAAACTGTCTCGAAATTCCTCAAGCGCCCGTGTAGCTGTCACACGCCTGATCAGTACCTAGTAGTACCTTGAAATTCCCTTGTGCACTGGTAAAATAGCTCATAAGCTTTAAATTAGTGCTGCTCAAACATTAATGTGCGCACGATTCACCTGGGGCGCTTGTTAAACTACAGTCTGATGTAGGAGGTCTGGGGGGTGCCGCAGATGCTGTGTTTCTAACAAGCTCAGTGTTGCTGGTCTATGGACCGTGTCTTATATAACAGCAAGGTGTTCAGTAGCAAGGTGTACACTGTCGCCTACTCTCCCCAGGTGCTTGAGGACAGCACAATGATCCTGTGCTCGGAGAATAAGTCCTGTGCTCTGACTTCCAGGATTGTTACCAGGGAGTGGGAAGGATCCAAGCTTGCACCGGCTGGGGAGGGGTGCCCCTTGACCTTAAACTGTGCATCCTGAAACAGGCCTGTCTCCAGCTGTGTCAGAGCCTCTGGGGTAGAATTCGTTTGCTGAGGTACCTGCATAGTGATTACATCTGCCCTCATTTTCTTGTTTCTCAGGCTGAGCCACGCGGCCTGTTGGGACACGTTGAGTCCTGGGAAGCCCTCATCTGTGCGATTCACATGTCACTTGTCACTGTTCTCTGGCAGTGCCACGCTTTATGTATGCAATCAAAATCTCATTTCCTTGCCTCATTCCGGTGAGCCTTTGCCTTGCTGTCACTCTGGTCCTGGGCCGGGGAAGGCCACCTTTTCTATTTCCGTCGTGCCGCCTGCCCTGGATTAGACATAGACCACTTCACTCCATATACTTAGAATGATGGAATGGGGCTGGCAGCGATGATGCCACTTTCTTTCTTTCTTTTTTTTATTAGTTCCCCGTTTTTAGAGAAATGGCACAAAACCAGTGGGTAATACCCCAAATTGCAGATAAATCACTAATGTACCAATCCTGGGGCCAGACAGACCACGGGCGCCGGCACTTCCCCAGCCTCTCTCCCCATCACATCTCGGAAACGGCGCTGGCAAGCCGTCTGGTGTGTTCTTTACCTTACATTTATATTGACTCCTGTGGATCAGGGAAGGCTTGTGGACAGATGCTTCTATCAGAGAGGGATGGAACCGGGGGTTTCTAAGCTGATGGTGTGGCTCCAGGGTTTTACAGAAAGCATATTTGAAGACAGAAGCATCTGTTAGACAGCAGGAGAACCTGGAACTTGAATGCCCTTCGAGGCTGTCCCCAGGCCTGGGGCATGGGATGCCTGCCTTGGCTCTTCTCCATACATAGTCTTGGCCTTCAGGGACTTTGTCCTTCCCAAGGTGGATAGAGGTAATGCAGCCATGGGCGAAGGCTGGGGGAGGGGAACGGGGACGCCAAGCCAGCTCTTCATCCCCTCCAGTGAAGAGATTGTGGCGTGGACTAAGTTAAAGCTGGGGCTGCCAGCAGGGGCCTGTGTGCTGGGTTTGTCTTCTGGGGCCCCAGTCTTTCCTTATTCCTGAATCTTGCCTGAACTGGCTATCGGGGCAGGTAGTGTCTGGGCCGGGCAGGTAATAGCACTGAGTGAGGCAGGTAGAGGTGCTTCTTCAGGGCCAATGACTTCAGATCAGCCCCCCACCTCCAGCCCTAGGCATCCTGATTTAATGGGACAGGGGCTTCCTAGGGCATTTCTAAGCTCTCGGGTGATTCTCATGGGCAGCCAGGGTTGCAGACCGCTGTGATAGAGAATGGTGGAAAACATGGCAGCATTTCTCCTCATTCTGTCGATAGCACCTGCAGTATGGCCCACCTGAGTTTTCAAGAGACAACTGAAGTCTTTATTTTTTTCTCTTTTTTTTTTTTTCCTTGAAATGGAGTCTCACTCTGTTGCCCAAGCTGGAGTTCAGTGGCGCGATCTTGGCTCACTGCAGCCCCTGCCTCCTGGGTTCCAGCGATTCTCCTGCTTCAGCCTCCCAGGTAGCTGGGATTACAGGCACGTGCCACCATGCCCAGCTAATTTTTGTATTTTTTTAATTATTGTTATTAGAAGGGCTTTCACCATGTTGGCAAGGCTGGTCTTGAACTCCTGACCTCAGGTGATCTGCCTGCCTTGGCCTCCTAAAGTGCTGGGATTATAGGTGTGAGCCACTGTGCCTGGCCTTTTTATTTTTTCACAAGACCTTTCCCTGTATGCTTTTTGTATGCTTGAAGATAAGTCAAACTTTTTTTTTTTTTTTTTTTTGAGACGGAGTCTCGCTCTGTCGCCCAGGCTGGAGTGCAGTGGCCGGATCTCAGCTCACTGCAAGCTCCGCCTCCCGGGTTTATGCCATTCTCCTGCCTCAGCCTCCCGAGTAGCTGGGACTATAGTCGCCCGCCACCTTGCCCGGCTAGTTTTTTGTATTTTTTTAGTAGAGACGGGGTTTCACTGTGTCAGCCAGGATGGTCTCGATCTCCTGACCTTGTGATCCACCCGTCTTGGCCTCCCAAAGTGCTGGGATTACAGGCTTGAGCCACCGCGCCCGGCCAAGTCAAACATTTTTTTAAAAGGTCTACAGGTCAAGCAAAGCACATCCAATGGCCCCGTAAGCAGCCTCTGCTCTGCAGGTGAGCCCTCAGCTGTCTGACTCTGCCTCCGATTGCACCCACCACCTCATGTCTGGCTGTTCTCCGTGACACGGGGGTGACTATGCTTGTACTTTGCCCTCACCCATTTTCTGTTCTTGTTCTTGTAGCCCCAGTCCCACAGCCAGCTCTGGGGGAAATAATGTATCCTGGGCACAGACCCAGAGTGATTCGCATCTTCCCACAACAACCCTGCGTGGTTTGTAATATTTTTGGTCCTATTTCTCAGATGTGGAAAAGCCACTTGCCCAAGGGGGATGGTGGAGTCGGGACTCGAGCACAGCTCTGTTTGCCTCATGAGCCTGAGCTCTAAGTCGCCTCACTGGATCTCTCTGCCTGGAGTTCTTTGGGGTCCTGCTGGCTGGGAACACCCCACCAATGGGCTTCTGTGTGGGACCCTCTGACCCAGTCAGGTGGCTCCTTTGAGTTCATAATTGGGCTGAGTGGGTGTTCCAGATGCTAGGCCAGAGGATTGCGTAGGAGTCAGACAGGGATGGGGATGTGGGAGTCCCTGGTTTCTAGAGAAATAGTTAGGTTGGTGCAAAAGTAATTGTGATTTAGTCCATTTTTTAATGGCAAAAAACGCAATTACTTTTGCACCAACCGAATATCACATTTCCGACTTCTGCTCTCTGTATGCTCTTCCTTCGCCCCCATCCCAAACTCTGTCCCCTAGGTTGTGATGTCCCCATTCTGCCTCTGCCCCTCTCTCCCTAGACCCTAGATTTTAGAATAGGGCAGGAGGGACAGCATCTTTGCTGGCATTTTCTCTCTGCAAGGCCAGGCCAGTAGCCTGGTAAGCTGAGCAGAGCCCATGAAAACAGAAAGAAGAACGAAGGGAGGCTGGGCATGGTGACTCACACCTGTAATCCCAGCACTTTGGGAAGCTGAAGTGGGCATATGACTTGAGGTCAGGAGTTCAAGACCAGCCTGGCCAACATGGTGAAACTCCATCTCTACTAACAATACAAAAATTAGCCAGGCATGGTGGCGCAGGCCTTTAGTCCCAGCTACACTGGAGGCTGAGGCAGGAGAATCGCCTGAACCCAGGAGGCGCAGGTTGCAGTGAGCTGAGATCGTGCCACTGCACTCCAGCCTGGGTGACAGAGCGAGACTCCCTCTCCAAAAAATAATTGGAAAAAAAAAAAAAATGAAGAGAGAGAATGAAGGGAGAGCTGGGCTGGGAGGCTGGGCAGCTGACCCGGGCTGGTGGCTGGATGATTCTCAGGACTTAGTGGCCACAAAAGTTGGAGAATAAATGAGAGTGAATGAGAGAGGAAGGAGGTGGAACAAACCTCAAGACTGGGGATGGAGGAGTGGGGTGCATAGAAAACCAGGAGTCCCTGCTGAGACTAGTGAGCCCAACAGGGCAGGTCATCTAGAGCCTATGGTCTAGTATAGCATTTCCCAAGGTGCTGTGCCAAGATGGGTTTAGATGGTCTATGGACGAGACTTTTTCAGTACCAGTGAACCATATCAAGAGAAGGGCATTCCTTTTGCAGTTCTCTCCTTGCTTCTGATGACATTGAGGAGAAAGTTTTGGGAGGTGCCGGGCGAGGGCAGGCCTCAGCAGGTAGCGGTATCCAGCAAAGATTGAATAACATTGCTTGATTTTTGTTGTGGTTATTTTTATGGTTATTATAGATTTCTGGCAAATGTCACTAGTTTTCCATTCAGAGACTCACATAAATTTTCTGTTCAGTGCGATTTTTAAAAGAGAAAAGTGAGTCACCTTAAAAATTATTAGCAAATAAGAGGAAAAAGTGGTAGGAGAGTATGCTGAAAATCATCATGGTGATCAATGAAAGATCGTCTCCCAGGAGATGCTGGATGTGGGGGGTTCGGGGTCTCCGGCTATGGGGTCAAATGGACCAGAGTTCAAACCCATTAACACTGTGACCTTGGGCAAGTCGCTTTGCGTCTCTAAGGCATAGTTGACTCCATCATAAAACATTAATATTAAATGAGCTCATGCTTGTCATGTGTTTGGCGCAGGGCCTGAGCCAGCATCAGAGTAGTGGTGGTTATTATGTGAAGTGTTTATTGGCATGAAATACTGAACTCAGAGGCTGGTGTTCCTGGGCTAGCAAGGATCACAGGCCAACGTGGAAGAGGAGGCTTTGTGAGGGAATGAGCTCTGTCCACACTAGTGTTTGAGAGGCTTGTCCCCTGTCAAGGATTTAGTGGCAGGATTCGAAGACCGAAGGGGAGATCCCTTCAATTAAACATTCCATGGGCACGGTGCAGAGAGAGTCAACATAGCAGGCCGGGGTGCCCTCCTTAGAAAGGCCTGCTTGCAATATGGGCCCTTGGCTGGTGTCTGGGAATTTGCGTTTAGGAAGGGCTCCCACTATTCCCTAAATAGTAAGGGTGGCTCTTCTCTAAACTGTTCGTGTAAGTAATATGGTTTGTGCTGAATACCTGGATGTCTTCAGGGAGTCTGCAGTTTGTGTTTATGCTAGGCAGGGGGTGCCTACATGACCAGCTCCCAATCAAAACCCTGGGCACTGAGTCTGTAATGAGCTTACCTGCTAGACAGTATTTTACACGTGCTATCAGGACTCAATGCTGGAGGAATTAGGCACATCCTATGTGACTCCTCTGGGAGAGGACTCCTGAACTTGCACCTGGTTTTCTTGGGACCTTGTCCCAGTTTCTGTGTCCTTTCACTGATTTTGCTTTGTATCCTTTTGCTGTATTAAGACCCTTTAAAAAAAAAAATAGAGACCGGATCTCACTCTGTCACCCAGGCTGGAGTGCAGTGGTATGATCCTAGCTCACTGCAGCCTCAAACTCCTGGGCTCAAGCAATCCTCCCATCTCAGCCTCCCAAGAAGCTGGAACTGTAGGCGTGTGCTACCATGCCTGGCTAATTTTGTGTGTGTGTGTGTGTGTGTTTTTTTTTTTTGTTTGTTTGTTTGTTTTGTTTTTTGAGACAGGATTTTGCTATGTTGTCTAGCCTGGTCTTCAACTCCTGGCCTCAAGCGATCCTCCTGCCTCAGCCTCCCAAAGTTCTGGGATTACAGGTGTGAGCTACTGTGTCTGGCCGTAAGTCTTCACCACAAGTAAAATATATGCTGAGTCCCATGAGTCCTTCTAGGGAATCGTCAGAGCTGAGGGTGGTTTTGGGGACTCCCAGCATAGCCTGCCTCTGTCTTCAGGTCAGGGAAGGAAACCCAGGGCCTCATGTGGGTCAGTGGGTCATCCTGGCTCAATGGGTCAGGGACTTCCTAGCAAAGGTTCCGCAAAAGTTCTCCTAGAATCAAACTTAGGGAAGTGCCCTGAAGGAGCTGGTGATGTTTCTGGGAAGAGCCGGCCTATCAAGCGCATATGGGGGTGCCTATCCTTCTTTGAGGTGCTGTGTGATGTCACTGTGCTTCGTACAAAGCAGCTTAAAAGGTTTGGGAGGAAGTATTGGGAAGTTTTTATGTGTGGTGAAGTCTCAGGTGTGGTTTGTGTTAAGCCTCTGAAGGACAGAGCACAATCCCAAGATAGTTTTCTCGAGAATGACCAAGGTAGAGACCATTGGTTTGGACCTGCAATATCAGAGATGCCGCACCCCGATTCTTTACAAAATGTAACAGTGACCACACCTCAGTGGTTAGTGTCAAGGTTAAGGAATGTTGATATCAACTTGCCTCTGAAGGACCTGATTCAGTTATGTATGAATCTGGATCTGTTTCTCCCGGTCTGAGCCACCGTTTAGACTTGCAGGAGATGGTGAATGATCTCCAATCAGGCCCACCCTGAGCTGGGGCTGGGTGGTAGCATGTATGGAGAGTGTCCGGGCTGTATTTTCAAAGAACTGTCACGGTGTAGGAGGACTAGGACAGGTGTTTGCAGACATCCCTAACTTAAGGTCAGCCTGATTGTTCTCTGTGAATCACCAGGCAGGGATTCAGCATTGGTCCTGTTGGGCTTTCCTTTCTGATTACCCCCTAGCCAGAGCGGGTCGGGGGAATAGGACTGAAGTAGGCTCAGAAGTGATCCTCTTGTCTGTATGAAGAAGTGAAGGGGGTTGGGATAAAATGGAAGACAGAGGAGACTCTGCTGTGGCGGGCTGGAAACTCCACTTCCCCCGACCCCATCCCTCCCCCAGATTTCATCAGAACCTTTTTTATAGGATGGCAGAACCATGGAGCTGGGAGAAGGAGCTATCACTTGGCTGCAGTGTCAGCAAGGAGAGGCCAATTTTTAATGCTTTATGTACATGATTAACTCATTTGATCCTTGTAACTGGTATTTTTATTCATACTTATATCATCATTATTATTTTTTGTCTTTGCGGGAATTGCTGATATGAGATAGTCCAGCTAGATCAAGCAACTTGTCCTGGCAAAGCATGGATCTGAACCCAGGCAGTCTGGCTCCCAAGTCCACTCTCTTCACCACTACACTGTCAGGACTTGGTGACCTGGAAAGGCTCCCCCTGACTCCAAAATTCAGTGACCCCCAGAGCCAGTCCAAGCAGAGCAAGGCTGCCATGATGCCCTGCAGAATGACAGCCACATCTCAGGCTTTCTGAACTAGTTATATGTTTTTTCCTAATTAATAGACCTTGAAATAAATAGTTAACTGTTTTTACAAAATTGACAGTATAGGCCAGGCACAGTGGCTCACACGTGCATTCCCAGTGCTTTGGGAGGCTGAGGTGAAGGAATGGCCTGAGGCCAGCTGTTCAAGACCGGCCTGGGCAGTATAGTGAGAGTCCATCTCTGCAAAAAAAAAAAAAAATTTGCCTGGCCAGGCCGGGCGTGGTGGCTCATGCCTGTAATCCCAGCTGTTTGGGAGGCTGAGGCCGGTAGATCACCTGAGGTCGGGAGTTCAAGACCAGCCTAACCAACATGGAGAAACCCCATCTCTACTAAAAATACAAAATTAGCCAGGCATGATGGCACGTGCCTGTAATCCCAGCTACTGAGGAGGCTGAGGCAGGAGACTCGCTTGAACCCAGGAGGCGGAGGTTGTGGTGAGCCGAGATTGTGCCATTGCACTCCAGCCTGGGCAACAGATTAGCCTGGCCTTGGCTCCTCGTCACAGTGTCTTGTGCTTCCTCAATCCCTCCTTTCCTCTCCCTCCCACTTCCACTATAGATGGTGCCTTCCTAGCCTACCCCATAGCAATCTGGTCACTGGGGAAATGGGAGTATAGAGAGGAGTATAGAGAGGAGTATACTGTAATTCCCTTAATCTTATTTCAAGGTCAAGTTACATTTTGGTCCCAAGCATACAGCCCCCTAACCTGAGCTCTGGATAGACCACCTTTGGGACTTCCAATCCTGCTCAACCTCCCTGGCACTCTGTGCTCTTGCATATCTTCCGCTCTGAGTCCAGCCCAACATTCTGGCTATTTCTTCTTCCAGTGCTACGTGACTGGCACAATTGGCCCCAAGGTCCCAGCCAGGAGGACCTGGGGAAGCATCAGAGGTATTGACAGCAACGTTTCTGATCCATGGTCTGACTTGGCCTGATGAGGGCAGCTGATAATGGCTCTCCAAGATATGTCTAGGTCCTCATCCGCAGAACCTGGGAATGTTATTTTATTTAGAAAAGAGGTCTTTGCAGGTACAATGAAATGAAGAATCTTGAGAAGGTTTTCCTGGCTTATCTGAGTAAGCCCTAAATGCAATTACAAGCATCTTTATAAGAGAGAAGCTGAAGGAGATTCAACTATAGATGGAAGACAAAGGGTATAATTGGGGAGGTAGGGATTTGAGTGATGCAGCCACAAGCCGAGGAATGCCAGCAGTTACCAGGAGCTGAAAGAGTCAAGGACTGAATTCTCCCCTTGGCCCTCTGGGATATGGCCCTATCAGTACCTTGATTTCAGCTCAGTGATACTAATTTTTGAATGTTTGGCATCCAGAAGTGTGAGAATACATTTCTGTTGCTTTAAGACACCAAGTTTATGGTCACGTGTTACAGTGGCTAAAGGAAGGTTTTTAGAAATGCAGATATCTTTGGAAGAGAAGCTTACCCACAAGTGCAGGCTCAAGAAAGGAACCGAATCTCTACATTCTCCCTGCTTTATATTCTTTAGCTTTGATGATTGCTATCTGTATACTTTGCCCTTTACCAAGGAACTGTTAGCCGGGACTCTTTCTATTAAATGTTACAGAAATCCTACTCAGGCCAAGTGTGGTGGCTTATGCCTGTAATCCCAGCTCTTTGGGAGGCTGAGGCAGGGAATCACTTGAGCCCAGGAGTTTGAGACCAGCCTCAGAAACATAGTGAGACCCCCATCTCTACAAATAATAAATTCACTAGGTGTGGTAGCACTCCCCTGTAGTCCCAGATACTTGAGAGGCGGAGGTAGGAGGATTGCTTGAGCCTAGGAGTTCGAGGCTGCAGTGAGCTATGATTGCACTGCTGTACTTCAGCCTGTGGACAGAGCGAGATCAGTGAAAAGAAATCTCACTCAAATTGGCTTCAAACAAAAAAAGGAACAGTGCCAGGAAGTTCAGCTTCAGGTATGGTTTGATCAAGTGGCTTAAACAGTGTCAGCAGTTTGATGTTTCTCTCTGATTCCTTCTCTTCCTCATCAGCCCCTTTCCTTCTCCATTGACTCCATTCTCAGTGAGACTTCCTGCAAGGTTTCATCGTGACCATCGGCAGCTTCAGGCTTGCATCCTTTAATAGTAATACATCTGTTCCCAGTAATTCCAAAACCAAATTCCAGGTATCCGGCCCCAGATGGGTAACGTGCGCATTCGTGAACTAGTACTGCGGTTGGGGAGAGGGCACGTGCTAACTGGCCAGGCAGGAGCCACTTACCCCCAGAAACCTGGACGGCTGAGAAAGGGGAAAGGTGTTTCCACAGTAGAAAAATCAAGGTGCTTCTTTCAGAAGCCGGGGTGTGTCTGGCCGCTGGGCAGGTCCACACAGCATATAGGTGCTACGAGAACCTGCTGTGCTTTCCAGGTCACAGACCCCCCAGGCTGTGCTTGGAAATGCCAGATCAGGCTGTGACGCTTTCCCTCTGCCCCAGCCTCTGGCACGAGACTCCCACGTGTGAAAAGCAGACTCACACTCCCTGCGTGTTGTGGAGCCCGGGAAATGAAGACGTCGATCCGGGAGGCCCCAGAAGGTGGAGGGGATTGAGTGAGAGGTCCAAGAAGCTGCAGCAGCCACCGCTGCTGGGACCGCGTGTTTAAAAATCACATTATCAGAGCATCTTTGAACTTCTGTTGGCATGTATGTGACTCATGTTCGAGGTGGTGAGGGCCGTGTTGGGAAATGGAAAAGGGAAGTGGGGACGAGCGCTCATGCTAAAATGGGGCTCTCTTTGGCAATGGCCTTTGGAGGAGGTGACTCACTAGGGGCATTGAGGCAACAAAGGAACTGCTGTGGCTGGATGAAAAACAAGACGCTTCCTCTGACCCCCTCACTACCCGTGCAAGGGGGAGCCCGTGGCCTGAGTGTCTTGAAGGAAGCATTTGGCCAGGGACGGTGACCCACGGTGGAACCATACTAGATGGTGGTCCGGAAGCTGCCGTGGTGAACAGGTTAGAGTCGAGGTGATGGGTTAAGAGTTCCAGAGCCAGATGTGCAGGGCTTAGCTCTCGGTGTCATATCTTGTTAGCAGTGTGACCTTGGATGAGATCCTCACCCTGACACCTTGATCTCGGCCCCGCTGTTATTAGCTGCAGGTGTATGCACTTTGCCCCCGTTTGCCTGGGGCAAACTGCCGAACTGTTCGAACCTTGAATTCATTCTCTGAAATGAGCATAATTGTAGAACCCAGATGATTTGTCAGGGCTTTGCTGGAGCTGCTGCTTCCCTGCTTTGGAGCAGAGATGGTAGCTTTGGCAGAAAATGGTGGATCATTGCAACAGAGAAGTTAATTAAGAGGTTTCCTCAGCAGAGAGAGCAGGATGGCAGGGGCCCTCCTGTGGTGTAGGACATGGGGACATCTTTGTGAGTATCATGTGCGTGCGCGCGCACACACACACACACACACGTGCCGGGTGCCACCATGCACCTATTATTTTGATGGAGGTAGGCGGGAGCAGGGACTCCTTTTGCAAGAATGACAAAGAAGTGGCATTAGCAAGCTCTGCCTATCTGTTCCTCTAGGGGAAACCCCATGAAACCACCACAGAGCCACTCTGCTTCCCTTTCTTGGCCCACTCTGGGAAGCCCAGGCAGCAGGTAAATGGGAGCACAGAGCGAGGCAAGGGTTGCCTTTGCTGGGGGGAGGGGTCCAGGAGGGGTCCATCCTACTGTGTGCCCCCTGATGTCTGCACAGTGTAGATGGAGCTCCCTGGACGTCCCCGCCTTCCCCTGGGCTGCTCCAGGTACTGCAGGCCTCACCCACATTGTGCAGGACTGCTCGGCTACCCACAGGATCCTGGGGGGTGAAAGGGCATTCGCGGTGGGAACTGAGATCTGCTGGGTCATTAGGAGTTAGCGTCAGCCAACGGTGGCTCAGCACTCCTGGGGGAGAGAAGAAAGGAAAGGGAGAGCATAGGCATGCGAGCAGCCCTGATTTGCTGGTTCAGGGATTTCTGAGACCAAAAAGCAACCCACCAGCAAAGCAGAATTAGCTGTGTTATTTAAAGTTACTCACATCAAAAGATTTAAATGATCTGTGCCCACTGTGTTCGTGTGGTTTCTATAGGCAAGATGCATTTTATGTTTTTAAAGTTTATCTTTTCTCTATATCAATGGAGAATCATTGGAAGATCAAATGATATCCCAATCAGTTGTAGAATTTATTTTATTTTATTTTTTATTTATTTTTGAGACTGAGTCTCCCTCTGTCTCCCAGGCTGGAGTGCAGTGACGCAATCTCGGCTCACTGCAGCCTCCACCTCCCGGGTTCAACTGATTCTCATGTCTCAGCCTCCTGAGTTGCCAAGATTACACGTGTGCATCACCGTGCCCAGCTGACGTCTTGATTTCTGGAAACAAGGCTGGCCTTCCGCCACTGCCTGCCATCACGAAGAGTCAAGAGGCCACCAGGTAGCCAAGTGACACCCAGCAGGCTGTCTTCCTTCAGGGATGTCAAATGTTTTGTGTATTTATAGTAGAGACGAGGTTTTGCCATGTTGGCCAGGCTGGTCTTGAACTCCTAACCTCAAGTGATCCACCCGCCTTGGCCCCCCAAAGTGCTGGGATTACAATCATGAACCGCTGTGCCCAGCCTAGAGCTTGCTTTAAAGTAATTACCAGAATGGTAAATATTCCTCCTTGATGTAGATCAGAACTTGTCTGTGATCTCTAAAAGTCCTGAGCTTGATCCCTCCGTGGACATGCACCTTGGTCAGGGGCACTGGGAACCAACTGAAGCCTGGTCAGTGTCTATACCAGGGTTTTTGGCCATGTTGCTGTTGACATTTTGGGCTGGATGATTGTTTTGTTGTGGGCGGTGGTCCTGTGCATTGTCGAGCGTTTAGCAGCATCCTTGGCTAGTAAATGTCATCAAATATTGCCCCATTGGCCCCCGGGGGCAAAAGTGCACCTGGTTCAGAAACACGGGCTACACATGGAGTGCCATATTGTTCCCCTAGAAACTGGGAGAGGAAAGAGTTCCTCTGTTCTGGGCTGAGAGGGAGGCTGGGAGTGGGAACGCCCAGCGCAGTTCGCTGTGGGAGAAATGAATCAGGGGCCTGAAAGGGGGTGGGTGCCACAGCTGCCCCCTCCCATAGCTTCCCCCCAGAGGCTCCAGGGCCGTCACACTGTCATTAACGACACAACATTCCTGTCGGTGCTTGTGTGCATCTTTGGATGAAACTAAAAAGAAGCTGAACTATCTTCAACTGTGCCATAAAAGAGGATATAAAAAACCTCCGTAAAACACAAAAAATGTCAGCCGAAGCAGGATTGCTCGCTGGGGCCTTGGCAAGGAGGGGCAGACAGCAGGCTGGACGCCCCTGGCGCTGTCTGTGGGAGTCATGGGTGGGGAGGAGAGGCCGGGAGAGCCCAGCCCATGCTGGGGGCCACCAAGCCCGGGCTCTGGGCCAAACACAGCCCCCTGGTTTCTTGGGCCCAACCCCGATGCTGTAATTCTGTTTATTTTGCTGAATATGAAATCCATATGGTTCTGATTTCTTCCTTGTAATCCGTCATCTTTGTGTGGCTTCGGAGCCAGCAACCATGCAAAGTGGCTTTGAAGTTGTTGTTCTGGGTAAGTAGGAAGTTGTGTTCTTCCAGGGTTCAGTGGGGCAGCCATGAGGTTTGCATTTGATTTGGGAACTGCTCCAGGAGAGGGAAGCAGATTGGCACAGTTGGTTTTGGTCCTGGCCTAGAAGCTTGGGCTGGGTCAGGAGGGAGACCATTTGCAGACCCTTCAGTGGATTTGCACAGCCAAGGCCCTTCTCTGGCCCTCAGCTTAGGTCAGAGGTACTCTTGGTTCTAGGTGTCTCTTTGGAAACAACAGGTGTCTCTGCAGGGAGCTAATGCACTCACTCAGCCTCTCCCACCACCATCATGACAACCGGTAAATGTGTACAAGGCTTGCCAAATGTCCTCACGGGGCACAAAGTCTTCCCTGGTTAGAAACACAGGCTACATGTGGCATTGCTGGGCCACATGGTAAATGTGTGTTTAATGTTACAGGAAACTGCCACACTGCCCTACAGTAGGACTGTACCATTTTGTGTTCCCACGAGCAACATACGAGAATTCCAGTGGCTCTGCATCCTTGCCGGCACTTGGTATTGGCAGTCTTTTTAATTTAAGTCTTTCTAGATCACACTTGATTTTGACATATAGAAATGAGCCCCAGAAAGGTCCCAGATTTGTTCAAGGCCCCTAGCCTTGTTAGGAGCTCCTTGAAGACCGGAATCTAGACATTTCGTCTTGGGGGCTGTGGGCTTTCTGGGTGGTGGCCAGGTGTACAGAAGGGAAGTGACAGGGTTATTCCATGTGTCAGACCTGGGGATCAGTAGCTTCTGTCCGGCCCTGGGGCTTCAGCAATATCCAAGAGGAATGTAGAAAAAGAAGGTGGTGGTAGCGGGGAAAAGCTGCATATCCCGGAGTCATGAGGTTAAGACCCTATGCTTCTGCTTCTGCCTCCCACTCCCGGCTCATTTTAAGCTGGAAGCTCAGAGAGGTACAGAAGTCTGCCCAGTGTCACTTGGCTAGCTGGTGGCCTCTTGACTCTTCGTTATGGCAGGCAGTGGCAGAAGGCCAGCCTTGTTTCCAGAAGCTTCCTTACTAAAGCACCAGGGCCACGGGTTGCTTCTCCTTGGCGCTTTAAGGAGTAGAGTTTTTGCAAATTGCTCTACCTGGTTGGATCATCACACTCTCTCAGTGTCTTGGTCTCGGGTCCACTCCAGGCTGGAAGGAGCGTGTGCAGGGGATGATGGCTGCAGCTGAAAGCAGAGGGGTGACCTAATGGGGAGGTGGAGGTTCATCAGGACCAGGCACTTCTCCAGAGGCATCCCACCCACCCTCAGGGGGAAGGGGCCCAGCTGCCCTGGAAGGCTGTGGACATGCTTTTCCGATTGCAGAATACTTCTCTTTCATTTTGAATATCATTTGTTTGGTTGCCACGGCAACGTCAAATCTCTATTTTAATGCTAACCTGCGTGGCTGCAACTTTCTATATATAAATGCTGCTTTGCACAGTGAATTAGCTGATGCCACGGGGAAGCAGCGGATATGGGGATGGTGGCAGAAAATGACCAGCGTGTCAGATTTGCATAAGGACACACCACGAGGCTGAGGTGAGTTGGAACCAGGGAGCTGCTAGTTATCTTTGATGCAGATGCTCGAAGCTAATTGGAGCAGGTTGAGCGCCAGGCAGCTGCCACTCCTGCAGGAGGAGAAATCCTCCTTGGATGACCTCTTGCTTGGCTTGGGTTTGGCTCTGCTCTGGGGGGATTCGGGGGATTCTTCTGTTTCCCCGTGTATCAGTCCTCCTCATGCCTCCAGTGAGCCTGGGTCACGCTGTGACCCAAGGAACTGGAAAGACGAGAAAGCCACTTGGGCAGGGGATGTATCTGAGATGAACTCCGTGGGAAGTGAGTTTTTCTTGATTTCCTGGGATTTACCTCAGTTTCCTATTTTGGATCTCCTCCTCAATCTGCCTTTTCTTAATTCCCCAGTGGAGCTAGATTTTGTAGAGGCCACATGGCTCCAAGTGGCGTGGTAGAATTCTCAGGAGAAGCCTGAAAAGGTCCTTGGGAACCAGCAGATACAGCTCCCTCAGGTTCTAGATGAGGGAGATGCTCAGAGAGGTGACACGCTCTGCCAGACGTCACACAGCTGCTCTGGGAAATTGGGACGGGAAACCAGGTCCACACCGATCTTCTGACTTACTCATACATGCCACGTTTATGCACATTCTGTCATGGGACCAGGCAGTGTGTGGGTGTACACAACAGTGAAAGGGGGTGCAACGCGGCCCGCACACCCGGATGTTCCTTTCTGGTTTTGCAAGCCGGGGACATGTAATGAACACAGGATTGTATAACTCGATCTGGATCAGCCTCTGGAAAGAGCATGGAAGTTTGAATCTATAAAACTTGGATTTGGGTGGATTCAGCCACTTTCTACCCGTGTGACCATTTTGTCAACTTTTCTGAGGCTCCGTTTACCCACCTAACCTCAAGATGTGCTAAATATCTTCCCCTGGCATTGCAATGAGTCAGTGTTATGGCCAGTGTGAACCTATGGAGGACTGTGATAGGGGTGTGATGTATCTAAGAGCAGAGTGGATTGCAAACTAGAAGGCATGCCACCATAGCGGGCCACAGCTCTGTTCTCCTGTGACTGGGAGAGGGGGGCACTGGTATCAGAACACTGGCCCAGTCAGAGGAGTTGTCTGAGGATGGGGTTTCTTCAGACAGCTCCTCTGATTAGTATGGTGTGAAATGTAGTACAATTTTATTGCTGTCAGAATATGTCATTCGGGCTTCCCCTATATCATCAAACATTTGACAGATATTTTAAGTGTTGGAGCCAAAGACTGAGATCTTGTTCTTTTATTTATTTATTTACTTTATTATTTATTTATTTATTTTTTTTTCCCAGAGTCAGAGTCTCACTCTGTTCCCCAGCCTGAAGTGCAGTGGCATACTCATAGTTCACTGCAGCCTTGAATTTCTGGGCTCAAGCGATCCTCCCACCTCGGCCTCCTGAGTAGCTGGGACTGCAGGTGTGCACCATCATGCCTGGCTCATTTTAAAAGTTTTTGTAGAAACAGGCTTGTCACTATGTTGCCCAAGCTGGTTTTGAACTCCTGGGCTCAAGCAATCTTCCCACCTCAGCCTCTCAAGTAGCTGAGACTGCAGGCACGCACTACCATGCCTGGCTAATGTTTAAATTTTTTTGCAGAAATGGGGTCTCGCTGTGTTGCCCAGACTGGTCTCAAACTCCTTAACTCAAGTGATCCTCCTGCCCTGGCCTCTCAAAGTGCTGGGATTATAGGTATCAACCACTGCACCCGGACTTTGGACCCTGTTCTAGAAAAGAGAAAAATTATATGACTATCATCTAAGTCCCTGTGAATGATATACAGTCTGCAGGGACTGGGAGATTCAGAATTGGGGATAATTCACTTCTACCTGGTGGGTCAAAGAAAGTGTCATGAAGGAATCCTTTATAGGGGTTGTTGATTGAGACGGAGGTAAAAAAAAAAAAAAGATTCTAAAAACGGAGATTGGGACCAGGTAAAGCAGTGTTTTCCAAACCATGTATCATGAGCCACATAGTGCAAGTGATCAGTGTCAACCCGCACAAAAAACCAGAGCGGAAAAATATCGGCGTGCGTTACGTGTGGCGAGGGCAAGCATTTTTCCATGAAACTTCTGTTTTGTTTTTGTGTATTGAGTTGTGAAGTAAAATGTGTTTTTTATTGTGAATCAGACTTGGAAAATAAAGTTTGAAAACTGCTGGCCTCCAGCGGTGGCTGAATGGGCCTGGACTGTCTCCAGGAGGTGGCTGCCGATTTCCTTGTGGGGGAAAACCTGGCCAACCTGGAAAGGGAAGGGACTGGTTTTCAGTGGGGATCAGGATGCAGCGTCGTTTTGGGAAGCTGATGTGCAGTGCGGTACAGACAGGGACGAACAAGCCAGTTGGGAAGCGGGAGGTCTGGGGACAGGGAGGTGGCCAGAGTCTGAGGTCGGCCAGGGGACAGTTCCTGTGGGCAGAGTGAGGACGCCTATGTCCACATCACCGTTCAGTCTTCCCAGCGGCCCCAGAGCACACGTTCCCACTCTCCCTACCTCTGCAGGTTTGGATAGCTTCCACCTCCCACGAGGCGTGGATCCAGCCTTCCTTGCCACCATGGCCCGTGTTACCAGGTGCTAGCTTCCAGTGCTTGGGCTTGCTACCCACGGGCGTCTATCTGCTCACCACAATGACTGTGTCATTTCTCGTTCAGACCTGAGGATGGGCCTCTATCCTCCCCCAGGCCACTGTGCCTGGCTGGCTTCCTCCTCCGTTCCCAAATTCCTGTTCTTCTGTCAACCTGTTTGATGTGTTGATGTCGCCCCGATTGCTTTCTCCTGGTGGTGCTTGCCTCATTCCTTAACCTGTTCCAGCTTTCTCACGCGCCGCCTCCACTTCCAAACCTTCTCGGCTGATACGCTGTTCCTCTTTCCAGAGACTGAAGAGGACAGGATTTCCAGGGTCCTTACTGCCTCGGGAATCTTGTCTTGCGCTTCCTTTCCCAAGAAGGTTGGGCCCAGGCTTAGGGAGCCCAGTTCTCCGGTGGGTGGGAGCGGGCCACACATGCGCAAGCCCTTGGGAGGGGTTCCCAGATCCCCCAGAAGCTGGCATCCAGCTGCACCCACCAGTGTGTAAGAGGTCCTGGCTAAAAGGATCTATGGTATGGGGCAGATGTGCTGATTGGTACTTTAGTCTAAGATGGTGGTATTCAGTTCATTAGAACCAGGGAACCCCGTCTTCAAATGACTGCTCATAAAGGTCCCCGACAGTTACAATCAGGGGTTGCACACTGGTAGCCGGTATGCAAAATCAAATGCAGAATCATGGGGGTTTTCTTGCGTTATTGTTTTGTTTTTGGTTGCCCATGGTTTGATTTAAAAAATGTTTCAGTTCGTTGCCAACATCTTAAAATCTGCAGCTTTTACATTAAACATCCAGATTTCCAGCTTGTCTTGCAAAAACGAGATGCTCTAGCAACACCGAGCCTGCCGTCCTGCTTGGCAACAATACGCCGATGATAAGTAGTGGGTTTCCAATTTGCGCAGTCCGCACCCATCGCTGCTGTTACCCGCGCTAAGGCCGAGAGCAGAACAGTTGCCATTATTCATTTCATTTGGATGCCTTTTCTTATGGTTAGGGAAAGCAGGCAATATTCCCTGCACCCATGTCTATGAAAAGAAGAAAAGTAAAAGGACCATGCTTTTCAGAAAAAAAAAAGTTAAAAGAGTCTCTTTCTTTCCGAAAGTGAATTTATGTTTCCTGAAGATTAATCTTCTAGGTCCAGAGGTCGATTTAGAACAGACCGTCTTTGTTTTTCTCTTGAAGTCAGTGATTCTCAAAGTGGAGTGCCTACATGTGCAGCAGCTGTATCAGTTGGGGGCTTGTGAGAAATGCAGATGGTTGGGTGGGCACCCACACCTACGGATCTAGAAGCTCGCAGGGTGGGCCCAGCAGACCGTGTCCTAACAGCCCTTCTGATGCGTGCTGAAGCTTGAGAATCATCGCTCCGATGCTCAGGGGGTGGATAGGACGCCAGCACCTGTTATGGTCACTTTCTTCTCTCCTTTTAAGACCCATGGGGGAGAGAGGTGAGGCTCCCTAGCCAAAGAGAAGGATCTCACTGCTGTGCTCCTCCAGGCAGAGTCGGTACCTGTGGAGAGGGCTGGAGGAGTTCTTCCAGATTCTGAGATCTCAGCAAATCTGAGTCCTGTTTTTTTCTAGACGATTCAGCACTTGCATCTGTGGGCTCCACAGATGCCACGTTGATGAAGAGGCCTGGTGCCTTCTACTGTTCTAGAGAGATGGTTCCTGGGCTCCCTTCCCATGGAGCCGGTGGCGTGTGACCCTACAAACAAGGGCTTCTCCAGGGTCACCAAGTGTTCAGGCGCTGGGGGTCCTTGGGTGAAAATATACCAGTTCTTTAAAATCATATAGGCAAGAGGCAGCCACGTATGTACTTTTCAGAGCTAGCATTGGTAACTCAGACTGCTGTTTTCATAGGAGATCACTTGGCCTCCTTCAGCTTTCTCTCTAATGGCTTTAGTTACTTTAGTGGACAGTCCACATGAGCCAAGAAACCACGTCTTTTCTAAATGTATTTACTTGGAGGGCCCTAGGCCCGCAAAGCCATGGATGATCTTTTCCCCTTGGTCCGTTTTATTCATTTGTGGTTTGGGGACTCCTGAGAGCATTTAAGTAGCCCAGACCCCTCCTAGGATAAAATAGATAAATGTATGGGCAGTGCTTTTGTCTCTGCCTTCTGGGTTCCCTCTCTTCCCTCGCCTTGGTGCCTGGGTGACCCCAGGAAAGTAAGAAAGCTGCTTTCTAGGTGAGCCGAAAACCCTACTCAGAGACCGGGAAGAACTCCATCTAGCCAATGTGTGTTTATTGTGTACATTTTCTGTGCCTGGGGATGGATTTGAGTAGGACGTTATTCTCAAGGAGCTCCCATGCGTAAGGGATGAAGGCCACTCATCGCAGGCCACCCAAAGGAGAGCCTCTGTGGGGGTGAGGTGTGGCTATGCACAGGGGAGGAGAAGCTGGGCATGGGCAGGGGCTCAGTTGCCCAGGAGACAGCCCCAAAATGAGGAGCTTGGCCCACTAGACAGAGCAAGGTGGTTCCCCTTCTGGGTTGGAGAGTTGAACCCAGGCTTCCAGAATTCAGCTTACACAGGAGGGGCTTTCTGGGGACTGAGCGTGAGTGCGTCAGGGTGAGGACGGAGCCTGTGGCAGCCTGTGCCACTTGTTCTGCATGAGTGCACAGGGGCTGCCTTCTGACGCTCCCAGCCCTGCCAGCTGAAAAAACTGCTCACAGCTATGCAGTGTGTGACACTCAGTTGGCATCCTTCTGGGGTATCATTTCACTCAGGGGTGCTGGTCAGGGCTCTTGGCTGTGGAGATGCTTCTCTTGGTCGTTTCCTACCCACCCTCTTAGTCCTGTTTCTCCTGTTGGGACCCTCCCACCAGTTAATGAGGCTTCCCACAGGCAATCTGCTGTTACCTTCTCCCTGATTATCAATTTGACAATTGATCAAGACCTTGGCAGGTCATGGCTTCGACTGTAACTTCCACCCTGGAGGATTTGCCTTGGGATATTGGATTCCTAGACACCGCAGAGGAGCCTCAGGTACAATGGGAAAGGGTTTTGGGAACTGCCTTTTGCAGTTCTTGGTCAGGGACCATGTTTGTTTCTAGGGCTCGTTTTCATTCAGCCTATCAGCTTTCTATGATTGTAGATGGAGGAATCGGGGAACAGTGTGGGGTGAGATGGAATTAGCACTAGCTTTGGAGACAGACCACTGGGTTCAAGCTAGCCCAATTATAAAATGAAAATAAAGACTTCCCTACCAGGCTTTTTATAAGCGTCAACTAAACTGCTGTATATCAAGTTACTGGTCCACAGTAGTCCTTTAGCTACTAAAAAACAACAAAAAGATAAGATCTAATGGTGAGATAAAGGCAGTGAAATTGATTTTGCGTATATCCAATGCTGGGGAAGAAGGGGAACTTAGCTCATTTTTCCTGCCTGTTATCCAACCTGTCTCATTTCTGGGAGCTTGAGCGATCGATCTGGGGTACAGTATTTTCTTGGAGTGTCCTTGCCCATGGCAAGAGTGTTCAGATGAAGGCATATGCGACCATTTTCAGAAGTTTGCCAGGGTCTTGCACTGGTTTGTTTGCAGTTCTTGGCCAAGGACCATGTTTGTTTCTTGGTCTTGTTTTCATTTACCCCAGCAGCTTTCCATGGTTGTAGCCCTGGTGGACTTGGCGTGTGTTCTCCGCCCTCTGAGTTTTACTGGTGGGTCTCCTTCAGCTTTCTCTCTGTCAAATGGTTTTAGTTACTTTAGCAGACAGTCCATGCGAGCCAAGAAACCACATCTTTTCCAAATGTATTTACTCGGAGGGCTCTAGGCCCACGAAGCCATTGATGAGAACCCATTCTGACGGTTCTTTGAATGTCTAGTCCTGTCATTCACGTGCTCTTTCTCTCGTTTTTTCCATTAGCTCAGTCTATGTCAGAACGGTTAGAAGGTGTCATTCTGGAGAGTTTAGCCGGGCTGCTGGGAAAGTCCCGGCAACACGAATGACTCAGCGTTGGTGACCTCAGTTGATGGCTTTTCTCAAGGGGATGGGAAAGTATGGGATGAAGCTGATATATACCTACCATTGTTTCTACTCTCTTATTTAATCCCTGCAAAAATTCTACGAAGTAGGTGGTGGCATCTGCGTTTTCCTATGTGGAAAAGAAGAAAGATGAGGTTTGTAGAGGTGAAGTGCCTTGGCCAAGGTTATGTGGCTGAGAGGCTGTGGAACCTGCATTTGAGCTTCCTCTCTGCTTGGCTGAAGGGCAGAAGCTGGGTTTAGGGGGAAAACACATGGATGTCTGTGGTCAACTGAGTGGTTTGCGGGGCATATATCTTCTGTTCTTAGCCCCGCCCACACCCCCGTGCAACAATACATACCTTCTTTTGAGAATCTCTGTAGCAGAATGGAAGTTTTGGTTTCTAGAAGCTGCTGGAGTCTTCCAGGCCCCCTTGTTTGAATGGAGCTTTACATCTCAATGATGTAGGGGGAAAAAAAATTAGGCAGAAGAGGATTTGCCAAAAGGGAAAGTCAAGAGGGCTTATGACTTCACTCCTCTTGTATACACAGATGTTTCCTCCCTGGGCCCTTCCTTTCATGAGGTCTGCCTGGCTGCTAACAGACGGGAAGTAGCTTGTACTTGAGCAGAAGAGAGCTGGGCCTGACGGAGAGGGTCACCTTTCCTAGCAGTGTGGAGATCGGCCTGGGGAGTGGTCCTGAATGGGGCCTTGGTTCTGCTGTGCCATCTGACCATGAGCTAGCCCTCTGGTCATGGGGGTGACATCTGCACCCAGGTTTAGGGCAGTCCGAGGGCAAGGAGAGGACTCTGTGTGGCTACTGGGGAGACTCGGTGTCCAGTCTCTGTCTCCGGGCCTCCGTTTGCCGATCTGTAAAATGGTGAGATGTGATCAGATGATTACTAAGGTGCCTTCCGTCTCTAATTTTTGTGTTAGCCTTGCATTGGTTGAGAAAGTCATTTTGTCTTTGTTTTCTTAAAGATAACCCCCCCCACACCAACTGTCTTGCCATTTGAAAGATGATACAATAAACCCTAAAACCCTACCTGATAAATAGTGGTCATTTTAGGGGATGTCAGGTGTGATGGGGTATGTCAAGGAGGGTTTTATTGGACTTGTTTAAATATTTTTAGTAAGGTGATATTCATGTACTAGCTGATAATAGAAAATAAGCTTAGAATTTTAAAAAGGCATTAAAATTAATATGCTCTTGGGAGGCCGAGACGGGCGGATCACAAGGTCAGGAGATCGAGACCATCCTGGCTAACCCGGTGAAACCCCGTCTCTACTAAAAAATACAAAAAACTAGCCGGGTGGGGTGGCGGGCGCCTGTAGTCCCGGCTACTCGGGAGGCTGAGGCAGGAGAATGGCGTGAACTTGGGAGGTGGAGCTTGCAGTGAGCCGAGATCGCGCCACTGCACTCCAGCCTGGGTGACAGAGCGAGACTCCGTCTCAAAAAAAATAAAAAAATTAATATGCCCCTTATAGAAAACATGGAAAATACAGAAAAACAGAAATAAGAAAATAATTAGGGGCATTCTTTCTTATGCTGTGTATATTTTTCTCCATAATTGGGATCATATATTATGTTTAGGATTGTATATGATGACTTGCTGATTGTGAAAGTAATTTCAGTCTGGGCGCGGTGGCTCACGCCTGTAATCCCAGAGCTTTGGGAGGCCGAGGTGGGCAGATCACAAGGTCAGGAGATGGAGACCATCCTGGCTAACACAGTGAAACCCTGTCTGTACTAAAAATACAAAAAATTAGCCAGGCGCGGTGGTCGGCGCCTATAGTCCCAGCTACTCGGGAGGCTGAGGCAGGAGGCAGGAGAATGGTGTGAACCCGGGAGGCAGAGCTTGCAGTGAGCCGAGATCGCGCCATTGTACTCCAGCCTGGGCGACAGAGCAAGACTCCGTCTCAAAAAAAAAAAAAAGAAAGTAATTTCAAAACACGTTTTAAAATCAAAAAATTATTTTTAAATATTTTTAAATAAAGTAAAATTTTTAAATTGGTGAAAGAAATAGAATTGAAGCAACCAGAGGATCCCCCAATACAAACATAAGCTTTGTTAATGTGTTTGTGTCTTTCTTTAGTACTTCATTTTGGTGAGGGACTGCTATTTTCCATATTGAGATCATATTGCATACTTTGATTTCTAAAGCAGGGACAGCTCTTGGAGGATGACATAAAGAGGGTTTTGATGACAGAAAGCATTGCCACTGGGTGGTTTATTGGTCTTACCCGATTTAAGGAAGAAAACAAGACTTGGTCCATTCAATATGAGTTTTTAACATGCAGAAAATCAAGACTGAAGTTCCACGGCAAAGAAAATGGCCACTGTGGTGTCTTACATAGCACAGTGTTGTTTTGGTGGAGACGAAAAACAAAGACTTCTTGTTTGTGGATCCTCCCAGCACAGTGTCCCTAAAGCTTGAATAGTCCCCATTGTTGGCATGTGCCTGGACAGAAAGGGAACATCAGTTATGCGTGCTCCTTACACATGGCCCAATGTTTCATCTGCACTGGCCTTGTAGGAGAAACTTGTATCCTGGTTCTGGGATGGACAGGAGCAGAAAAGGAAGTGAATGAAATACTCAGGCACTAATTTTCACCCCCAGTGAGCTGGAAAATCCACCAGGCAGCACACAGTTCACTGGATTTTTGCCCTGGGAGTTTGTCTATACTGAGCAAGAAATGGCTTACACATGCATTGCATTTGTATTATTACTTCCCCATGGCTGTGTTATCTTCCTAATTTTCTCTCTCAGAGCCTGGAGGGTAAGGGGGTGGTGTCCTCACTCGCATGCCTCTAAGAGAACCTTCCTATTTCTTTCATATGAAATACTCTTACAACTTGATGGATTTGTATGTCTTGAATTACAAAGTTTTGGATATAAATTCATATTTGCAGTTTAGCTTCAACAAATATTTATTGAATACCCACAGCAATGGACATAACAATGATTGTACCCCGTGAAGCTTTAAACTCAGTGGGGTTTGTCTTTTAGCACTTTCCAAGGGATGATGCCAGGCCCTATGTGTACCATGATAGAGCAAGGAGCAAAACAAAATCCCTGCTGTATGGAGCTTTTCTTCTAGTAGAAAGAGCTCTGTAGCCATTAGTAGGGTAGAGGAAAAGTCTGAGGAAAATCTGATTTCCTGGGTAACCCTTTCTCTTTTTGCCTGTTTATATGGATGATTTTTTTTTTTTTTTTCTGAGACGAAGTTCTGCTTTGTCACCCAGGCACAATTGCAGTGGTGTGAGGTTGCAATGGCGTGATCACCACTCACTGCAACCTCTGCCTCCCAGGTTCAAGCAGTTCTCCTGCCTCAGCCTCTCAAGTAGCTGGTATTACAGGTGTGCACATGCCTGGCTAATTTTTGTATTTTTAATAGAGACAGGGTTTCAACATGTTCACCAGGCTAGCCTTGAACTTCTGACCCCAAGTGATCTCCCCACTTCGGCCTCCCAAAGTGTTGGGATTACAGGTGTGAGCCACTGCACCCGGCCTATATGCATGATTTTTTATTTTTGCAGTTGATTATTAATTTTATTATTAATAGAGTATTAATTTTAATTGCAATTGGTTACTAATTTTAACCTATTCTGTCTTTAATAATGGAATACTTCTTAAACATGTATGTTATGTAGACTCTTGATTTCCTTGCTTTTTGTCCTTTGCAATTTGGGGACACTTTTCCTGTTAGCCCCTCAAGTCACTGATTTAAATGTTTGTATTTGCAGTTATCCACAACTACAACTAAACATGGATTTAAATGAGCAATTTTTCGTAATCCTCACCTCATCCACTGTCGTCTTTGTCATCCTTTTTATGAACTGGTTTTTTTTGTGTGTGTGTTACTATTTGCTGTTCCTCTTTCAAAGAAATCACAGTTTCTTACATTCTGGCAGTTTCCTGACAGTTTTTCTTCTGAATGATTTTCTGAGACGTGCTTTTCCTTTGTGCTTTCAGGATGGTGTTTCCTCACCCTGATTTTGCATATTTCCCCTCTTTCTTTATGCATTCTTGAACATGGCAGGATCTACATAAATGTGACATGTACCAACAGAAAGTATCAACTGTCACCAGCCTTGGCACACTGTCGGCTTTGGGGAAGGTTGACTCCCCCTCACAGCTACCTGCCTGTGGGTTCGATGATGCACCCATCTCCCAGTCCAGTTTCTGTTTTCTGATTGGCCTTTGCCTCGTGAACTCTCACGTTACTACCTGGTTCTGTGATACTCTGAATTGATGGAGAACATGAAAACGCACAGTTCCCAGGATCTCTTCTCAATGCCCTGCAGCCAGGGCATTGACTGGGCTTGGACTGTAGCATCCGTACCTCTCTGAACTGTGAGCATCCCTCCCACGCCCCTTGTTCTACCCTGTACTTCCTGCTCTCTTGTTTTCTGGGAATTGCTGTACGTAAATGGATGATGGACAGTCCTCTCAGATGGTATCTGTGCTGAGAGGAGAGGGCTGGCTGCTCAGTGTTCAGGTCAGTGCAAATCCTGCATCTCAAATTAGAGACAGGGAGTGGCAGAGGCGTGAAGTGCAGCTCAGATTACCGGCAGAGAGTGGTGAAGGTGTGAAGTCTTATTTCATCCCTTTTACAACTCATCTTGGTTTGCAATATTTTTTCTTTCTTTCTTTCTTTTTTTCTTTTCTTTTCTTTCTTTCTGTCTTTCTTTTTTTTTTTTTTTTTGAGACCGTCTTGCTGTGTCACCCAGGCTGGAGTGCAGTGGCACGATCTCGGCTCACTGCAACCTCCGACTCCCAGGTTCAAGCGATTCTCCTGCCTCAGCCTCCCAAGTAGCTGGAACGACAGGTGCCTGCCACCGTGCCAGGCTAATTTTTGTATTTTTAGTAGAGATGAGGTTTCACTATGTTGGCCAGGCTGGTCTGGAACTCCTGACCCTCGTGATCTGCCCGCCTTGGCCTCGCAAAGTGCTGGGATGACAGGCGTGAGCTACCGCGCCCAGCAGATTGCAAGATTTTCTGCATTTCCTTCATTGGCCTCATGGTTCTTGGTTTTTTTTTTTTTTTTTCCTCTGATTCTGTTTGTCATTTTTGGATTTTGTTTTTAAGATTGAATGAGTTGTTTCTTTTTCTTTTCCTCTTATTGCTGGTTTGATAGGCAGTGTCCTGGGACAGCTGTCAGATGCTTCTTACAGGGAAGTCCCCTGCCTCTCCTTTTACCATGCCCTTAATCTCCCAGAGATTCAGGCACGTGCCAGGTACCATGTTCTGTCGTTGTGGGGACGTGGTCAGTAGAGAATTCAGGTTTGATTTTCTGGATTAAAAAAAGAGAGAATCGGCCAGGCGCGGTGGCTGAAGCCTATAATTCCAGCACTTTGGGAGGCCGAGATGGGCGGATCACGAGGTCAGGAGATCGAGACCATCCTGGCTAACACGGTGAAACCCTGTCTCTACTAAAAAATACAAAAACCTAGCTGGCGAGGTGGCGGGCGCCTGTAGTCCCAGCTACTCGGGAGGCTGAGGCAGGAGAATGGCGTAAACCCGGGAGGCGGAGCTTGCAGTGAGCTGAGATCCGGCCACTGCACTCCAGCCTGGGCGACAGAGCGAGACTCCGTCTGGAAAAAAAAAAAAAAAAAAAAATCCTGGAAGCACTTTGTGGATGCTGCATGGTGACTTGATGTGTAGCCAGAGACAGTGTTTCTCAAAGTGTGCCGAGTTTCCAACTAAGGATCCGTGAGATAATTTTAGATCATGTGGAGATGGCAGTTTCAAAGTTATATTTATTTTAGTGTGTAGTAGAAAGAAACCCAAACCAAATCAAATCTGTGATTTCACAGATATTATTGCTTAGGGCCAGGCTACATTTCAGTGGGATATAAGTCACTTCGGAAAAAATACTGAGTAAATAATAGTGCAGCTGGTACACAGTGATGGATGGAGCGAGGTGTCACAGTGGGATATGAATGGCTGCAGGAAGGGGAAACCAAGCTATGGGATCCCTTAGAATGAGGGCTGTTTGCAGGCCTTTTCAACTGGGTGCCATTTCTGATATGTCCACTTGATACTGGGAAATTTTTTTTTTTTGAGATGGAGTCTTACTCTGTCACCCAGGCTGGAGTGCAATGGCGCGATCTCAGCTCACTGCAACCTCCGTCTCCTGGGTTCCAGCGATTCTCCTGTCTCAGCCTCCTGAGTAGCTGGGATTGCAGGTGCATGCCACCACACCCGGCTAATTTTTATATTTTTAGTAGAGACGGGGTTTCACCATATTGGCCAGGCTGGCCTTGAACGCCTGACTTCAGGCGATCCACCTGCCTTGGCCTCCCAAAATGCTGGGATTACAGGCGTGAGCTACTGCGCCCGGCTGATACTAGGAATCTTTTATGGGGTGGGACCCATAGAAATTTTATAAGGGTCCTAAGGCTCTACCATCTACCATGATGTCTACATCTACCATGATGTATACAAGAAACTGGCTGCAGTCACCTCACGGGAGCCCTCTGCCCAGCACAGCCCTTGGTCTGGAGCCAGCCATGGTCTGTGGCCTGTCCTCTTTCTTGTTCTCTTCTTTAATGGCCTCTTACCTAAAGATCTTGCTTCCCTTTGCGTCCTATGCTTATAGCTCCTTGTGTGCCTGTGATCCAAGTCTACACCCATCACTCTTCCATATTTCTCTTTCCAAGATAAATGAGACACACCCTCTGTGTATTCAGTGAGCATTTTCTTTGGCATCTCACTTGGACACTTTTTTTTTTTTGAGACAGAGTCTCACTCTGTTGCCCAGGCTGGAGTGCAGTGGCACGATCTTGGCTCACTGCAACCTCCCAGGTTCAAGTGATTCTCCTGCCTCAGCCTCCCAAGTAGCTAGGATTACAGGTGCCCACCACCACACCCGGCTAATTTTTTGTATTTTTAGTAGAGACGGGGTTTCACCGTGTTAGCCAGACTGGTCTTGATCTCCTGACCTCGTGATCCACCCACCTCGACCTCCCAAAGTGCTGGGATTACAGGCGTGAGCCACCGCGCCTGGCCGGACACTCTTAACTACAGCTGACCCTCAGACAATGGATTTGAACTGCACAGATCTACTTATACATGGATTCTTTCCAATTATTATATTGGAAAACATTTTTGGAGATTTGTGACCATCTGAAAAAAATTGAAGACAGACTACCTAGTCTAGAAATATCAAAAAAATTAAGAAAATGTTAGACATGCCGTGAATGCCTAAAATATATTCGATACTAGTTTATCATTTACTACCATAAAATACATACAGATCTATAGAAAGTTAAAATTTTTAAAAATTTTACCTACACAAACATTCAGACTGTGTATGGCACCATTCACATTTAAGCGAAATGTAAACAAAGGCAAAGATGTAGTATTAATCATAACTGCATAAAACTAGCCATAGTGTATACTGTAGTAATTTTGTGGCCACTCCTAGTTGTTATTGCAGTGAGCTCAGGTGCTGAGAGTATCGGCTTAAAACGTCATGTGATGCTGATAAGCCCTGGATGAACAGTTCATCACTCCAGTAAATTGGGTATCGCAGTAAAATGTGAGCCCTCACTGTTCTATGTATTTTTCATCACTGTTAGTGCAATGCCGTAAGCCTCGAATAACACCATGGGACCTATAGAGTATGCCACTAGTGATGCTGGAAACGTTCCCCAGAAGCAGAGAAAAGTCCTGACATTACAAGAAAAAGTTCAGTTGCTTGTCAGGTACCGTCGATTGAGGTCTGCAGCTGCGGTTGCCACCATTTCAAAGGATTCATCTTGTAAACAGATGATGTAAACTTACGGGATCAGTAAATATGGTACAGTACTATAGGTGTATTTTCCCTTTCTTATGGTTTTATTTATTATTTATTGATTTAGAGACAGTCTCACTCTGTTGCCCAGGCTGGAGTGCAGTGGAGTAATCTTGGCTCACTGCAGCCTCAACTTCCAGGGGTCAAGGATACTCTTGCCTCAGCCTGCCTAGTAGCTGGGTCTACAGGCGTGCACCGTGCCAGGTTAATTTATTTTTATTTTTTAATTTGTATTTATTTTTGTAGAGATGGGGTCTCACTCACCAGACTGCCCAGGCTGGTCTCGAACTCCTGGGCTCAAGTGATCCTCCCACCTCAGCCTCCCAAGGTGTTGGGATTACAGGCGTGAGCTACTGTGCCCGGCCCCTTATGATTTTCTTAATGTTGTTTTTTTTCTCTAGCTTACTTTAGGAATAAAGTCTGTAATATGGATAACATGCAGAATATATGTTAATCAACTGTTTGAGTTATCACTGAGGCTTCCAGTCAACAGTAGGCTGTTAGTAGTTAACTTTTGGGGGAGTCAAAAGTTATGTACAGATTTTCAACTGCATGGGGAGGTCGGGGTTAGCACCTCTAAAGCCCTGTGTTGTTCAAGGGTCAGCTGTACTTATTTCTTCTTGTATCCCCCCTCCTCATTTGGTTTCTGTGCCTGATTCTCAGAACTCACATGGTTTATTTCCCATGTAGTCCCCGAGTGTTGGGCACTAGCCTGGTTAGAGGCAAAAAAGATGAAGACCTGGTTCTTGCCTTTGAGAGTCTTGGAGAGGGGCCCTGGGGCTGTTGCGTGCGCTAATGAAAGGCACAGGAGAGGGAGGGATTGGGCCTGAGGCATGCTGGAGAAGAATTTCTTCTCCCACTGCTCAGGCAAGAGCAGGCCCCAAGGTTCAGTGCAAGGTCCTTTCTTTCTCTGTGAACTCCTAGGCAGCCTGTAGGATCTCACCACCATCTCTGAGCATGTGCCTCCAACTCCACGTGCCCAGGGCCATACTCACCCCTACTCCCCACCGAACACTTTGAACTTGGATCTATGGCCAATAGACTCTACTGCATACCCCCAAACTGGCTCTCACCATAGCCACATCTCTTCAGGTTACTGGTTCAAACTTCTGTCATTTCCTTCTGAATCAACTTTACTGTCTCTCATTTCCCTATGTCTCGTCCTTTATCAAACCTTATTCTGCTTCGTACATCATGTTCCTTGGGCTCCCGTCAAGCCCTTGTTTTTTATCCCTGCTGTGAGGCAAGTTCTTTATCTTTTGGGAAGCCTCCCTGGACCATCCCCGCCAAAAGTGACCTTGCCCTCCTCTGGATTCTGAAAGCTCTTATTGTCTGCCAGCTTATCATATAGTATTTGGCACTATTGCAGACTCCTTTGTTACCTAGTCCTTTTTTTTGCCCATGTTTGTGACTTAGCTTCCGAATTTTAGGAGTCAGGTCCTACATACAATATCTGCCTGCATCCCACACAGGATTCGGGAAAGGGTAGTTAGTAACTGTTAGTTGATTGATCATGCAAACAGGGGGCCACGTATGGAAGACGGGGGCGTCCCTGAGACCCTTGACCCTGGAGACTGCTTAGGCTGATGAATAATTTTTCTGTTCATGACTGTGAAGCCTTTACAAAAAGTGAGTCATCACCCTACCCAGATGTGCTTTCTTATTAATTATCTTTTTTTTCTGACTGAGTCTCACTCTGTCACCCAGGCTGGAGTGCAGTAGCACAATCTCAGCTCACTGCAACCTCTGCCTCCCGGGTTCAAGAAATTCTACTGCCTCAGCTTCCCAAGTAGCTGGGACTACAGGTGCATGCCACCATGCCCAGGTAATTTTCGTATTTTTAGTAGAGACAGGATTTCACAATATTGGCCAAGCTGGTTTTGAACTCCTGACCTCATGAGCCGCCCGCCTTGGCCTCCCAACGTGCTGGGATTACAGGCATGAGCCACCACCGCGCCCAGCCTATTAATTATCATTTTAAAGACAACCCAATTCATCCTATGGAGGACAAGGGCCTACAGCAAATAAGGCCTATTTTGGTTGACAATTTTCAACTTGACTGAAACACAAAATAATAAGAGGGTTGGTTTCATCTGATGCCGTTGAACTCAGGAAAACTCAGCTTGGTGGACGTGATCGTCCGTCTTTTTGCTTGGGGATCACGGATTCTCTGCTGTCTGCCGTTTGTACGTGTGGCTCCTTAGGTAGCAAGCTATCTGTTTGCAGAGGCCAGAAGGAGACAACAGTAGCGTGGTTTTCACAGCCAACGCTAATCACTAAGGGTGGTTAATAAAGGAAAACCAAAGTGACTTTTGGATTGAGATGCTAGGATGGACCCAAGCCATAAACCCTTAGAATGTATTCGTGAGTCTTACATACTCTGAGAGATTACCTTTGGGGAATCCTAAAGAATTAAATGTCTGCAGGACTAGTGTGTTCTGCTGAGGTCAGGTCACAGCAGATCAGCCTCCTGGTTTGTAATGGCCCGGAAAGGTCCCTTGCCCTTGGCTGGGGGCCCTACTGGGATTTGCAATGACAGTGATTTCTGTGTGTTTCCTGGAGTGATGCATTGTTGCCTGTGATTGTATCTGTTCATCTGGGTGATGCAATGTCAAAGTGGTGTCGGGGACAGCTGTTAATGTTTAACAGCCTCAAAACTGTCCCCTCTTTGCTATTACAAAACTGGGAAGTCACAGGCTATGAAAGCTTTCATGGCCATTTTAATTCTGCAAACCTGAAAGGACTGAAGGTGAAGGTCTTGGCCATCTAGGTTCAAATGAAGTTTTTTTTTTTTTTTTTTTTTGAGACAGTGTCTTTCTCTGTTACTGAGGCTGGGGTGCAACGGCACGATCTCGGCTCACTGCATCCTCCGCCTCCCGAGTTCATTCTTCTGTCTCAGCCTCCCTAGTAGCTCGGATTACAGGCGTGCACCACCATGCCTGGCTAATTTTTGTATTTTTAGTAGAGATGGGGTTTCACCATGTTGGCCATGCTGGTCTCAAACTCCTGACCTCAGGTCATCCACCTGCCTCGGCCTCCCAAAGTGTTGTGAGCCACTGTGCCTGGCCTGCTTTTACCTTCTAATGGGTGAGGGCCCATCTCCAAGAACAGAAAAGTACCTCGGTCCTGTCTATTTCTGTAGCATGCCTGACCTCAAAAACGAGTGTGTGGATTCATCACCTGGCCTCTCCTCCCACATTGCAGAGAGAAGATGCAAATAACTCAGCTTCCGGTGGGAGACTCCCCACCGCTGGTTGTGATGCTCTCGCCTCCTTTTCATGGCTGGTTGGGGATCATTTTGCAAGTGTAGGCTTGAGCATTGCCTTTCTCTTGTTTTTATGATGGGTGAGAGGTGGAAGAGAGAAAGAAGGTGGAGGGGGGATTCTGTAGCCAGTTTCCTCCCTCTAGTTTCTTCCTCACATTTGACCTACTTACACCCTCGTATCATGAGGATTTCTACAAACCACAGCCCTGATTGTGACTTCTCCCTGGCTCAGAATCCACTGGTGGTTTCTTCTCCCTTCTAGAATCGAAATTTCTTAGTTCTTGATGTCCTCATAGCCTCCCGTGATCTGACGCCATCCTTCGCTACTGTTTTTTCTCACCTCCCATGCCTCTTAAACGCTAATGAATGGATCCACTTGCTTTTCCCCCACAGCCTCTACCCACACGGTTTCTCTCTGACCTTGGCTCAGGCTGGCCCCATGGCCTAGAATATTGCCCCTGTGGGTTGTTCTTCTGACCCATCCTGCCCTGTCTCTCGCAGGAGCCTCCGTTTTCCTCTGTTAAATGAGGACGATCATAGAATTTTCCTTTTTGGTTTGTTAGAAGGATTAAGTGATAGGAAACATGTGAAGCGTAGAACAGCGCCTGGTCCAGAGTGAGTGCTCAGTACAAGATTCTCACAGTCGCTCCTGCAGCAGATTGAAACCCAGCAATTAGGGAGGGAGAGTCCCTCAAGCAGCCACACTGATAACTTTGAGAAGGAAGAGATGAACCCTGCTGTCAGGAGTAGAAGAGAAAGGACCAGGAAGGTGGGATGCAGACGCAGAAACGAATTGATATATCCAAGGGAGAGGCACCTTGTTACCCACTCCAGGAGCCCAAGTGTGCCACGCCCCTAAATGGAAAAGCCCTCAATTGACATTAGAATGCTGGCTGTGTTCCCTCGGTCTCCCCAAGATCGAACACAAGATGAACCGTGGTGAGTGAGTCCTGCTATAGGTGGCCAGCCTCATGGTTTTTTTTTTTTTTTTTTTTTTTTTTTTTTTTGGAGACAGGGTCTCACTCTGTCGTCCAGGTAGGAGTGCAGTGGCACGATCTCAGCCCACTACAACCTCTGCCTCCCGGGTTCAAGTGATTCTCCTGCCTCAGCCTCCTGAGTAGCTGAGATTTACAGGTGCGTGCCACCACACCCAGCTAATTTTTTGCATCTTTAGTAGAGATGAGTTTTCGCCATGTTGGCCAGGCTGGTCTCAAACTCCTGACCTCAAATGATCCACCTACCTCGGCCTCCCAAAGTATTGGGATTACAGGCGTGAGCCACCTCGCCGGGCCCCAGCCTTGTCTTCTAGTTGGGCTTTCTGTTCATCGTTGCCAAGAAGCTGGGGTGGCTTTCTTCTGGGTGTATGTGGAGAGCCTGAGGTGGTATATCTCATGATGTGGCTTATGGTTCACAGGGTCTTTTGAGCTAAACTATCTCTGTGGGTCTCAGGTTTTTTTGTTTTTGTTTTTTTTTAAATCATGGCAAAATACACATGACATGAAATCCACCATCTCCATCATTTTTAAATGTATAGTTCAGTGACTTTGAGTATACACACATGGTCGTGCAGCCATCATCACCACCATTAATCTCCAGAACGCTTCCATCTTGTACCACTGACACTCTGGACCCATTAAACAGTAATTCCCAACGTGCCCTGCCCACAACACCTGGTCACCTCCATTCTGCAACCTGTCACTATCTATTTGACTTTCTAGGTGCCTCATAGAGGTGGAAGCAAATAGTATTTGTCCCTTTGTGTCTAGCTGTTGCGCTGAGCATAATGTCCTCAAGGTTCATCCACATGGTTGCATGTGTCAAAATTTCCTTCCAATTAGCCGGGCATGGTGGTGCACACCTGTAGTCCCAGCTACTTGGGAGGCTGAGGCAGGAGAATCGCTTGAACCCAGGAGGCGGAGGTTGCAGTGAGCCGAGATCGCGCCACTGCACTCCAGCTTGACAGAGTGAGACTTTGTCTCAAAAAAAAAAAAAAAAACAAAAACAAAAACAAAAAAACTGCCGTTCTTAAGGCTGAATAATATTCCATTGTGTTTATTTTACCACGACTTGGTTTGTTTCTACCTTCTGGCTCTTGTGAATAATGTTGTCATGAACAGGCAGCATGACCCTCCCTTCAGTACCCTGCTTTCAGTTCTTTTTGGTATATACCTATTAATGAAATTGCTGGACCATATGGCAATTCTGTATTAATTTTTTGAGGAATTAACACACTATTTTCCATACAGGCTGTACCATTTTACATTCCCACCAGCAGGGCACAAGGGTTCCAACAGTCCTCAATCCTTACTAGTACTTATTCTTTTCTGTTTTGTTGATGTTTGTTTATTTGTTTGTTTTGAGACAGAGCCTTGCTCTGTTGCCCAGGCTGGAGTGCAGTGGCGTGATCCCAGCTCACTGCAACCTCTGCCTCCTGGGATTCTCCTGCCTCAGTCTCCCTAGTAGCTGGGACTACAGGCATGCACCACCACGCCTGGCTAAGTTTTGTATTTTTAGTAGAGACAGGGTTTCACCATGTTGGCCGGGTTGGTCTCGAACTCCTGACCTCAAGTGATCCACCCACCTTGGCCTCCCGCAGTGTTGGGATTGCAGGCATGAGCCATTGTGCCCGGTCTTGTCTGGTTTTTTGAAGAAGCCGTCCTAATGGGTGTGAGCTGATATCTCAATGTAGTTTTGATTTGCATTTCCCTGATGATTAGTGGTGTTGAGCATCTTTTCATGTGCTTATTGGTCATTTTGATATCTTCTTTGGAGGAATGTCTTTTGCTCATTTTCTAAATTGAGCTGTTTGCTTTTTATTGTCCGGTCTAGACTTTTTTTTTTGGACCCAGGGTAACTGCAGTGCCTACCCTTTCAGCTACTGGTGGTAGTAACAGCAAAAATCCTAGCTTTCATTGAGCATTTACATCATCCACTAGGTAACATGTTTCCATGGATGCCCCACCCCACCCCCTTTAATCTCTTACACAGTCTTTTGAGAAAGATACTGTGATCATCTGCATTTTGCACTTGGAGAAATTGAAGCCAGAGCCATTGCCCAGGGTCTTGCAGCTAGTAAGCAATAAAACAACAGCTTAGCTCTGGTCTGACTCCATCCTTAGACGATAGTACTTATTTTCTTCCCCCCACCCAAGGAGCTGGTATTGAAACCTCTTCATACATAAGTTTATCCATTTGCTTAATAGGGAACCCTCAGTCCTCAGGATCTTGGTTTCTCTAGAAAACCGTATTTAGTTCTATATAAAGAATCATTTCCTAAAACCCCAAAGGTTTGCGTCTGAAAGCAAACACAGAAATATGCGGCAGTTTGAGTGCTAAATCGTCAGCTGCTCCAGAAATCTTTCTAAACGGAATGATACGATAACGATATATTCACCAAGGATCCAAGCCCCTGCCCACGCTCATTTAGTTGGTGGCTGCAGTATTGCTCTTGGAGTCCAATCCTTTCGCTACTTGTAAGTAATGACTTTGTGATCCTCGGGCCCGTTTCGGTGGAGAACCCCGCATGACCCTGTCTTTGTTCGTTATCTGTCCAGGTTTGGTGGTAGCGAGAGCAGAGTTGAAGGCAAGAGACGTTCATCTCGCCCCTCTGGAAGCACCGGCTTTCCACACAGTGGTTCTTTGGAGGAACATTCTCCGTTCTTTTTATGTTGGCTTTTATCTGGCCTTGGGTTCACACAGCTGGGGCCGGGGCCAGGGCCAGAGCCGTGACTTAGGGTTGGGAAGAAGTTGGCCAAAACATTCCCCAGCAGGGCTTGGGCAGGCCCAGGAAGTCCCGCCTAAAACACAGTGAACAAAGCTACCCTTGTCCACAGGCCTGGGGGTGGGAGGCATCTGGTCAGTGACACAAGCTTGGCCATTGTTTGTTGTGACCTTAGCCAACGTTTTTTAGCTGAGAAAGGGGAAAAAGAGGGGGAGTGAAGAAAAAAATAAAAAAAGAAGGTCTCCAGAAACGTTGCATCTGGAAAGTCCAGAACGAGTTGTTGATTTCCCAGCAAGCACTGGAGCGGATTTGGAAGGAACTGTGCAATGTAGTGGGTTCTTTGTGAAAGAACAGCAATGAGCAAAGCCACAGGAACCTCCTCTGGGGTGCCCAGAGCACTGGCCCTGGGCTAGCGACTTGCCTCAGCTTCATTTCCCGCAGAGGCTCCATGGACAGGAAGCCGGCAGAGTCTTGGCTCTGAGTCTGAGGGCTTCAGCCTGAACCCAAGACTCTCATCTGAGATAGCAGCCCCCAGAGAAGACTAGCTGTTCTCTGATGGTAAGAATTGATTTTTCTTGCCTGCAGATGTATGCTCCAGTTTGCTTTTCTCTGCATGTTCCTAAAATGACTTCACCATGGTAAAGAGGCAGCTCTGAAAACTGAGATGTGGGGTCTCACTGCTGAGCTGTGGTGGTCTGGGGACCCGGTGTGCTAGGTTGCACCTTTCACAGATCCAAGGAATGAGCAGGGAGAAAAAAAAAAAAAAGAAAAGACATGGGTCATTGTGTGAGAAATCAGGAAAAGCGGATGGAAGGAGGAGAAAGATTTATGGAGGATGTCTTGGAGAGAAAGGGAGTCTTGGCTCCCCTGGTTACCTGGGGAGCAGTTTTGTAGTTGGAGCTGTGGGATGGAGAAGCAGAGTGGCGACGTGATTTTAGTGGAGCCCAAACCTTGCTTCCTTCATGTCACTTTTTCCAAGTAAGAAACTTGGCTTCTGCCCACCTATCTGGCTTTTACCCCATGGCCCAGTTCTAGCTGGGACACTACAAGGCAAAAGCCATTGGAGGACTATAAAGCTTTATGAAGGGAAGGGGGAGCTCCTGCGGTCATGGCTCCCTAGCAGAAGTACCTGCCCAGTAATGCACTGTGCTTCCAGGCTTGGCTGAAACATCTTTCCAGTTTGGTGGTGGAGGCTGCAACAGTGATGATGGAAACTCTTCCAATACTTAGCGGTCCAACAGCCTTGTTTCACAAGTCTTTCCACCCCCACAAGTTACGCATCCATCTTCTTTCTTTGCAAAGCAGGACCTCCAAGAGAGTGGTGATCACTCTCCTAAGGCTCTGCGCAGCTGTGAGAAGCCCAGTTTGCATGGAAAGGCTAGCCTGTGTCGGCACGTGGTCTCCCTCCAGGATGCGCTCTCCCACCTCCCTGGGCCAGTCAGCATCCCTGATCCTGGCACGGCTTCCTGTTCCTACAGTGCCGGGGAAGGGAGATGGTGCTTGTTATCCAGGAGCGTCCTCTAACGGGTTAGTTGACCTAGGACAGTCCGCAGCAGCGCTTCTCAAAGGTTACCATGCATCTAAACCACCTGGGGATCTTTACAATGTAAGATCCGGTGCTGGGGCAGGGCCTGGGGCTCTGCATTAATAGATCCCAGAGGACTTCATGCTGTTGGTGCAGGGACCACACTTGGAGATTTGCTCCTGTGAGGAACCCAGACCAGTCACTCAAGTTCTGACCAAGGTGTGGCTGCCTTGGGTCTGATGGTAGAGCACTGAGAGTTTTGGCAGTCCTGTTTGTGGATTGTGGCTGGGTGCTTCATGGGGATGGAGGGATTAGCAGAGAACACTGAAGGGCTTGCAAGGAGCTGGGAAGAGCCAAAGTCAAGCTCTTGGGAAAAGGGCACGTGGGGTGCAGAGGCTGTCGGTGGGCTGCCCCCCAAGCTGAAGTGGACTGTGTGTTTGGGGTGTAATGTGAGCAGCCAGCCAGAAGTGCTAACTGCTAACAGGCCCAGAAAAATTCCACTGGAACCTGCCTTTGGTGCATCCGGGGTGATGCAGAGACAGAAGCCCAGGATTCCAGTTGCTAGGCAAATAGAGCTGAGACCACTCACGTGGCTCGGGGGAGTGACAGGGAAGAGGTGGACGCATCAGGACAGAACTCAGTGTGGTGAGAGGTGGGAGCACAGAATCCGGGGTGTGGTAAGGTGGGATCCTCGGTGTTTGGGGCACAGCCCACATTTCAGGAACAGTCAGATGCCTCCTAGACATGATGCCCATGTCTACACTTGAATGTGACTTTTTTTCTCCTATTAAAATGGCATGTCCTTAAAACATATATACTAGTGCTGACATTTAAATTATTGGACCAGGCGCGGTGGCTCATGCCTGTAATCCCAGCACTTTGGGAGGCCAAGGCGGGCGGATCGCCTGAGGTCAGGAGTTTGAGACCAGCCTGGTCAACATGGTGAAACCCCGTCTCTACTAAAAACACAAAAATTAGCCGGGCGTGGTGATGGGCGCCTATAATCCCAGCTACTTGAGAGGCTGAGAGAGGAGAATCGCTTGAACCTGGGGAGGCTTAGGTTGCAGTGAGCTGAGATCACATCACTGCATTCCAGCCTGGGTGACAGAGCGAGACTCTGTCTCCAAAAAAAAAAGAAAAGAATTATTAACTATATATATATGAAAGCCCTTGGAGACCATCTGGTCCAACTTCCGTGTTTTAAGATGAAGAAATTGAGGCCTCCCAGCAGAGATGAAAGAGGTTGCTCAAGATCTTCCAGCAAGACTGCTGCAGCTTTGGGGCTGGTACTCCAGCCCCGATTCCCATCCTGTGTTCCTCGCACGGTGGCACAGAGCAGTGGTAGGTCTCACACCTCCACAGCAAGGCCGTTGGCTGTCACCGTTTGCCTGCTTTATATGCGCCAGCGGCAGCAGCTCCGGAAATGTTCGTCCAATCAGGTTGGTGAGAATTGCACCCCTTACTGAGACTTGGAAACAGTTCCAGCCCTTATTAGACTTCATTTCCTCCAGTGCTCAGGGTTCAGACCTCATCAGGAACCATCTCTCGGAGTTAGAAGTCTTTGATTAGAATCACTTGGAGCACAGGCCATAGGCACTGCAGTCCATGGAATGAGTCTCCGTGGTGGGGAAATGAACTGCTTCCATTTTCTTTTACTGCTCACGGGTCACTCCAGCCAGCAACTAGCGGCCACAAAGCCCGGCCAGCTGGATCGCAGGTGCGGGCAGGCCATCAGAAGCACCTACCCTTATATCATAATGAGCTCCAGTCCGCCTTCCTTTACAACAGCACTAATTCCCCGAGGAAGCCCACTTTTGCCCCCGGTGCATCTGCGGGCAGCAGCTGTGTCACTTGTGTTTGAAGTTTCTTTCTGGTGAGCAGGCTGCTTTCCATGAGATACAGAATCTGTTACTGATCGAGCTGCGACTTTGGACTCCCTCCCTTGCTTCTGAACTTAGATCCATGTTGAATGCGATAGGATGCTTGGTGAATTTGGTTTTGGGGTTTTCCTCAGAAGTCTTAACAACTTTAGAAAGTGCCCAAAACAATGACATGTAAGGCATTTTGGGGCTTTGCAACTTAATACTAAAGGAAGGCTAGGGAGGATATTACGTAGTATTCCTTTCTCTCTCTCTCTGTCTCGGGTCCCTACCAAGTTTGGCAAAACACTCTTATTCCCAGGCTTTTTCCGCTGCAAAGGGAAGTGGACCAGCGGTCCTGTAGAGGGACCCTCATCGTACCAGGAACTCCCTAAGGAGTGTGTTAGGGAGTTAATCCACAGAATATCCTTCAAAAGCGTTTTCTAGGTCAGGACAAGTGATATCATTATAAATATCAACAAGCATAGAACACCTAGGGTGTATTTCAAGATCGTTAATCTTTGGGACGAAGAGAGAAGTACTGAAGTCTATCCCAACTCCTTCCTTTGACAAATAGGGACTTTTCAACATTCACTGGCCGTAACAGTGACCTGTGGCAAAGGGGAAGAGAATCCCAACTGTTCAGCCTCCCTGTACAGACCTGAGGTAATGCGCACTGCCGCATACCCTGATTTGGGCATGCATTTCATTTCCAATTTTTGTTACATCGCTTCGCTTTGTTGGTGTCTCAGACAAGCGTTTCTTTCCCACTGATTCTAAGTCAGATTTGGTTGAGTAAATAAACGGGTATCTAGACCAAAAGAGCTGGAGACCTCTTTCTCTTCAGAGCCCAGAAGTGTTTGGAGGGAAGCTTGCAGCAAGCAAAGCAATATTTCATGAAGATTTGTGTCTTGTCAGGCCTCTGTCATCTCTTTTGTTTATGTGACTGCTGTTCTTGGAAGCTGAGCTGGACATTTAACTGCCTTGAGATTTCCCTTGTGGTTTTAGGCTGTGTTACGAAAACCATCCCATGCATGGGTTATAGGACCACAGTGTTCGCGACTGGCAATCCCCCTATTTTACAGACGAGGAAACAGGAGCCTGGAGAGGCTGAGATAATTGCACACTCACATCTCGCTGTCTGGGAACACAGCACCTTTGTGTGCCTAGGCCTGTGTGCTGTCTCCTAATGCTTTTGTCATCCTGAGTTAGGGGTAGGATATCAGAATGGCCCACACTATTTTTATTCTGCTCGGGAAGGGGGAGGGGAAAGAAGCAACATTCCTCAACAGTTTATCAGGAAATGGAGAGTTTGAGTAAAATGTCTCTGTGAATCAAAAGCCGGTGAGCACCGTCATTCAGGTTTTCTGGCTTGGAAGCCGGAAGCTGGAACCGGCTACTGGGAGGAGACTACCTTGCCATTTAATAATTACATTTTTAATTGTACTGAAACATCGGGACCACAGAGACCTTGAAATGGAACAAAATGCAGGTTTTTTTTTTTTCCTGGGGTTCCCCAACCCCTCCAGGCTTCAAGGTGGGGAAGCAGTTACTGCTTCCCTTACTGTTTCTGGAGCTGTTCTCTCTATTTCAGGAGTGCTTGTGGAACGACGCCCCAGGTCCTCCACCCCAGATCCTGTGGTTCTAAAACACGGTCACAAGGCCTTTAGGTACCTGCTCCAAACCCCTCTATCAGAGGCCAGAAGAGTGACTCTGATATTTGGTGGCACAGTCACGCTGGTTCATTAATGCTGAGATTCTTCCAAACCATGCTGCAGAGTGGGCGTCTCTCAGATCCCCATCATGCCGTATGGTGCCGCTGGGGAGATGCCACCAACGAAAAGGACTAGCCATCTCAGATGCAAGAAACGTGCTCACATTCCGAGTTTTCCTCATTTCTTGCATTGTCTCCTCTGGAACCCTGTTAACTGGCCCTTCTGTCTTACACTGGGATAGCAGGTGCAACCGCCATAAAAATCTCATTCTCCAGAGTCAGAGGAGGAAGGGTCATGCAGGAACAGGGGTTCTGCAAGGCCCACATAGAAGGCGTTTCTTTTCTACCCTCTGCTGACCGCTTGATTCTCGGGTGTTTCAAGGCTGTGACATGGCTTCTGACCCAGGAGGGGCCATCCAACTCATCCTTGCGGTTTGCAGGATCATTTGCAAATCTTTTCATCAATCCTTGTCCCCCAGAGACTCCATATTTCCAGCCTGGCAAGTTTCCCTGTGCGGGTTAAAGGGTTGACTTCCTGTATCCTTGCT
This sequence comes from Macaca nemestrina, assembly GCF_043159975.1. Lineage (NCBI taxonomy): Eukaryota > Metazoa > Chordata > Mammalia > Primates > Cercopithecidae > Macaca > Macaca nemestrina. The sequence goes on along the minus strand of NC_092141.1, from coordinate 10,238,782 downwards.
GCATGGACTGCATTGTAATTATGTTCATCAAAATTCTTGGTTAACCAGATCACTCCATTTCTTTATAGGCTCAGAAAATACAGAGTCTATTGTTCCGTGTCCTCTCTCCGCTCAGTCTTGACAAGCATACCCCATAAACTGACTGGCCCTCAGGGATGTGCTGGGGGCTTGCAGGATGGCTGCGACTCTTGCCAGACCTACCAGGAGCTGGATAGGTCTGGAGCGTCCCAAGTGGTTCAGCCTTCAGACCCACGGCTGGGCACGGCTGGGAGAAAACTCCCACGGCCCTGATGTCCACCTCTTAGGGTGGGTGCCAGTGACAACCACAGTGTGAGGCTTCTTCTTGCCACTTCGTAGACAGAGGATAGTGATGATGTTGGTGGGGGGGAAGTAGCTAATGCAGATGAAGAAGAGTATGCCGGACACTCCATGGGGACTGGAGTTGCAACTTGGTTGGGGAGCCCAAGCAAGTCACTTTTGGATTCGTCCAAGGAGGCTGGTGGGGGTGGGCGTCTGATGTGAGCAAGTGGGGGATTCAAGCCAGCGAGATACAGATGATTGCCGCCACATCCATTGTCACCCCATTCATTGATCTACCCCAAGTAGTGAGGCCCGAGGACACCTGGACAGTGCCAGGTTTGGAAGAGGCCTGAGGACATTTGCATCTAAATGACTAAAGCCTCATTTGAGAAATTGCTTTTATGAATTCAAGGGGGTAGCCCTGCTCACCAGGTGATTTCTAATAAGAAGGATTTGAGGCAACACGCAGAGGACTCTGGTAAAGCCTCTGACAAATTTTGCACGTAGAAAACTGGAAGAAAGGAAGGCGACCCTCCTGGCTCTTTGGCTTCTTGCTAGTAAGAACTGCAGGTGTGCCTCATGCACCTGACCCCCTTTTCACATGGGTCCAACCACAGTGCCACAGGACACGGTCATGCTCAGGCCCAGGCCCCAAAATAGCCACATGCTCTTCTCTGTGTTTTGGCCTTGGGAACCCTTTGAGGGCTTACAAAGCCAAACAGGTGTTTCAAATGAGGTCTTTGGCAAGCCCAGGGTTCCTACTGATTTTTCCTTCAATCCACAAAGTGCTTTGGTCCCAACATATGTACCTGAATAGATTCCAGGAATCAGGATTCCCCACGGAAGCTGACTGCCCTCGGGGCCAATACAACCTGGTAGACGTGAGACTCGAAAGACACAGCACCGGGGCTTGGGTCTCCAAGGCCCCTTCCCTCTGTTGTGTTCCGTCTGGTTGAGAACCTGTCAGTTTCTAAGAAGAGACAAGAGTGGACTTGAGAAACAAGGACAGAGGATGGATGCCAACCAGGCAGGTCAGGTACCTGATACCTGATATTTGGCAGCAGGGGCAGTAGGATACGGATGCTTCATTATGGGGATGGGAGGAAGGGCAGCGTTTTCTTTCCATCTCCCTCGGTGTTCTCATGATCTCAGTGTTCCTCCTGCCTCTTGATCTCTTCTAGTATATATTATTATTATTATTATTATTATTATTATTATTATTATTATTTTGAGACGGAGTCTCGCCCTGTCACCCGAGCTGGAGTACAGTGGCATGATCTCAGCACACTGCAGTCTCCACCTCCTGGGTTCAAGCAATTCTCCTGTCCCAGCCTCCCTGGTAGCTGGGATTACAGGCGCACACCACCACGCCCAGCTAATTTTTATATTTGAGTAGAGATGGGGTTTCACCATGTTGGCCAGGCTGGTCTCAAACTCCGGACCTCAAGCAATCCACCCGCCTCGACCTCCCAAAGTGCTGGGATTACATGCGTGAGCCACCGCACCTGGCCTAGCGTATTTTTTTAAGTGGAGGGTTTTGTTTTGTTTTTTGACAGGGTCTCTGCTGCTCAGGCTGGAGAACAGGGTACAAATGTGGCTCACTGTGACCTCGAACTCCTGGGTTCAAGTAATCCTCTTGCCTCAGCTTCCCTAGTAGCTGGGACAAAAGGTGTGCACCACCACGTCTGGCTAATTTTTAAGTTTTTTGTGGCGATGGAGTTGCTGCGTTGCCCAGGTTGGTCGTGAACTCCTCTACCTTGGACTCCCAAAATGTTAGGATTATAGGCATGAGCCACCGCACCCAGCCCTTTTCTAGTAGTGTCTGTATTTGAGACTCAGGTTATAATTTCATTTTTTTACAGTATATATCGAGAATAGCAACATGTATACATGATTGTATAACTAGATTCATAATTACGTATGCGTTTCTGTAAGCTGCTTTCAGCGTACAGCCTGGATCCTTTTGTGCCGTGATTTCTTCATTCTTCACCTCTGTTTGTCTTGTTCTTTCAGGCAGTTGGAGCACATCCCTTACGTACGTTTACTAAGGAGGACATGAGTCCTTGTCTCTAGAAGAATGTGTTTCTGTTGCTTTCCCTCGTGAAAGACAGCTCGGCTACCAATAAAGGTCTTCGTATTTTTCTTATCATGCACCGGAGGCATCTTTCGAGATGTGGCTATAGAGAAGTTTGAGACCAGCCTTCTTTTTATTCTTGCACTGGTCTTCCCATGTAAATGATTACAGGACTTTTAGCCTTATCTTTGCTGTGTAAATACGTCGTTAGGATATGTCTGCTTGTTGGTCTTTTGAAATCCACTTTGCCTTGAACAGCGTAGGACCTCCCGTGCAGCCCAGCTCGGGAACTTTCCTCTCCATCAACCTTTATTTATTCTTTCTTTTCTGTTAGAGCTTTTCTGCTGGTCTCCTCTTCAGGAACAACCCAGTATCCATATCTTGGTTTGCTGTTCTGTCCTCACATTTGCATTTTTCCCATTTCCTTTGCATTCTGGGGAAAAAACAATTCTTGTTTGTTTTGTACATAACCAATTCACTTTGTTTTGCAGTACTAATTCTATGTTTTATTGCAACCAATGTGCATTTTCCTTCTGTTACAACCTTTCAAACTTCCCTATAATTTTTATCATTTCCTGTTCCTTTTTTATATCATTTTGGCTTTTCTTTTTTTTCAAACCAACTTGCCTTGTTTTGTTCTCTTACGAGTTTTTGCTCTTATATCATAGATGTTATTATATCTTCTTGCCCTTTGTTGAAGTTGCTGGATACTTTTCTGAGATGTTTCTTGTAGATATTATATGAGATCATGATGAAAAGTTTGTGTTTCTCTTGAGGCTTCTGGATGTTCTTCCTCAATCTATTTTCTGCAATAAAAGAAACGATACATATTATCTTGTCTCCCCCCTCCCCATTTGTGCAGCTTTAACAAAATACCTGAGACCAGATAGTGTATAAGGAACAGGAATGTATTTGTTTATTTGAGACAGTGTCTGACTCTGTTGGCTGGAGTGCAGTGACACAATCATAGCTTCCTTCCTTCCTTCTTTCTTTCTCTTTCTTTCTTTCTCTTTCTTTCTTTCTCTTTCTTCCTTTCTTTCTTTCTTTCTTTCTTTCTTTCTTTCTTTCTTTCTTTCTTTCTTTCCTTCCTTCCTTCCTTCCTTCCTTCCTTCCTTCCTTCCTTCCTTCCTTCCTTCCTTCCTTCCTTCCTTCCTTCCTTCCTTTTTCTTTCTTTCTTTCTTTCTTTCTTTTTTTCTTTCTCTCTCTCTCTTTCTTTCTTTCTCTCTTTCTCTTTCTTTCTTTCTTTCTTTCTTTCTTTCTCTCTTTCTCTCTCATTCATTCATTCATTCATTCATTGTTCTGGGCACTGTGCTGAGATTAAAGCTATGAAAAAAGAGATAGGGACATGGCCCTGTGTTCCCGAATCTTATAGTTTATTTCTTTGTTGATATGGCAGCTCCTTCAACCTCCTCCTTCCAGGCCAAGTCGCTGAATCTCTGACCTTTAAAAGAAAACGAAGACCCTGTCAGGGTCCAGCCTGTCTCCTGTATAACTACTGGCAAAGACTGCAGTCCTCAGTGACAGTGCCAGGGGTCCCCTACTCGTTTCTGAAATTTCTGAGTATGGCCAGAAAGGCTGCTGGAGTTGGGGAGCGCAATGCTTTCACCCATGAGACAGGAAATGCGCCCAGTATTCTTAGAGACACAGACTCTGGGGCTGGTGATGTCACTGTTGCTTGATTTGTGTCTTAACCCAGAGTCGGAGGAGATTGTCGTTCTTGGGTAGCTGTTCCCAGCTCTGTGTAGGAGTCCGCCTACCCTAAACAGGTGTCCACCAGGAAGGCGTGACGTGGGAGTGAACTGGCAGTCTCCAGCCCTGCTGGGTCTTGATCGTCCTGGTGGGCCCTGGCAGCCCCACTAGTAATTGGTTGACTCCCTGAGGAGTGCAGAGCTGGCAGTGAGGCCACTCCTGGCTACTGAGTCCAGGACGACTCCGGGACTCAACCCTCCCAGGCGTGCCCAGCCATGCCCTGGCTGCTTCTGGGTGTCCGGCTGCCTCTGTGGTTGGGGAAGAGAGAACTTACTGGAGAGTCCTTTGTGGAGGAGCCTTCAAGCAGTGCCAATCACGGCACTGGGCTCATTAGCAAGCATTGCCATAGCAACGGGTCTGCCAGAAAGTGGCTCGTTAGGCTGACAACTTCAGAGCTGTTATATATAGATCTGGGTGTGGGGGGAGTGGGGGTGTGGGGCCCTGTGGATATGCTTTTCTTTAGAGCTCCTATTGCTTCTGGGTTTGGGGTGTGAGAGGACGCAGAGCGGGAGACCTTAAAACCGTCTGATCCGGCTGCTAAAGCGAGTGTCTGACGACCACCCATTAACGCCAGCAAGTAGCGTTTGCTCGCAGCTTTAGGAGAAGGTAAGAGTCAGGTGTTCTCAGAAGCCTCCGGAGGGGGAGAGAGTCCCGGAGGTGGAGGTGGCACCCAGGTTGAACTTGAGCTTGAAGCATGGTGGGAGCAGAGTAGCGGGGTCTGCACCGCCTGGAGGCTGCAGAGACAACCTCCACTGTCTGTTAAATAGTTTATTGGAAGGGTTTGGGGCAATGGGACAGAATCTTTTTCTTTAATAAGTCACTGTGCAGCCCAACACTGTCTTTTTACAAATCATGCTTGTACAAATTCTATGATCTCAGTTTTCATTTCAGAAGTGATGTTTTTCTAAGTCGCTGTCTCTAGCGCTGCAACGGAGTGGCTTCAGAGCCCAGGACTCACCCAGGATCATTGTTACAAATGCAGCCTCCCAGGCCGCTTTGGAGATTGAGTCAAGGCCTGAGAGTGTGCATTTGAACTCACATCCCAGGTGACTGCTGGGGTGCCCTGCGGTGACCATACTTTGAGAAACACTGCTGTAGGGGGATTTGTTTTTGAGCTCTGTAATCTCTGGGTGACTTTGCTTGCCTGCTTTTTTTTTTTTTTAAAGGGGGAATCAGTAGCCACCATTAAGGGGAAAATGTTGGGGGTTGCGTTGTTTTTTTAAATACAGAGACAAGGAAGTCAGCCAGCAGCTAGGGAACGTGACGGCCTGGACGCGGGCGGTGATATTTTTGCACATCATATGCTCACTTGGGGACTGGGAGACAAGCAGGAGGATCAGGCTTGAGTCGTCATCCTCTTTGGGAAGGAGCTGGGGTGTCGGGTGGTCTCGGTGGGGAAATAGAGCTGAGTAGGTATAGCTGGGGAGAGATGTGGCCCACCTTTAAGGTAACTGGATAGAAGTCTCTAGAACAAAGCTATTATTTGTATTAATTAATTTTGTATAGAGATGGAGTCTTGCTACATTGCCCAGGCTGCCCTTGAATTCCTGGCCTCAAGCAATCCTCCTGCCTCAGCCTCCCAAAATGCTGGGATTACAGGCATGAGTCGGTGCATCTGACCAGCTGATATTTTTAAGCTGTTTGCTTTTACCATTTAACTAACTGTGCCACGCTGGGCAAGTTATTAAACCCTCTGCATCTCAGATGCATTGTTTTAAAGCAGGGATAAATGCCATCTATGGCAGGCTTGTTGTGACGAGTAGCTGATTGTCTAAAGCACCCGGTCCAGTCTGGCATGCATTATAGATACTTGGTGACTGGTAAAAAGCCATTATTGATGGATACAAATGGATCTGAGCTCAGATATTTCTCGAGTACTTTCTACAGTGGGGTTCTGAAGTAGTCTAGAAACCTCCTGATGTTACCTATAAAATAGCGTGTGTATGTGTGTGTGCGCACCCATTTTAGGGGACAGAAGATCCATAGCCTTCCTCAGATTCTTAGAGGATGTGCTTTCCATATATATCATTGAACAGGTTGCCTACTGAACAGGGAGGCCCGGGTGAGGGTGGATGGAGAAGGACTGGAGCCTGGCCTTGCACTCTGGCCGAGGGACGGTCCCTTCTCGAGGAAGAGGCCGCGTTTTATCATTCCCACAAAGACACCCTGTGTATTGGGTAAAGAATTTCCGAGTTAGAGAAAACTTCCTTCATTTCCCCCACCCCCACTCCTGCTACCTCCGATCTTGTTCCTTCCAGGTGGGGTCCGTCCCCAACCCCCTGGGCCCATGTCACCTCTGCTTCTAGTTCAGTTCCCACGGGAAAGCGCTGACAGAATTGAAGGGAAAAAGCCACAGGACTAAGGAAGAGAAGGGAAGGATTTAACTTGGAAGGAAACTAATTAGAAGAATAAGATTGAGAGAGACCTTAATTATTGGGTGGTTACGCACACTGTATCCTCTGGATGCCTGGGGGCCGGCTGCTTCTGCCCCTCCGTGGCCATGAAGGGTGAGATAATGCTGGTGCCACTGGACCTTAAGTGAGGACTTGAAGGTAGGGAGGTCTAACTTCTGCCTTCAACACACTTGTAAAAATTTTTTTATTTTTTTATTTTTTCTTTATTTTTTCTTTATTTTTGAAACAGTCTCACTCTGTCACCCAGGCTGGAGTGCAGTGGCACGATCTCGGCTCACGGCAACCTCCGCTTCATGGGTTCAAGTGATTTTCCTGCCTCAGCCTCCCAAGTAGCTGGGATTATAGGCACCCGCCACCACGCCTAGCTAATTTTTGTATTTTTAGTAGAGACAGGGTTTCACCAGGTTGGCCAGGCTGGTCTTGAACTCCTGACCTCAGGTGATCCACCTGCCTTGGCCTCCCAAAGTGTTGGGATTACAGGCGTGAGCCACTGTGCCCAGCCAAAAAAAAATTTTAATTGTGGTACAGTACACATGACAAAATATTTATCATCAGTGATAGTTATGCATTCATGATATTGTGCAACCTTTCCCACGATCCAGTTCCGGAACATTGTCATTACCCCAAAGGGAAAACCTGTACCCATCCTCCGCTCCCCAGGCCCCTGGAAAGGACGGATCTGTTTCTATCCCTATGGCTCTGCCCATTCTGGGCATTTCATATGAATGAAATCAAAGAAGACGTGGTCTTTTGTGTCTGGCTTCTTCCACTTAGCATAATGTGTTCAAGGTTTATCCGTGTTGTAGCATGTATCACGGCTCCATTTTTTAAAATTTCTGAATAATACTCTTTTGTATGTCTATACTACACTATCCATCTGTTGATGGAGATTTGAGTTTTTTTCCACTTTTTGGCCATTATGAATGACATTGCTATGAGCATCCATGGACCAGTTTTTGTTTGACTGCTTGTTTCTAGGTTTTTGGGTCTGTACCTGGTTGTCTCCCTGTCTTTTGACTCCTGACTTTTTAAAAGTCAGCCATCAGGAGGAACTTCTTTCTAAGAGAAGAGAAAGGTGATGGGACTGTGGCTGCCTCGGGAGATGGAGGCAGAGTGTGGCCCTGCAGGAGGGAGATGTGGAGACCACCTTCGCCACATCAGCCACGTTAGGAGATGGGCCTGGTGGCCCCAGTCCCCTCCTCCTCCCTTCTTTCAGCATCTCATGGCCCTTCATGGCTCAGTATCAGGGTGCCTCCCACCCTCTGTAAGGTCCTGAATTTACAGAATGGAGGAGACCTCCTTGGTCATCAGTGTCTTGCGGAGAAGGGACGGCATCATTATTGCTCTTTCATGGGTGGGACACTGAGGGTCACGGGTTGGGTCCACTGGCTTTCCAGCCCCTGTAAGGAGTGGTCTCCTTACTGCCCAGCCCTCTCACCAGAACGCACTGGCTAGTTCTCAAGCTGTTAACCTCCCCAGCAGGTGTTTGCCTTCCAAGGAGGGTAGTATTGGAAACAGAAACCTCAGAGAAGTGACTGTTGATGGTGACATTTCAGACAGAGGGATGGTGAGGCGAGGGTGGAGGTCAGTATCGCCGTAGACAGAGACTGTGTGAAGCCCTTCCAGCGGAAACCCCCATTCATTGCGCATCCCTCAGGATGCCTAGGTGCCGGGTTGTTTATTGTTACCCTCTCCAGTGTCTTCCGCAACTGGGCTCATATTATCACCCTTCGTTTCACAGATTCGAGAATAGCCTGGTGAGTCAGTAGCCTGTGGTCACATGGCTGTCAAGTGGTCCAGGCAGGATTGGCACTGAAGGCTGTTTGAGCCTCAGGGCTGTTTTCACTGTGCCTATGGGTTCCCGTCTCTGCACCCCTTTTCTGGCCCTGTCAGTGTTGGATCCTTCCCATTTCCTCCCAGGTTATTTGGGTAAGCACCCATGTGGCTTTCCCACATTTGATTGAAGGAGAAACTAGAATATTTCACTCAAGGAGAGGACACCTGGCGTCTTGCCCCTCTGGTTCTAGAATCTCTTTCATCAAACCCTCATGCCTGTCGTTGTATTTTTTTGTTCTTTGATTTGAGACAGGGTCTCACTCTGTCACCCAGGCCGGAGTGCAGTGCTGGGATCACAGCTCACTGCAACAACCTCCTAGGCTCAGGCGATCCTTCCACCTCAGCCTCCTAAGTAGCTGGGACCACTGGCATATGCTACCACACCCGGCTGATTTTAAAAATTATTTGCAGATGGAGTCTTCCTGTGTTGCCCAGGCTGGTCTCAAACTCCTGGGCTCAAGCCATTCTTCCACCTTGGCCTCCCAAAGTGCTACGATTATGAGTGTGAGTCATTGCACCCGGCCCTAACCCTCATTTTTAATCCCCTGGCCCCCCGCCCATGCCGACTTTATTTCCAATCCTGTTGGACAGAGCGTGCATCTCCTGTGCATGGCATACTTCTCTCTTTCAACATGCACACGTGCACACGCACACACACACACACACGCGCGCACGCACCTTGTTATAATAATCCTATTTGTCTTGCATGTATTTTGGCCATCCTCCAATCCTGGAGAGGCCGCAGCAGTGTGGAGGCCCAGGTAAACCTGCCCAGATGTGGGCTTATGCTTCCTGGACGTGCTGGTGAGACAGCAACCTGGGACCCTGGTGGGATGCCACACCATGTTGAGCCTGGCTGCTGTCCACCTCCCTGTCTCCTGCTTTCTTAGAAGACAGTCTTCCATACGGAATCAAATGGGCGCTGCAGGTTAGCAGGTGTAGGAGACGGAGCGTCTGGGGCATAGGGGAAAGCTTTTAATTAAGTTGTGAAAATTCATTATGAAACTTACACCACAGCTACGCAGAAGGGAGGCTGTGTTTACTCAAAGTCACCCAGCAGCTCAGATTTACTCGTTCCCTCCGATGACATGCAGGGCACCACGGGAAGCCACGGCACGTGGTTTTGCAACCTTCACAAAGCATGAGAGCAGCCTGGGAGCTGTGTGTCTCTGCCGCTCTCTTTCATTCTTTTACCTTGTTTCCCTAAGCGGGGGTCACCAGGGACCACCACTATGGGCGCAGCTGAGGGATACTGAGGACATTTGGGAACCGATTACCTTTACTGTTTGTGAATAGCCCCTGGCTTTGCTAAGAAATTCATGGCTACTCTCTTCATGTGGCTAGAATTCTGATTTTAATCAATTAACTTCAAAAGGCATAGCAATCTTATGAGCTAATTTGGACTCTCTGTCCTAATTTTAAAATGTTCTTTAGCTAACAACTTTGGTTTCGGTGTGTATGGGAGAAAATTTAGGTGGAACAGATAGGTAGAAAAGAGAATGTAATAATTGCCTGTAATCCCAGCACCCAGGGATCATGGCTGTTTGTTTTATTTTTCTTTGTTTTGAGATGGAGTCTTGCTCTGTCGCCCAGGCTGGAGTGCAGTGGTGCGATCTCTGCTCACTGCAACCTCCACCTGCTAGGTTCAAGCAATTCTCCTGCCTCAGCCTCCAGAGTAGCTAGAACTACAGGCACACCCCGCCACGCCTGGCTCATTGTTTGTATTTTTAGTAGAGATGGAGTTTCACTATGTTGCCCAGGCTGGTCGCGAACTCCTGAGCTTAGACAATCCGCCCACCTTGGCCTCCCAAAGTGCTGGAATTACAGTCGTGAGCCGCTGCGCCCAGCCATGGCTGTTTTTTTTAGTATGTGTCTACTCGATATCTAGTTTCTTTATATGTCGGTTACATTTTTCTCTGATATGTTTTTTAACGAAAAGTAACTCTATACATGGTTGAAAGAATTAAACCTCACATAAGTGCATACAATGGGAAGTCAGCGTCTTTTCTGTCTCCGAGTCCTAGTTCTTTTTGCCAGAGTGATCTGGACCCTTGGCGAGAGAAGCTCCATCCAGCTCTTCATGGATTCTCAGCATTATTATAGAATGTTTTGCATCTCGCTGTGGGATGACTTGCATTAATTACTTCTGCTAGGCTTGCAAAGCAAGCCTGGGGCCTTGTCTGCTGCTGTGCTTTGTGGTCTGGGAATTTCAGACTTCAGATTTCACAGTGGGAGCTGGTGGAGTGAGAGGGCCCTTTTGCAAGCCCAGCACCCTGTGAGTGATTTTCTACGGGGCCGTGGAGAAAGCCCAGCTCCATTAGCTGAATGGCATTTTTCTCTCTGCTCCCAGAGGAGCTGTCCCCTGTGCAGGGGCTCTGAAAGCTCGGGTGCTCCTCATCGCTCATGCTCATGCAACCCCTGAGATCACGTGTATGCTGCCTCTGACCTCAGGGGTTTGTGGGCCACAGACTTCCCAATGTCAAGCTACTCTAGGGTGAATTCATCAGCCTCTGCCTTCCTGGTTTAAAAACGCTTACAAAAATGCCAAATGGGTGTGATCTTCTCTTTCTCCTCCAACAGAAGCCTGGAATGGTCCCCCCACCGCCAGGAGAAGAAAGCCAGACGGTCATCCTTCCACCTGGCTGGCAAAGCTACCTGTCACCTCAGGGCCGGCGGTACTATGTCAACACGACCACCAATGGTGAGTGCCGCTTGGGGGAGCATCCTGCACCGACCCCCTGGCGTTCTGGCTCTCTAGAGGGGCAGGTTTTTTCACCCTTCTTCACCTCTCTGTTTGGGGGCTTTGTCTTCTTAAGTCTATGCTCAGGGTCTGCAGAGTCTTACTCCTCTCACTGTGCTGGGTGGTAGGGGTGCACATCTGGGGGTGTAGTTCTGGGAGTATCTTGGAAAGAAGGCTGCCCTTCATGGTTTGAGTCCTCCTTGGACCCTCACGTCCTCCCTGGGTATCTGCGTTAAACCCAACCTCTTCGTCTGGGGCTGTGTTTTCTCAAAGGTATCTCAAAAGGTTCTGTGGTCAAAAGGTTCTGTGGTCAACAGCTGGTTTGAATAAAATGAATGAGGCAAAGCCACTGCATGATCTCTTGGAATTTGGAAGGTTTGAATGATCTTGAAGCTTCAAAACGGGGATTGCAAATGTGAGGTTTCCCTAATTTCGCTACAACATCATCTTTTTCCTTAAGTATCTCACTGGCTGGTGTTTCTCCGGATGTTGTTTGGGAAATGCTGGGGGTACTTAGGGGTTATTTATTCCATCAAATAGTACAGTTTCCACGTGCTTTTCTGAGTTGAATAGGACCACACCTCAATGCCGCCAATCATTAGAGACCTCCCGGGACTTCAAATGACCCCAGGATCCCCAGAAGTTGGCTGTAGATGGTCTGTAAAAGGGAGTGCACCGCGTGGCAGGTTCTGTAACAAGGCGAATAGAGGGCACTATTGTAGCCTGTGGTCTTGGGCAGGGCAGGACAGGGCAAACCAGCTAAACAGAACTGTGTCTTGACCTCCATGACTCCCCAAAGAAATTACCATGAGAGGCCAGGCGCGGTGGCTCACGCCTGTAATCCCAGCACTTTGGGAGGCCGAGGTGGGTGGATCACTAGGTCAGGAGATCGAGACCATCCTGGCTCACACAGTGAAACCCTGTCTCTACTAAACATACAAAAAATTAGCCGGGCGAGGTGGTGGGCGCCTGTAGTCCCAGCTACTCTGGAGGCCGAGGCAGGAGAATGGCGTGAACCCAGGAGGCGGAGCTTACAGTGAGCCGAGATCACACCACTGCACTCCAGCCTGGGCAACAGAGCGAGACTCCGTCTCAAGGGAAAAAAAAAAAGAAATTACCATGAAAGAACTGAGAGGATTTAAACCAACAAAGTTAGATTTAGTGGGGATCATAGACATGCGTGCCGAGGCAGAAGACGAAACTCCTACCCAAATCCACCTGCTGGCTCAGCCTTGGCCTCTCACTCCTCTGTGCCCACCTGACTACATGACCACCCCTTCCCACCTGCGGGTATCGTTACTACAGCTGATGATTATCAGCCTGCACCAGGATGGGGGGGGGGTCCTAGTGACAGGGGAGCCAGCTACTGTTTAGCAGAGACACAAAGAGGGCAGTTGGTTTATTCGTATCCCCTGGCAACCTGACCTTCTGCAGGCTCAAGAGGCGTGGTCTAGTGGAAGAGGTAATGAAGTTTCTAGGAAAAGGGAAGTAGGACTATTTCTGACCGTTCTAATCTTCCACTTCCTCAAAACAAACACATGAACAGCTTTGCACTGTTACCGAAGACTTGAAGTTTCAGAGAAGAGTGTGTCTATGTATACAAAACACAGAATTTGGACCGTAGGACCATGAGATCATCAGTTATTTGGGACAACATTGGATCCAGATTTTTGGAATGTCAGGTTGCCAGGGGATATGAATCATTTGGATCCATTATTGTCTCAACTAACCTACTCTATTGCAAAGGGGCATGGGGGAAAATGGCTTTCTGAATGTCAGCATCTTTATCTTTTTTTAAGTTAGAGAATAGTTTATTTTCAGGGTAAAAAATTCAGTAAGTACAAAAGGATTTAAAATAAAAAATAATCCCTGGTCTCACCTTTTAAACATATGTACATTTATTCTTTTAAAGTAATTTGGAAAACATTGTCTATGTTGTCCTTTATATTACTTTGACAGTGTATGTGGACATCTTTCTATACTTCGTACATTTCAGTCTAACTCATTCTTTTAAACAGCGGTGTAGTAATCCATTGCGTGGGTATGCTATTAATTTCACCAGCATTCTATTAATGGATGTTTAAGTCACATGTATATCAATAGACAGTGTCTGGCAGCTTTTTTTCTGGGACTCAGAATTTAGCAGATGCCACTGGTGAGAGCTTTCTTATGGGTCCTGGGATATAGTGATCCCATGGAGACTCCAGGCCTGGGGTCAGTGAACTTTTTCTGTAAAGGGCCACGTAGCCAGTAGTTAGGCTTTGAGGGTCATGTGGTCTCCATCCCAGCCACTTAGCTCTACTGTCGCACCGTGAAAGCAGCCCTGGATGATAGGTAAACAAATGAGTGTAGCTGTGTTCCAATAAAACTTTATCTATGGATCCCAAAATAGGAATTTCAAATAACTTGTGTGTGTTATAAAATATCATTGTTTCGGCCGGGTGTGGTGGCTCACGCCTGTAATCCCAGCACTTTGGGAGGCCGAGGCGGGTGGATCATTTAAGGTCAGGAGTTCCAGACCAGTCTGGCCAACATGGTGAAACCCCGTCTCTACTAAAAATATCAAAATTTTCTGGGTGTGGTGGTGTTCGCCTGTAGTCCCAGCCACCCGAGAGGCTGAGGCAGGGGAACTGTTTGAACCCGGGAGGTAGAGGTTGCAGTGAGCCAAGATCACGCCATTGCACTCCAGCCTGGGCAACAAGAGCAATACTCTGTCTCAAGAAAACAAACAAAAAAAAATGTAAAAGATGATTTTCGTTGGCAAGTTCACTGGGCCATATGATAGTTGGTTTCGTCCCCTGGGCCACAGCTGCTGGTCCCTGCTTCAGGCTGTCTGTTGGCTCGACGAGGACTTGCCCTGTTTGCCTTTGCTCTCTTTATTTATTTATTTAGACAGACTCGCACTCTGTTGCCCAGGCTAGAGTACAGTGGCACGATCATGGCTCACTGCGACCTCAACCTCCTGGACTCAAGCACTCCTCCTATCTCTGCCCCCTCAGTAGCTGGGATTACAGGCATGTGTCATCACGCCAGGCTGATTTTTTTGTTTTTTATTTATTTGCAACAGGGTCTCACTCTGTTGCCCAGGCTGGAGTGCGGTGGCACGGTCGTGGCTCACTGCAGCCTCAACTTCCTGGGCTTAAGTGACCCTCCCACCGCAGCCTCCTGAGTAGCTGGGATTACAGGCACGTGCCACCACCCCTGGCTTTTTGTAGAGATGAAGTTTTGCCATGTTGCCCAGGCTGGTCTTGAATTCTTGGCCTCAAATAATCTACTGATCTACTGGCCTTGACCTTCTAAAATGTTGGGATTACAGGCATGAGCCACTGTGCCTAAAAGCAGTTTGTTTTGTTTTGTTTTTGTTTTTTTTTGTAGTAGAGACAGCGTTTCAGTATGTTGCCTAGGCTGATCCCAAACTTCTGACTTCTGCCTCTGCTTCCCAAAGTGCTGAGATTATAGGCATGAGCTATCGTGCTCGACTCTCTCCTTCTCTTTTATGCTAAAAATAATCCCAGCACCTACCTTGGTCTTACATTCTAGATATATTATGCCAGTTTTTATTCATTACTTGTCTAACTCTTTTTTTGAAGCAGTCTTGCTCTGTCACCCAGGCTGGAGCACAGTGGCATGATCTCGGCTTACTGCAAGCTCCGCCTCCCAGGTTCGCGCCATTCTCCTGCCTCAGCCTCCCAAGTGTCTGGAACTACAGATGCCTGCCACCACGCCTGGCTATTTTTTTTTTTTTTTTGTATTTTTAGTAGAGACGGGGTTTCACCGTGTTAGCCAGAATGGTCTCCATCTCCTGACCTCGTGATCCGCCCACCACAGCCTCCCAAAGTGCTGGGATTATAGGTGCAAGCCACCACACGCGGCCTTAACTCATTGTTTATCTGTTTGATTGAATCATTCGTTCAACACATAGTTTGAGCCTCAGATATATATACCAGGCAGAGTGAGTCTTGGGATACTGGGGATTTAATAAGAACAAAGTCTGTCGTCAAAGTGTTTATCTTCTTATAGAATTTCAGTGAAAGCCTATCTGATTCAATCAGGAAAGGGTTGTGAAGCAGGAATCCAGGGTGTTTTAAGAGCATGTCACAGAGAGACCCTAGGGAATCAGGGAGGCTTCCTGGAGGAGGAAGCTGCAGGATAGGAAGGGTATGGAAGGGGTAGGGGATGGGGAGTGTCTTACTGGTGGCAAAGAGTCAGCTGTGTTTGTAGGGATCACGCAGCCCTTGAACATCATATTAATAATTCTGCTCGATAGTCTAAGGGAGAAGGAAAGCAGCTATCTTTCTGATTCTCCTCTGGAATCATTTCTTAGACTTGTTTTATTTGGCTGTAGAGATGTTTTAAATATTTTTTAATCTGCCTGCCTTTCTGCAGGAAGGCATCTATGAGAATAGCCACTCAAGTTTATCTTACCTCCTGACTCTTGGAGGCACCTGAGCTTGTGCCTCCTCACTGCTGGGCCAGCTGCATCTGCCTCTCTGCCTGGCCCCTTGCTTAAGCATGTTTGCTCTGTCTCTCTCCAGGTGGCATTTCATCCACATGCCGGCCCAGGGCCCAGAAAGTATGGTCCTGGTTCTAAGCAGGCCATTCTTCTCTTCCTCTTTGTCTGTCTGCCT
This sequence comes from Macaca nemestrina, assembly GCF_043159975.1. Lineage (NCBI taxonomy): Eukaryota > Metazoa > Chordata > Mammalia > Primates > Cercopithecidae > Macaca > Macaca nemestrina. The sequence continues at coordinate 10,223,041 of NC_092141.1, read as the reverse complement.
TTCTTCCAGACACTTCTAATCTTTCTCTCTTAATCCCTAATCTCTTCTTTTCCAGAGGGTGCCTGGGGATAATAGGTGATCTGTCCCCATTTTTATACCTATAACCGGTTGAAAGTCTAATTTACATTTGTATTACCTTGCCTTGGCTAATCTGTTTGTTTTCTTTCTTTCTTTTTTTTTTTCCCCTCCTTTTCTTGTTTTGAGAGTCTTGTTCTGTCGCCGGGCTGGAGTAGAGTGGCGCAATCTTGGCTCACTGCAACCTCCAACTCCCTGGTTCAAGCGATTCTCCTGCCTCAGCCTCCCAAGTAGCTGGGATTACAGGCACGTGCCACCACGCCCAGCTAATTTTCGTATTTTTAGTAGAGACGGGGTTTCACCATGTTGGCCAGGATGGTCTCAATTTCCTGACCTCATGATCTGCCCCCCTCAGCTTCCCAAAGTGTTAGGATTACAGGCGTGAGCCACCACGCCTGGCTGGCTAATCTGCTTATTTTCACATCCATTTAGGATTTTGTGGATGAGGTTGTCACAGTGCTAACCACTGAGCCAAGCTCTGGGGATCCAAAATCAAATTAGATGCTGTCTCTAATCTCAGAAGCTGCAGTTCTAACAGGGCCAGAGACACATATAAACCTAGAAGCGTTACAATTATTTGTGCGGAAATGTGGGGGCTCGAGGAAGGGAGTAGTCAACTGTATCTGAGTATCAACCAAGTCTTTGCAGGGCGGGAGGGGGCAGCCTTGACTCAGGCATTCCAAGCCAAGGTTACGGCATGAGTAAAGACCAGGCAGCGAGAGAGAAACAGCGGATGTGTTTGGCATTGGTTAAGGAACAAAGAGGTGAGAGAGAGAGTCAGGGGCCTTGAGGCATTTTGAGGAGTCAGGTCTTTATCCTGTAGGCAGCGGGAATCCATGGGAAATTTCCAGGCGATGGCGTGACATGATCAGAATATTGTGGCAAGGTTGCTTGTGCGGCAGAGCAAAGGCTTTAAGGCCAGTAAGCATGGAAGCTGACGGACTAAATGAGAGGAGAAATAATGAGGTCAAACACCAATTCTACAGCAGTGGCTGGAGAGGAGGAGGTGGAATCTGTCAGACAGGATATGGCAGGTCAGGGACTGGGACTGCCTAGAAGTGTCTGGAAGAAAGGTAGACAGACAAAGAGGAAGAGAAGATTTGTCTGGGTTTTCTGCCTTGTGTGATGGGACCGTACAGTGAGTATAGGGTATTCAAAGGAGAAACAGGTTAGGAAGAAAGAAAATGAGTTCGTGCTGAGTGTGTGGTTCCCTGGTGTGCGTTCAGGGAGAGGTGGCTGGCGTTTAGATAGCTGCAGTGTGACTTATAGAGGACTTCTGAGCTGGAGATGGGAACTTGGGGACCCATGTGGGTACACGGCCTGACATGCAGAGAGTAGAATGGAGTTTGCCGCTCCTTGCCCCGTTGGCCCGGCCACTGTTGATCAGTGACCAACCTGCCCAGCCACACAGCGTGGCCCAGGATTTGCGTTTCATCAGCAGAGAGGTGAAGTGATGAAGATGTAGAAGATCACCCAGGGCCTTCCAGCACGTGTTTAAGGCAGCAGCCAAGGAGACTTTGAAGGAATTGTCAGAGATCCGAGGAATCCAGGAGAAGGTAATGCCATAAAAGGCAAGGGAGAAAAGATTGTCAGGCAGGGCAAGTCAGAGACAGACTGAAATATAGTTCAGGTTTATGATAAGAGTGATGTTTTAAATCACTGGGGAAAGCGCGGATTATTTAGTAAACGGCGTTGGGCCAGATGGCTAACAGGAAGTTTCAGTGGTTAATGCAGTAATGCTGTTGCTTTCATGTAAACTCGCCAACGCCATCAGAGCATGCTCCGTGGACTTTGGAAGTCCCCGTCTTTCTTGTGGCTCTCTGGAAATTTCATTATGCACAGTGGCCTTCAGTTCAGCCCCAGGAACTCCCGGGGTTTTGGTATCAGGAAATCGCTTGTCTTGCACTGTCCAGGGAAGCTCTCCATTCCCACCAAAAGTTGACTGCATTGCTGATGGTTTGGGTTGTATTTAGTGCATGGATAGTGAGCTATTATCAATAGCCTACCCCATCCAGGGACCTCAGCTAGTGCTAAGGAGACTGTCTTAGTCTGTGCAGGCTGCAGTAACAAAATACCATAGACTGGATGACTTATAAACAATGGAAATTTACTGATCACAGTTCAGGAGGATGGGAAGTCCAGGATCAAGGTGCTGGCCGATGTGGTGTCGGGCGTGGGCCTGCTTTCTGGTTCATAAGGACAGCTGCATTCTCACGTGGTGGAAAGGACAGACAAACTCCCCTGGGTTTCTCTTTTTTTTTTTTTTTTTGAGACGGAGTCTTGGTCTGTCGCCCAGGCTGGAGTGCAGTGGTGCGATCTCGGCTCACTGCAAGCTCCGCCTCCCTGGTTCACGCCGTTCTCCTACCTCAGCCTCCTGAGTAGCTGGGACTACAGGCGCCCGCCACCACGCCCGGCTAATTTTTTGTATTTTTAGTAGAGACGGGGTTTTACCGTGTTAGCCAAGATGGTCTCGATCTCCTGACCTCATGATCCACCCGTCTTGGCCTCCCAAAATGCTGGGATTACAGGCGTGAGCCACCGCGCCCGTCCTGGGTTTCTCTTTTAATGGCACTAAGTCCATGATGGTAGAGCCTGCACGACTTAGTCACCTCCTAAAAGCGCTGCCTCTTCATACTGTCACATGGGGAATTAGGTTTCAACACGTGAATTTGGAGGGGACACAAACATTCAGACCATGGCAGGGACCTCTTACTTATACAACAACAAATAATTTTTTTTCGAGAGATACAGCACAACATTTTTTGTTCCATTTATAATTGAAAGGTTGGCCGGGTGTGGTGGCTCTCACCTGTAATCCAGCACTTTGGGAGGCTGAGGTGGGTGGATCACTTGAGCCCAAGAGCTCGAGACCAGCCTGGGGACCATGGTGAAACCCCATCTCTATTAAAAATACAAAAATTAGCTGGGCGTGATGGCGCACACCTGTAGTCCCAGCTATTTGTGAGGCTGAAGTGGAAGGATCACTTGAGCCCAGGACGCGGAGGTTGCAATGAACCGAAATCGCACCATTGCTTTCCAGCCTGGGTGACAGAGCAAGACCCTGTCTCAAATAAATAAATAAAAATATAATTGGTGCCGGGTGCAGTGGCTCACGCCTGTAATCCCAGCACTTGGGGAGACCGAGGTGGGTGGATCACGAGATCAGGAGATCGAGACCATCCTGGTTAACACGGTGAAACCCTGTCTCTACTAAAATACAAAAAAAAATTAGCTGGGCATGGTGGTGGGCGCCTGTAGTCCCAGCTACTCAGGAGGCTGAGGCAGAAGAATGGCGTGAACCCGGGAGGCAGAGCTTGCAGCGAGCTAAGATTGCACCACTGCACTCCAGCCTGGGGAACAGAGCAAGACTCCGTCTTAAAATATATACAAACACACACACACACACACACACACACACACACACACATATGTGTGTGTATATATAATGTGTATATATGTATACATGTGTGTATATAATGTATATATGTATATATATGTGTGTGTGTATATGTGTTGTGTATATATACGTGTGTGTATATATGTGTATATATAGGTATATATATGTGTGTGTGTGTATATATATGTAATTGGAAGGCCAGGCATGCATGCTTCCTCACTTAATATAGCCATAGGTATAGGTATTCAGGCCCTCTCTTTGGAGAGATGCTGGCCTTTTAGATATTGTTTAGGATACATTTTAGCATTTGGACCTTAGGGGTATTTGAAGCTAGTATAGATGGCCAAGATTAGTTTAGTTTAATGTATTAGTCAAGATTTTACTTCTTATTTATTAATCTTTGTATACTCTACATCCAGGAGTTTTATCTACGTTGTTCATTGTTTAAAGAAAGAGTACCATTTGAGATGGTATCTTAACCCTTTCTCCCCCAATATAAAGCAGAGCCTGATACAAGGATTGAGCGTTAACACCTTATTTAGGAGGTATCGGTACAGAGTGGTGAGGGTAGGTGTGCAAGGGAAGGAAAGCCAAAGAACATGCCAAGTGATGCTGGCTGGTGTTTGACAATGAAATGCAGAGTCCCAGCAGGTCACTTAGTGGATATGTTCACTTCTGGAAGGGCTGCAAAGAGGAACCATGCGCTGGAGTAGTCCCCAGGAAAGCAAAGATGTTTTATCTGCTCACCTCCCTCTTGTCTCCTATTTTACACTGGCCAAGCCCCTCCGCTTGCACAGCGATTTCCCTACACATTTGGGTTGTGCCATCTGACTCCTACCAACCTTTCAGAAAGCCAGATTCCACCATCCAGAGTGATGCTTTATCTAAGCCCAAGGCAGTGGTCAGCAGAGCATGAGCGAGGTACCAAGTAAAATAGAAGGTGGCTGTCGATGGAACTATGGAGAGTCCAATATCTGTGTCCCTAGACACTCTCCTAGAACTGAGTGCTGCGGTGAACATCTGTCTCCACTCTCAGACCTTCAGAACTTGATCTTTCCTAAAAGTGGGTTGCAGAGGCCAGTGATTTGACTTCATAATCATCCTAGGAGGAAGCTTCTAAATCCTCTAACGCAGGGGTTGGCACACTGTGGCCCATGGGCCACATTCAACTCACAGCTGTTTTTATAAATGAAGCTTTCTTTATTGGAACACAGCCATGCCCTTTTGTTTACATACTGTCTATGGCTGGTTTTGCACTGAGATTGTAGAACTGAGTACAGGCTGTCTCCAACTTAAAATGGTTGGACTTAACGATTTTTTGACTTGGTGCGAAAAGTGATACTCATTCGCTAGAAACTGTACTTCAGTTCAATATTCAGTCAATTACAAGAGACATACAATACTACAAAATAGGCTTTATATTAAATGATTTTGCCCAGCTGTACGCTAACGGAAGTGTTCTGAGCACGTGTAAGGTAGGTGAAGTTAAGCTGTGGTATTCAGTTGTTTAGCTGTAATACGTGCATTTTTGACACACAGTATTTGCAAGTTACAATGGGTTTCTCAGTATATATCCCTGTCATAAGTTGAGGAGTATCTGTAGTTGCAGCAGAGACCACGTGGCTCACAAAGTGAAAATATTTACTCTCTGACCCTTACCAGAAAAAGTTCACAATATCTGGTTTAAGAAATAGAACCGGCCGGGCGCGGTGGCTCAAGCCTGTAATCCCAGCACTTTGGGAGGCCGAGGCGGGTGGATCACGAGGTCAGGAGTTTGAGACTATCCCGGCTAACATGGTGAAACCCCATCTCTACTAAAAATACAAAAAAAACTAGCCGGGCGTGGTGGCGGGCGCCTGTAGTCTCAGCTACTTGGGAGGCTGAGGCGGGAGAATGGCGTGAACCCGGGAGGCGGAGCTTGCAGTGAGCCGAGATCACGCCACTGCACTCCAGCCTGGGAGACACAGCGAGACTCCGTCTCAAAAAAAAAAAAAAAAAAAAAAAAAAAAGGAAATAGAACCTGTTTGTTTTACGCATACGGAAATGAAGTCCCTACGTGGTAAAGGGACTTGATACAGGTGATCTGGTTATTTATAAGCCAAGCTGTGACCAGACCGCCCAGTCTTCTAATCTTTTCATTTTTGCCTCAGTATTTGGAAGAATGGGCATGGGTGACAGTGACTTAAGTTGAAATGAGAATAACTGAGTTTGTGGATTAGTAGACAAAGAAAAATAATCAGAAATAACAATTTTTAAGGGAAATCTATGCGTCTTATTAAAGCATGAACCCAGATCCAGGAGAGTTAAAAATTGTTTTTAAGCTTTTTTTTTTTTTTTTTTTTTTTTTTTTTTTTTTTTTTTTTTTTGAGATGGAGTCTCTCTGTCATCCAGGCTGGAGTGCCATGGCAAAATCGACCTCCCAGACTCAAGTAATCCTCCCACATTAGTCTTCCAAGTAACTGGGACCATGGGCATATGCCACTATGCCAGACTACTAAAAAAAAAAGTGTTTTTGTTTTTGTTTTTTTTGGAGAAGGGGTCTTGCTATATTGCCCAGGTTGGTCTTGAAGTCTGGGCTCAAGCAATCCTCCTGTCTTGGCCTCCCAAAATGTTGGCATTACAGGCATGAGCATCACACCCAGCCTTTTAAGCTCTTTTGATGAAGAATCTATGTCTATAAATGTGTTATTATGTTTGTGAGCAAAGCTTGGAGGACTAAACCAGGATTTGAGCTTTTGGATTCCTTTGCCAAATAGTAATTTTCTTGATTTCTTGCTTTAATTTTTCTTTAAATGATTGGATTCCCATTTAACTTTATTATGCCAGGAACTAATGTGAGTTTCTGGATAAGTTTTCCAGTAGAACACTTTTAACTTTTCTTTGTTACAAATAATCGGATCATTTTCGAACTCCCCAAATAGAACGAACGGCCCTGATAATTCCATGTTAATAAAAGTTACTCTGAGAAGGTTCTATACCCAAAAACATCCGTCTATTTTCTTCTGTCCATCTGTGTTGAGCAAATGTGAGACTAAAAAGATGTGCATGTGGCACATTTGGTTGATTAAATTAGGGTTGTGTGCATGTGCATGTGCGCGTGTGTCTGTGTGAGAGAGACAGCCAGCCTAATTTATATAAAGACTAATTTTGGCTCCATTATTTTTCTTTAATGGATTCTTAGTGGAAGGCTGTGAGAGCTTAAAGCTTCCTATTAATCCGCTTCTGTGTGGGTTTTGTTTTCTCTTCTAGGATATCTGTTCTAATGTGTAACGTTTAGGTAAAACTTACGTGCGTAACACACCCCTCATTTTTCACCAGTGTGGAAGGCCAATCATCTCTCATTTGTGGCAAATGCCAAGTGGCTTCGAGTCAGTCACACTGCTGGTATGAAGTTGAAGACCCACACAAGTAAAAAGACAAAAGAGACAGATTTTATTATTTGCTGTATTCTAGGAAGCTGAGTTACTTTGCAAGACTGTTTATTGGAAAACAGTGTGAGGGCATTCCTCACTGTTAGGTGGAGTCACTGATGAGCAGCACGTGGTTCAGATATGGAAGTGGAACAAAAATAAATGTGTAGAATAGGATCCAGAAATCTTCTAGAATATTCAGTGACCCAGATTATTCCACTCCTAGCTGTATACCCAAGAAAATTGGAGACACATGCCCACACAAAAACCTGTGCGTGCATGTTCAGAGCAGCGTTATTTATTATGACCAGCAGCAACCCAAATGCCCACCAGCTGATGAATAGATAAACAAAATGTGGTTTTATCCATACAATGGAATATTATTCAGCCATAAAAAGGAATGAAGGTACTGGCTGATACATGCTACAACGTGGATGAACCTTGAAAACATCACAGTAAGTCAAAGAAGCTAGACACAAAAAGCCATGTGCCATATGATTCTGTTTATGTGAAATGCCTAGAATAGAGAAATCCACAGAAAATCACCCTGGTGGTTGCCTGGGGCTGGAGTTAATGGAGAGTGACTACTGATGGGTACAAGGTTTCTTTTTGAGGCAATAAAAATGTTCTAAAATTAGGTAGTGGTGCAGGTTATACAACTCTGTGACTATTCCAAAAACCATTATATTATATGCTTTTAGAGGGTGAATATAATGATATGTGAATTACATTGAAATAAAAGTGTCATTACAAACAGGCATGTGTGGGCATGGTGGGCGTTTATGACTTTCTTGGCATCCTTTAGAAAGTGTTTTTTTTTTTTTTTTTTTCTGAGACAGAGTCTTGCTCTGTCGCCCAGACTGGAGTGCAGTGGTGTGATCTCAGCTCATTGCAAGCTCCGCCTCCAGCGTTCACACCATTCTCCTGCCTCAGCGTCCCAAGTACCTGAGACTACAGGTGCCTGCCACCACACCCGGCTAATTTTTTGTATTTTTAGTAGAGACGGGGTTTCACCGAGTTAGCCAGGATGGTCTCGATCTCCTGACCTCGTGATCCGCCCGCCTCGGCCTCCCAAAGTGTTGGGATTACAGGCGTGAGCCACCACGCCCGGCCTTTTTAGGCTGGAGTGCAATGGCGCCATCTCAGCTCACTGCAACCTCTGCCTCCTGGGTTCTAAGGGATTTCTCCTGTCTCAGCCTCCCGAGTAGCTGGGATTACAGGTGCCAGCCACCACACGCGACTAATTTTGTATTTTTAGTAGGGACGGATTTCACCATGTTGGCCAGGCTGCTTTCAAACTCCTGACCTCAGGTGATCCACCAGCCTCAGCCTCTCAAAGTGCTGGGATTACAGGTGTGAGCTACCATGCCCGGCCTAAAAACCATTCTTTTAGACGTCTTGGTTAGGGAGTCTTCCTGCCTGATTGTTAAACTTTGGTGGGTGTCGGAAACACCTCAGAAATTGAGTTTGTTTAAAAAACAAAACAATACGTAGATTCTACCACTGACCTTCAGAATCTATTTGGAAAGAGAAAAGTGTCTACTTTATATTTTTCCAAGTTTTCTAATAGTCACCACCTATTTTTTACTTGCAAGGACACTTTATAATAATACAATGGTGGAGGCATAGTCGAATATTATCAAGCTGAAGAACAAACTTAAATCCAATTTCCTCTTACAGAAATTGAATGAGAAAACACAGTTTCTTTAAACAGGTAAACATGCATCGTAGCCCCAAAGTTAAAGGCCCTATAACCATAAACAATGGTAGAATCTCATGGTGGAGCTACTGAAGACAAATAACTCAATTTTATGGAGACAAGACTTAGAATGAGTATACAGTTGCCAAGAAAGGCTCTTCACCTGGCCGGTGTTATATTCTTAAGTGTCGCCAGCATGGCTGACTTGTGTATATTTTCCAGCCTTTATTCCTATCTGTGTAAGAGGATGTAATGGCAGGTCTTAAAATTTCAAAGCTTTAGGGTCAATAGCTCAAACATTGTTTGGATCTCAGTATTTTTACTATTAAAAGAAATATGCATGCACTCTGCTTTCAACTTTGTTTCTAGCCGAGGCTAAGTCAAAGAATTTGGGGCTTGTACTGTTTTCATTTGTACATTCTGCTTAGCACCCTGGCATCCGAACAAGATGAAAAGCATCCCTGCCTTCGAGGAACCTAGGAGGTTTGGAGGAGCTGTAAAATTTCTTCTTCTTCCATTTTTCTCTTCTACGGAGATCTTTAGAGTGGGGCATCCTAATTTGCCTACTTGGGTTAGGACAAGTGTGCTGGCCTGTCGTCACTTGCCTCTTTACCATTCATTACATGGCAGAGCCCAGTGGCTTAGCAGAGTCCAGCCAGTAATCCCATAGCAGGATCTCTACCAGTCATTAGATCGACCAACACTCATTAATTATAGGCCAAAGGAAGTACAGGTCTACTGTGAATTGTGTACCCATCGGAAATGACTTTTGCTTGATTTGAACTCTTTTTGAAAAGAGCTGGTCTGTGATTACTGGACTCCTAGGGAAATGGCATTATGATGTTTTGGGGGTGGCAGAGACGTGGCACGCAGGCAAGGTCAGGACCTCTGGAATCCAGGAGAGCTGTCCTTCCAAACCACTACCTTCTATATATCTATCTATATAATATATATTATTATATCTATATCTATATAGATATATCTGTTATCTATATCTATCTATCTATCTCTATATATATATTTCTCTTCCTGAGTTTGTGTCTGATGCCACCCTCACCTGTAATACTTGTTGCAAAATTACCAGACGCCCTCTTTTCATCGGACCCAAACTCAGACACTCATAGAACTAAACACGGAAAACACATGCATGAAGCAGCTCAACTGAGTATTTTTAAAAAATGGCAGGTAGTGGTAACCTTCTCAGCCCCAACCAGCTGTGTACAGGCAGGAAGGTGGGGCTGGTGGGACGACACCTCATGATTTTCTGAAAGAAAATAGATATCCAGATGTTTATGAACAAAACTCTATTTTTCATTGTTGAAAACTAACAACATTTTTAAGCACTGTGTACACAGAATGGAAGCTTCTGTCGACAGTCTCTAGTATAGTATATATATCGAGATAGGTAATATATATAGTATATATAGAGAGATAGATATTATACTATATATACTATAGATATCTATAGTATATATAGATAGATAATATCTCTGTATATACTATATATAGATAGATATTATCTATATATAGATATTATATACTATATAGATATTATCTATATATACTATATATAGATATTATCTATCTACAGATACAGATATAATTTATCTGTCTATAGATATAGATATAATCCATCTATCTATATAGATACTATCTATAGGTATAGATAGTATCTATATAGATACTATCCATATATAGATCTTATCTATCTATATCTATAGATATAATCTATAGATATACAGATATAGATGTTATCTATCTATAGTATATATCTATATAGATATCTGTCTATATATCGTATATATCCAGATATCTATATATACTATATATATAGATAATGTATATACGATATATAGAGATAATATCTATCTGTATACTATATATACCGTATCTAGTATATATAGATAATATCTATCTATATATAGTATATGTAGATATCTATCTCTATATAGATCTATATATGTAGATAAGATATATCTCTCTCTCTCTCTCTCTTTTTTTTTTTTTTTTTTTTTTTTTGAGGTAGAGTCCTGCTCTGTTGCCCAGGCTGGAGTGCAATGGCTCAGTCTCGGCTCACTACAGCCACCGCCTTCTGGGTTCAAGTGATTCTCCTGCTGCCTCAACCTCCCAGGTAGCTGGGATTACAGGCACACGCCACCATGCCCAGCTAATTTTTGTATTTTTAGTAGAGACAGGGTTTCACCATGTTGGTCAGGCTGGTCTTGAACTCCTGACCTTGTGATCCGTCCAACCTCGGCCTCCCAAAGTGCTAGGATTACAGGCATGAGCCACTGCCCAGGAAGACATTTTATGAATAAACTTGGAAATGAGAGGTTGTGAAAGGGAACCAAGCAAGAGAGTAAAAAATCTAGGGCGAGCGGACTCATTAGTTAACAGGTATGAAGCACCAGTTTCAAGAGGGATCTTAAAACCCATCCTACTCTGCCTTTTTTCTGGGGCTTTTATGTGTGTCCAACATTAGCGCAGGAAGCTCTGCCATTCTGGGGCTTGAGTGGAGACTGTGGGGTAGGGTGTGGGAATGAGAGCCTGCGGTGCGGCGGGAAGTTTTGGGCTACAGGGAGGATCAGTCTGGATGGACATAACCAGAGTGAGCTTTTAAAGGGTTAGGTCCCAGGGAGTCAGTGAAACTCCTAGTCTACATGGAAATGATCTGCAGGTTATATTCTAATAAGTGAGTGGGCAAGGACCATGTGAATTGATTATCAAGTTACAAGTATTTGCTAAATGCCTTCTGTGTGCCAGGCTCTATCTAATTAGCCTCTTGGATGCCTTCTTGCAGGGGTGGTGTGGGCAAACACAGTGCGAATGGTTACTTGTTTGCAAAGACAGAATGCTTGCTGAAGTGGATATGAGATTGTTAAAATGAGACGTTCTTTGGGTTGGAGTCCATTGTCTTTCCTGCCTGAATATTGTGCTGAGAGTCCTTCCACCTCCAAACACCCTACGAGGCCTTGAGTTGCAACCCATACGAGCTCACCACCCACGACTGTTTGAGACGGTGCCTCCCTGAGCAAAGCTGGCATGAGGTCCCATCTATGAGATTGTTATTGTTGGAGGAAGACCTTGGAGTGGGGCAATGGCTTTTTTGTTACTTCATTCTGAGTTGGATTCCAAAGTGGGCAGTACTCATCCAAGAGGTGTGGGAGGAGGAAAACAGGGTGAGAAGTTAGTCATGCAGGGTGCTGTGTTTACTGCCCGCCCGCTGCCTGTGAGCACTGTGCCCCGCGGAGCAGAAGGGGCACTGAGATGCACTCTGGGGTCTTGTCATCCTTGGACGGATCCTGAGCTGTGCTGTGCAGGTAGCAGGCACCCTGGACATTTCTGTGGCATGAAGCTCCTGCCCTCTCGCCGGCTGTGGTTAACGCCTATCTGTGTGTCCAAAGATACCCTCAGCCCCAGAAAGTGGCTCCTGTGAGATCAGTCGAAAGTCAAGCCATTTATTGCGTGGTCTGCCACAGGGGTGGACTCTTGGAGTAATATGTTGGGATAGGGTCCTACTCCCACTCTGAAAACTTGGCCAGATTGTGGGGACCCCGTGGGGGGCCTTGGTGGCTGGTGACATATGGAGTGGGGAGGTTGGAGCAAAAGCAGTTTTCCAACTGGTACAGAAAATGTCATTGTTTTCATAATCAATATTACTATACTCATGGGCTTTGGGTGAATACCTGCGTGGACTTGTGCCGCGGCTGGAGCATGGCTGTCCTGTGCTTTCTTTACTGCCCCTCTGGGCCATGCCATACACCTGCAGTCTCTGCTATGGAACCCCCAG